>NC_061095.1:25236089-25354845 GCF_015104395.2 Macrobrachium nipponense | reverse complement strand
TCGCTTTTGTTATTATTATTATTATTATTATTATTATTATTATTATTATTATTATTATTATTATTATTATTATTATTATTATTATTATTTATTCAGAAGATGATACTATTCATATGGAACCATCCCACCACAGGGGCCCACTGACTTGAGATCCAAGCTTCCAAAGAATATTATGGTGTTCATTAGGAAGAAGTAAAAGAAGGTAAAGGGAGATGCAGAAAGAACAGATAACAATTGTTAAAAAAAGAAAAAAAAAGCGGCGTTTGAACAAGACACCGGAAATGGAAATAACGCAAAAAAAAAAAAAAAAAAAAAAAGCCAAAGCCACTGGACCATAACAGGCAATCAATTTGGTTGCCTGAGATAACAAGGCAAACGCGCCAGGCAAATCCTTTCTCCGTTGCCACGCGAAGATTAAAAAAAATAGAATAAGAAAAAAAATCTGTTGCGAACAATGACAAGGAAGGAACGAAGGCAAAAATGGCTGGTGTTATATAAGACGCTCATTTGAATGACTAAACATGGGCACTTCTCCCTTGTTACTTTCTGAGTATGCCCTAAGACAAGAAGAAGAAGAGGCAGAGGAGAAGAAGCAGAAGAAGACGAAGAAAAAGAAGAAGAGAAGGAAGAAGAAGAAGAAGTAAAGAAAGTGACTTATACTTAAGACTCTCAATTGAATGACTTTGGCAAATTACCATTACTCGGGTTAATTAAAGCCGATGAGTTAAGGAATATGACCAAAGATGATGGCAATGATAAAACGAAGGAAAAGAACAGCATTTTCAACAATTCACGTCATTTATCTTTTTTTTTCGTTATGCCCCTGATTCTCATAATTGATGATGCAATGCGTTCTTGGAGCTTAGGTTTCTTTTGATATTTTCGTTTGGGCATTTATTTTCTTTTCTTTGTTTTTATTCGAATCTGCAGATGTATTATAAGATGTATGATGAAACTTTTATAGACATACTTTCTCTCTCTCGCTCTCTTCTCTCTCTCTCTCTCTATATATATATATATATATATATATATATATATATATATATTATGTATATATATATATGTATATATTATATATATACATATATAGTATATATATGTATATATATAACTAAAATATTTGCTGATATATCTCTATATATATATATATATTTATATATATATATATATATATATATATATATATATATATATATAAAGTAAGACGCTTTGCCCTAAATTCTGCTCAGTTCCAAGGAAAAGAAGAAGAAGAAGAAGAGGAGGAGGAAAGAAGGTGAACGTCCAGGATAGAAGGCAACGGAATGACCTCAATCCTGCGTCCCTCCGTCAAAGACACTTTCACTTTCCCTCGAGGTAAGGTTGGCACGACTGGGCCTCCTACCCCTTCCCCTTCCCCTCCCCTCACATGCACATCCCCTTCCGATACCCCTCCGATACCCATCCAACATCCCTCATACATCCTTCCGATGCTCCTCCAACAACCCTCCCAAACGCCTCCAACAACTCTCCTACACCCCTCCCAAACCCCCTCAATACCCCTCCCGCACCCCTCCAATACCCATCCCAAACCCCTCTAACCCCTCTGATACCCCTCTAATAACCCTCCTGAACCCTTCCAATATCCCTCATACACCCCTCCGACAGCCCTCATACACCCCCTCCAACACCCCTCCAACATCCCTCATACACCCCTCCAATACCCCTCCAATACCCCTCCTCCCATGCAGGTAGTTCACGTCTAAAAATGACCTCCATCATTGACCTAACCGTGATTGCTCTCGTGAAATGAGCATTCATAAAGTGGATGAATTTTTGTGATTGTCATTCTTTTTTGTGCCTTTCTACTCCGTTTAATGTACTGCACGTGAGTCCAGGTTTCTCTGTATTTACATGATTATACCATTACATTAATATTGCACGTTGGGTACTGTATGCATGAATCAGGATATGTATGAAGATTGTCAGTGTATACTAGACTTAGCGTTGTTATAAAAAGTAGCACAAGTTCCCTTTACTTATTTGTTCATTTTTTCCTTCTTGAACTTTTCCTCGTAGATATTGTCATTAGTATTAGTATGTTCTCTTGAAGCTTAATTGGTAATGCTGTTGCAAAATTCACTGCATCTCTCAGTTCAACCCTAGTCGGGAGAAGCAATTTTATTCCTCTTATGTATTCGTTCGGTACTTTATCAATACCTGTTCTGGGGTCCCGTAAAGTCTTTTGATAATATAGTGGTTTATTCTTAACCATTTGGTGTAGTCGTCATATTGTGTATGTAAAATGAAATTCAACAGTTTTCCGTAAAGGGACTTATTCGGTAACGTGAAATGTGGCGAAAACTGAAAAAAAAATCTATAGATGACGCAACGGCTCTTCGGATATTTATTTTGTTGGTAATTATTATCTTACCGCGGCATTTTTTTTTTCCCTTCAACAGTACAATTACAGGCGAAATGAGATGCTGACATTTAAGGTTAGATGCGTATAAGAAACTTGGCGTGCTCACAGGACCTCCGCTCTTCTGGATATCTGGGACTCGACTCTGGGGAAACTGATTTTACTGGGGTCTCTTTAACTCCTATTATTTATTTATGTATTTATTTTGGCGATATTTTGCTACACCAGATCTCACGACTCTGTATGTGTATGGTAGTACAGAAAAAACAAGACTTACCAGCTGTTGTAGTAAACAAGGATTTAAAAGTTTGAAACGTATTAGCTTCTGTGACTAGAGGCTCTGCTACAAGCAGCAGTACAGCTCAGAGAGCGAATGTTCACCAAATTATTTCGTAAGTGGACCCAGTTCCGTTTTCTGCATTATTTTTTTTTTAACGGAGAGAGAGACTTTTAAAGTGGATAATATTGGCTAAAATCCGTTTTATGTAGCTGTGTTATTTATGAAGACACTTAAATTGGATAATGTAAACAAAACGTGTACTTAACATTTTAATGAGGTCAGGATATGCGGTCATATGCTAGAAAATTATGCACATTAGATCTGATAAAGTCTTCGAGGTTTTATCTTATAAATATGGGGGGTGAGGGAGAGTGGGCCGCTGGATCGGGATATTAAATTTGAATGAGATTATAATGACAATTCTATAGTTGGTGAGGAAGTCCACAGTGACGTCAGGGTAAATATATATCAAAAGTATATATGAAGCGAGACCTTTCGAAAGCTTGCTAGATTTTCCTTATATATATATATATATATATATATATATATATATATATATATATATATATATATATATATTCATATACATGTACCTATGTATATACATAATACAGACATCATTGCGGATTTCTTCACCATTTTAGTGACTCGTGCGATTATGAGACTTTTATAATTTTACAAATTCTGTGATTGTTGGCGTTCTGTCGTCTTTTTGTAAATGATAAATTTAAAGTGTAAAGAAATAAATTAAAAATATAGTCACATACTAAGTATTAGGTAATAAGCTGAGTTTGTTCACTCAAGGAATATCTGTTAATTTTTTTTTGATCATGAGAGAATGTTAGCATGATCAGACAACTTTAATTTTTTTTATCAAAAGAGAATGTTTAAAAGAATATATGTATTTTTTTTTAGTTTTTTTGAACCATAAGAGAATGTTAGCATGTTCAGACAATATCAATTTCTATTTTTTTTCTTTTGGACCATAAGAGAATATTTAAAGAGTATATTTATATGTCTAGCTATTTTTTTTGCGCGGGGGGTTGGGGGAGGGGAGACCCTAAGAGAATGCTAGTATGTTCAGACATTATTAATTTTCATTTTTTTTTTATTCTTTTGGACTATAAGAAAATGTTTAAAGAGTATATTTTTATTTTTAGTTCTTTTTGGATCATAAGAGAATGTTTGAAGAGTATATTTTTATTTTTTAAATTTTTTTTACCAAAAGAGAATGCTAGCATGTTCAGATAATTCTAATGTTTAATTCTTTTTTGTTTTGGACAACAAGAGAATTTCTAAAAAGTATATTTTTATCTTTAGTCTTTTTTGGACCATAAGGAAATGTTAGCATGTTCAAACAATTTTAATTAATTTTTTGGACCATAGGAGACTGTTCAAAGGGTGCATTTGTATTTTTAATTAATTTTTTTTTTTTTTTTTTGCCAAAAGAGAATGGTAGCATGTTCAGACAATTTTAATTCTAATTTTTTGTTTTTTAATTTTTTTGGACAATAAGAGAATGTTTAAAGAGTATATTTTATTTTGTTTTTTTTAGACCATAAGAAAATGCTAGCATATTCAAACAATTTTAAGTATATTTGCATTTTTAATTAATTTCTTTTATCAAAAGAGAATGGTACCATGTTCAGACGATCTTAATTTTTTAATTTTTATTTATTTATTTTTTTTTTTGGACCGTAAGAGAAGGTTATCTTGTTCAGACAACAATACCACCTAAACTTCTAACCTAAACTCGTTATAGAACTTCCTGTTCACCCCCGCATCTAAAAATGGCCAAGTTTTTGTTTTTTTTTTTTTTTTTTTTTTTACGAGGCGAAATCACGTTTACCTTTGGAGAATCTTCAGATAATAATTGGACAACGCCAAGAAAAAAGGAATTTAAATTGGTCAAGAGAACTTTTACGCATAAAGGTCTCGCTGTGTGCTTTCAGTTGTGGTGAAGAATGATATATAGTTATACCAGTTTGAAGATGCTGGTCTGCTTTCAATGACGTTACAGATGCGTATGATAATAATAATATAATTAATAATAATAATAATAATAATAATAATAATAATAATAATAATAATAATAATAATAATAACAATAAACCAAACAAAAACTTCTTTTAGTTTACTTCTGAAGATGGAAAAAGAAACCCACAAGATTATTGAATATAACTTGTTTACCAGTAAGTATTTTACGTAGTATTTTACTTAAAACTCGAGTACTTTCAGGCCCTATCTGTGGCCCTTTCTCAGGGGATGTTTTAGTATTGTTGAAAAGACTTAAATTTGCACATGACTCTCTCTCTCTCTCTCCAAATGCAATTGATTATCTACGAATCTCTCTCGACTCTCTGTTGATCTTGCCGTAATCGTGCTTTCTTGAATATCAATATTTCCGCTTACTTTTTATTTATGCCTATTAATTCTCTCCAAATACAATTAATCATCTACGAATCTCGGGACAGCATCCTCGAATTCGTGCTTTTGAAAATTTCTCATATTTCAGCTAATTCATTTACGCAACATATTCAAAATATTTATTCTGGGGAAAATTCTTTCATTAATTAAACGTAGCGACGCGATAGGCGTTTCTGTGCTATTACGAAACTGAAGAGAACTCTAAAATACAAAATAATACTAAAATGTCATTCTTATTCTCGAAAAGAAAGTGAAGATACTTTACAACAACCACAAAGGCTGGGCGAATGTTGTTACTTCATTCTTTTCTAGCAAAAAAAAAAAAAAAAAGAAAAAAAAAAAAACAAAAAAAAAAAAAAAAAAAAAAAAAAAAAAAATGTCTCGTAGTCCCATTTATTTGGGAGGGCCAACCAGTGACACTTGAGGATAATGATAGACACTTGTGAAGAGTGAATATGGTTTCCTAGTTTTATTCCTTGTATTATTTTGAACAGAATATTGACTTCAAATGAGAATCACTCGTAAGTCGGATATCGCCCGAAAAATAACTATACCAACCGAGCTTTTCTAATACAAAGTTTTATTGTTTTTCTTGTGTGGATATGTAAAAAATACTATCATTGAATCTTTCATAATTTTAAGTTTTAGAACAGTGTTACAATCTCGAGTTGTCGTAAGTGTTTTATCGTCCAAAAAAATAGTCAAAATAATCGAGTTTTCATGATGATATTTTTATAGTCTTATATTTCCATATATTTGAGTACGCTTATGGGCGTGGCTTATTGCCGAACATTGCTATAAAATATATCGTTCCGTTACTCAGTGAAGTAACAAAGTATTACGAACTTGAAAAACGAATAGAATAATATTGACTAAACCAGATCACCTGCTGACGCATTCCTCGTAACCCAAACAACGAGATTATACAAGACTGACACAGTTTTGTATCTGAAGGTAAATAAGCGAATTAATTTCCTAAAAAAAATCCGGGAATCAGGCTACAAACAGATCTCACTTTCACTCTCTGTGATCATTAAAAACGGCGATAATAGAATCGAATGCAATGCCATTAATTCCAAGGTCTTAACGAAAGGATAACAAGTGGAGAGGAATCCTCACGATGCATTTTTAACCTCTCCCCCCCCCCCCCCCACAATTTGCTTCGTTCTTATGCAACATCGTATGCAACATTGCACAAACCAAATTCGTGTTTTGCAACCGTCCGTTGCATAACGGGTACGGTCCCCGTACCGTTATGGATTCATTCGGTACTCGATTAGGGCTGAAAATAGTATATCTGTCATTAGGTGATTACGCTGCTAAGTCTAATTCGCTGGATTTGTTTGGGAAGCTTCTAAACTGGGGCGTGGCTGATGTTAAAATTGTCAAGAAGATTGTTATGCTTTCAATTGGATTATCTTCTTTCCATTCAATGCAAAGAAGTACTTATAAGAGACAAACACATACGCACACACTCATGTACACTCACACCACACACACACACACACACATATTATATATATTTATAATATATTATTATATATATAATATATATATATATATATATGATATATATATATATGGAGAAGCTAGGTACTATGTCGTAGCTCTAAATGAATGGCAATATAATCCACAATAATGTAAAAACCTTATGTAGTTATGTAAAATAAATATATTTCTTGTACAGTAAATTAAAGACCACAGCTGATGGCCGAAAGCTTTAATTTAATGTACAAGAAATATGTATTTTTATATAACTCCATAAGGATTTACATCGCCAATTCTTTATTATCGCTTAATAAAAATCCCCCTCGGTTAAACATATATGAAAATATATTAATTCCGAGGTAGAGCGAATTAGATATTAAAGGACATTTGTAGTTCGATATATATATATATATATATATATATATATATATATATATATATATATATATATAGAATTACATGAGCGAGTTCTTTACCTCTGAGCTAAGGATAAAATAAAGGTGCTTACCATTTTATCGTTTGACTTAATACACGGGAAAGCCATTCTTATATACAGTTGCAGACTTAACTTCGAGGTCAAGTGATAAATCTATGAAAAGGCCCAAAACCGTGGGAGAAGAGAGACCCGAGACGAGGAGAGAGGATGAGAGACGAGCGGAGAGAAGAGAGACGAGAGAGAGAGATGAGAGAGAGAGAGAGAGAGAATGTAACTATATTCTCGAATGAAGGTTTTTTTCTCTTAATATTTATTATATTAATAATTGTCTGTAACCAGAATCGAAAATTGTCAAAATATTTCATTAATTCTTTTATTTCATCATTATTATTAGATAAATAACCGTTTCTTCTTTTAGCATTTTGGAAAAGAATTCTGAAATGAAATTCACGATTATGAATGTTATTATCGAACTGCAAAATGGATCCGTGATATGGCTATGACAAACCGCTAAAACATGTGATAATGATCCTATATAGGAAATACTTCGCATTTTCATATTTTTTTAAAAGAACTTCATACAATAAGGGTCCTTTACAGATAACACTGCATTTTTCAGATTTTTTTTTTAAACATTGGATTGAAATACAGATAGTTCCATAGGAGAAGGATCCTTTACAAAATACATTTCGTATTTTTATACTTTTTTTAGACTGCAATGAGATACAGATGGTCTCATATTATGAAAAGGACCCCCCCACAGAAAACACATTTGTCATAATTTTTCAAAACTTTGCATGAAAATACGGTCAATTTCTCGCCAAATTTAATTCCTAATAAGATTCATCTTTTCTCTCCTGCAATGTTTTCCTCTTGAATAATTCTTCATTATCCACTGATTCACTCGCAGTCGCCAGGTGAATGATCTATGCAAGGCCAGCCAGTTTGCCCGCTGAATCTTGGCAGGGCTAACAGCTGTTGTCTTGTGCGGTAGCTCATAATCGGTAATGAATATCCTACAAAATATTTAATATCCTACGGAATCCTTCGTTCTATTTTTGTAAACAGCGTGGGCCCGGCAGCATATTTTCCAAGAAGAGGGGCAAATTATATATATACCTATACCTATATATATATATATATATATATATATATATATATATATATATATAATACGCACACTGCGATGCCAATAATTTAAGTGAAGCAAGATGCGATAGAGAAAAAATCATGTCATATTGACTTTTTTTTTTCAATAGCTCCATATACTGTTAGCTGAATTCAAATATTTATGGAAAGAACAACGCAGTTATATACTGTACACAAATATTATAAAATACATAAAGATACCTTTAATTTACTTAAACTGAAAGAATATATTGTAAAATTGAAGGAAAACAGTGATGTAGTTAAATGTAATAAATGTAACATAGCCTATATATAAAGTTTTTACAAGATTTCATGAGGGGGATGGGGGGGAAGTGTCCCCTCTTGCCCCTATGGGTTTTTGGCGACCATGGTAAACAGGACTGGGAAGATGAACCTATTAACTAGGGAATATGTGTAAATACATATATATATTTTATATATATATATATATATATATAGATATATATATATATATAAATATATATATATATATACTATATATACCTACATAGTAAATAAAGGCAATTCCACGGAGGAAAATGAAAAAACGAGAACTGCCTGACATGTTCCTCCATGGCATTACCATTATTTGTTTTACACGTAGCATCACGTCTTATATATTTCGTGATCAAGTTATTCACCTATAATAGTAAGTGTCTGTGTGTGTCCGTATGTATATGCAGCTCTTTGCAAAAGCCATATTGAGTAAAAAGCCACAATAATGTATATGGGAGACTTTTTCCAGACTAAAAAAAAAGACTTTGAAAATTACTAAGGATAAGAACACCAAAGATGCGAATTATTATTATTATTATTATTATTATTATTATATTATTATTATTATTATTATTATTATTATTATTTATTAGTCAGAAAGCTGGAAAACTCAGAATACAATGCAAATACAGACTAAATAGGCCTACAGACTTGAAATTGCAAAGGATAAAAAAAAAAACACACACACACACAACCGTATGAATTTTCAAAGCGCTGGAAACATAAAGAACTGGGAAAATCCTAAAAGCGCTTGAAAGCAGCAAGACTGGAACACTTCAAGCGACTGGAAACTGGAAGACCTGGAGCTGGATATTGAGCCCCCAGTGAAAGTTCTCTCTCTGCTTCCTGATTTATAACAAAAATCCGAAGCAATAACTTTTACTGTGTGTGTGACCCGTTTAGGGATCAAGTACCCTGTGCCTCGAGAGACTCGTCAAGACCCATCATGACCCAGTATCCCCGATCGGGTGCCATGAGTGACCTATTGTCTTCTCCTTGCCTGGGTGATCCTGAGGTCAGGCAGGTGTGGAAACGGACGCAGATGAGCTTTTGCGTTCGAAACGGAGGAGGAGGAGGAGGAGAGGAGGAGGAGGAGGAGGAGGAGGAGAGAGAGAGAGAGAGAGAAGAGAGAGAGAGATTACAATACACCATGCGCACTGAGTATCGAGCACAGGCCATAGGCCTAAGGTTTAAGAACAAAAGAATAATTGATGGGTATCTAACAAGAAGAATACCCTCCCATTTGTGAGATGAAAACAATACACACACACACCACACACACACACACACACACACACACACACACATATATATATATATATATATATATATATATAGTTATACTATATATATATATATATATATATACTAAGCGTGTGTAAACCATTAGTCTTCCTCTCTCGCATACTCAGTCCCGCCCTGGATACATGTCACTAAGAGTCCACTATAATGTTTAATAATTATCAATATCGCCTTAGTGGCGTGGTCGGTTTTGTCTTGACCTGCCACCTCGGTGGCCGCGAGTTCGATTCTCGGGCATTCCATTGAGGTGTTAGAGATGTGTATTTCTGGTGATAGAAGTTCACTCTCGACGTGGTTCGGAAGTCACGTAAAGCCGTTGGTCCCGTTGCTGAATAACCATTGATTCCATGCAACGTAAAAACACCATACAAGCAAACAAACAAACAATAATTATCAATGTATATTTAAGAATTACATTGAATTTATGGAAGATTATACTTTGGAGGATGAAATGATAAACTCTTCATTTTCATCCGCGTTCTGCTTTCTCCTGAAAAGAAAGGTAATTATCTTCATTAGCTTTGATACTGTTTAGTCTTTCTTTCTCTCTTACACTTGGGTTGATTTTCTTACTGTAATTCCAACTGTGAACTCATTCAAAGTTTATATTCGGCAGGAAGAAAGGATATATCAAAGACTGAAGATTTAATAAGCATGGAATTCGAAATGAACATCCTAATTTCAGTATTACTTAAGAAATTACAAACACAAGTGGTGAATTTGTCATTCCTTCTGTAAACTTCCAATGAATTTACAACTGGAATTATAATGAAATCGACCAAGCGTAAACGAGAGAGAGACTAATCAGTATCAAAGATAATGCCGATGATAACTTTGTTTTCAGGCAGAAGTAGAAAGGAAATTGAATGCGATAATAAATAATAATAATCAAACACTCTAGTGGATTCTAGTGATAGCATCAGCAGTGAGGCTGAAGACACGAAAGTGCTCACATTGTTGGAGTTGGGAAAAGAAAAAAAACTGGGAAACCTCAAATGGCAACCACACTGAGATAGTTTGTCTATACATATAATAAAAAGGGATGAAAACACGGTAAATCATTAGTACTAACGAAGAGTTTTAGAAAGGAGCTATCGGCATCATTAATGCAATGAATAAGTCGCAAGGAGGAAAGAATATAAAGTGATGTTTGAGATTCGTCTGGGTAGCCAGACATGGAGACCTCCCTGACATGAAGAATAATCTTTTAATAATCCGTTTATCTTTTCCCTGAACATCCCCAGCTCACAAAGAGAAAGACAGACAGACAAACAAACTGATATATGAAGAAAACATGACCACACTTGCGTTAGACTTCGTTGGTGGAAATAAAGGTATTAAAAAGTGAACTTGTTTTTGTATGGGTTCCATATGCACAATCTCAAGAAGAACCCGAATCTAAGACAAAGCATTACCTTCACCAAACTTCGTTGACGGAAATAAGACCACTAAAAAGTGACATGTTTTGTATGCATTCCGTACGCACAGTCTCAAGAAAACTACTGAATTACATTGAGAGGAAAGTGGAGACCTACGAGAAAGGACGACTTGACTCGTGTTCTCCTCTTTCTCGCACGCACATTCGCCATCTAAAATGCACGACAGAGCATCGAGTCCATTTCGATGCATGACTGCCCGCGAAGACACGACGGACGGGTTCCGAGATTAAAAGAAGAATCGCTAACATTTCACTAAAGTCTCGCTATTCCGCATAAATCAAACGAGTCTGAGTCTACGCAAGTGATTTGGTCCGGCAAGCGTCGTGAAAGCTCGCTGTATATGAACAGGTGAGGCATCGTACGGAGATCGACCGAGAAGCAAATCATGAATGAGTTCGGTAGATGTAAAGATTATTATTAGTATAAATAAGTAAAAGAATACACGAATAAGTTTTCGGTTCATTAATTCAGGTCATGCAAGTTATCACTCTGTTTTTGACAAACGGGTTTCCCAGACAGTATAAAAGAACCTCTTTCTTCTTCTTGTTTTTTAGACATATAGGTCTAGTGTCAACATGAGATAGGTCTAGTGTCAACATGAGCGTTGAGTTGCCAACCCACGACAGCCTGTGCATAGTGAAAATACCACCCTACCACCGTATAGCGTAAAAGAGCCTCTTTCTTCCTGTTTTTTTAAGACTATAGGCCTAGTGTCAACATGAACGTCGAGCTGACAGCCAGCCTGTGCATGGTGAAAATACCACGTCCTTCCAATAAGGGAATAATGGGTGGGGGTTTGGAACTGCATCATGACAACAGTCTATCAGAGTGAAAGTGATCGAAAGCATATCTATTATGAAGAGTGAAGGGTTGATCTCATATTCAGGCGATGGTGATGTCAACCCTTTAGCATAACTTCCACGTTGATAGCAGCCCTCCACCCTTCGGTGGAGAAAGTTAGTTGCATTCGATCGGTTATTCTTTTTTTTTTTTTTTTTTTTTTGCTTTTGTTTTAGTCGTTTTCGTGCTCTTTGGTCTTTGTTCTTTGGGACAGCGTTAAAGCTACTCGATCAGTTACCGAGTAACGGATGTTAGTAGGATGAAAAGATATTTTTAGCTGGACAGATTGGAGAGTTGCGTTATGATTTTAAGTGTATTTCTTTCCGGATGCGATGAGCTTCTCTGATAGGGAGGGCGTAGGCTGAAATTCCCAATGCTGTAAGAAAAATTACCTCTTTGAGTTTAATGTTTCTCTGCATAATTTTAGAAAATGAGCTTGAGAGGTTAAACTTCTCGTTTCTTGGAAGTTGATTTTACTTTTATAAGATGAAGGCAGTTATACGAGTGAGGCGAAGTCTTACTGGAAACGGGCTCATTTCCTGCGGCCAGGCCCTAACGCCATTCAAATGCTATACCTGTAAAAAGTAATGAAGATAAAAGAAAACTCCTTTCGGCATAATACCTTACACCTTTCAATTTCATCCCATATAAGATTTATTTGGGACTATCTGAAATGCAATTAACGACAATATTCATATAGCAGAGTTCAGAGATACTTGACCTGAAGTTTCGCGAGTTATCACCTTTAGGAGCTTCCTACTGGTAATATAGCAACTCACAAAAAGAACATTAACCTAGAAAGACTGATTATCTTCAATGTGTAAGTTTTTGTTAGTACCGTCTAATGAATTCTAGGTTTGAGAGGATGTACTACCTTCTCTTATCTCTAGTTATTGAGGAGAGAGAGAGAGAGAGAGAGAGAGAGAGAGAGAGAGGTAAAACCGATGGTCGAACGTGGAATCAAGAGCCAAAAATTGAAATGATCCAGGAAAACTAGTCCATAACGAAAGCACAGGGTCGTGACATGCGCAGATCTGATCGCTCCTTTCTCTGAAGTTTCCCATGTGTTCATCATGCACTCTAGCTGAAAGTGACCACGAGGGTCAGTCATGCTCTCAGAGCTGCGTTGCTCAATCTTCCTCCCTTCCAGTCAAGTAATGACGTTTTGGAGAAATACTACGCCCTTCTTGAAAGCTACCTAAAACTCGTGTTTCTGATACCAGTGGTCAAACAGTTCCTATTAGCCTACTGCTGTACTATCACTATTGCAACTACAACTACAAATCCCACTTCCTCTTCCACTGTTTCATTTTAAATTATTCTGCCAATAATGTTTTTTTTTTAAGCTTTACCACTTCTATAGCATTTCACACCAGGCATTTCCTACGACGGCCGATGCTTATCGGAGTACTACTTTGACTAATGGTAATGCTTACAAAACTAACATCGCTACTACAACAAAAGTATGTCATCTGAACATGTCTGGTAACACAGATGTTCATGTGCGGTAGTTGCTAACTGGGAAATGTAGGCCCATACACCTGGCCGCGAAGGTTGCTAACACGCTAGAAATTAGTAAGTATTAACGTTCTGTTTTCCTGTTTAAATTTTGTGCTCTTTCTCTGTTGAATTCTGTACCCAACAGAACAAACGAAGTTCAAAGCTGCAGTACATGGTTACTTTAAAAGCGTAATGGATACAATAGCGCTGTCGCTGTTCAGTTTATACGAAAACGGTAACTCGTCATTCAGAAGACTCGTATATAAAAATAATCCTTTTTCATAGTCATATGATAAACCATAGGCATAGTAGCGACCGAATATTATGGCAGGTGCTTAATATTTTCTTCTAAATAAAGGAAGCGATTGTGGGATGACAGTTTCCAATTTTGGACAGCACATTTCAAGAGAGCGAAGTACGAAACAATATGAAAGAAAATTTACCGACTGGAAAAAAATATGAATAGATATGAGAACTGTAGCCCTAACCGTCACACAATAAACAAATACACAACTACTCAAATGAAACAAAGCATCACCTTACTTGGGCACTCAGAGAAACCATTTTTTGCTTCACTTTTCCGTTCGACTGGGGAAGTTACTTCCTCGCGGACGTCGTTCATACGCATGCGTTACAATACACGCAGTGCAATCTCTTCACAGGCCCTCTTGCATAAATGCCCCGAACGGTGAGGAAGAGAAGGTGCCGAGATGTAATGGAGCTTTTGCGCCTTGCATGTTGTTGGGTTAGAAACTGACACATTAGTTTGAAAGTGGTGAAGAATTCTGAGCAGTTTACCAATGGCAGCAATACCTTCTAGTTAGCGAGAAGTGAAAGGAAATATTAGATTTTGAACCAAAAAAAAAAAAAAAAAAAAAAACACTTACTACAATATGGCTATGCAAATATAGGCGATTTTGTAGATAGAGATTAAATTTTGCCTTGTGCATAAACAAATGAACAAATTTTAGCGTCATAGCTACTAAGCAGCGTTATTAATAGCTAGATAATCATCATGTAAAAATAAAATTTCAAAATGAATTAAATTTGTATTTCTCTACAACGAAAGCGGATTCACGGATATTGATTAATATATATATATATATATATATATATATATATATATATATATATATATATGTGTGTGTGTGTGTGTGTGTGTGTGTGTGTGTATTTATATATATGTAGTGATATGATTCAAGCATCGTAAAAACGAAAGTTACTCCATAATTAACAAGGTTATAGTAATCCTACTATCAAGAACCAGCGCAGCTCAGAAACTTGATAACCCTTTTTTTGGCAACAGTTCCGTAATCGAGCAAACATCGTGTAGTTACTGTTGCCAGGAAATGTTTGACTGAAACTGACAACTTGTAATTCATTGACGACTGCATTAGAGAACCGTTTGGTTACCAATTAATTCACGAATATAAATGTATGATTAAACCAAGATATTCGCCCTGCTACTCGACATTTCCCTTGACACGAATAGGGGCGTTTAAAAATTTATTCTAGAGAAATCAAGAAAGGAGGCATGACTGAGCATTTCCAAGGTCGATGTGCTCTTCGACCACAGCTCCTGTCTCAGTCCGTGTGTGCAGTGAGACTTCGGCCAAAATGACAAGGCAAATGGATTCAAGAAGCTGCGGAGCTTATGAAGTTTTTTTTTATCTTACCTGGTTGGTCTAGTACTTACGTGAGCATACACAATCCATCGTTAACCTAGCATAAGTCGACCTAACCACTTTTACATCTCCATCACGCGCTTTTCAGACACTTAATGAGCGGATACAAAAATAATAAATAAATAAATAAAACTATGACTTTTCAGTCTTAGTAGCCATTCTGGGAATCTTAGTAATTGCATTTCATGGATTAGTTAAAATAAGGCAAATCACGCAAAAGTAATTTTCTATAGTTATTTTACAAAGTTCAGAAAATGTAAAACAGGAATCTGTCGATTTCATAAAGCGACACTGACCTTGAACCTTTTTGTTAAGTCACTTCTGTCAATACCGAGAAAATGCTAAGATAAATAAAGGTATATATTCGCTATTTAAGATCTATATTTGTTCGATATTTAAGATTATTCTCATTGCTACTGATGTACGCGTAACTTAATCGTTTCCCCTCCCCACGTTTAAATGTTATTAACTAAGTAACGATTATAAACACAAAGAAAATGTCCATGTAATAAATATTCCTAGTGTGACCATCGCAGTCCAAAGGAATATTCAAGTTTTATGGTTTATATAGAAATGACTTGCTTTCAACATCCGTTTCATTATGGTTTTTTTGTCAACAAGGATGTTCCAATACTGTGTGAAGTTTTGTACGTAATATCGTATTTATTCCTTTCTTGTCATTCTCTTTTCCTCTCTCCCTGTCACGATCTTGCTCGTCTTCAACCTTGAAGAAACCAGATCAGGCGCTGTAATTTTAAGTGTCAAACGGATGTCTTCTTCGGAAAATTTTTTATTTTATGCGATGCCTGAAACTGCATTGTAACGCTTATCACTTGACGCCATATTTCTTTAGAAGTGTGGATAAATAAAATACTGAAACACATTATAACATCAGCCTGCTCTAATGCCAATCTTGAAAAAGGTTGGAGTCTAAGACGGTTAGTTTCCAATGCAAAAGAAAAAAAAATGAAGTTATCAAATTTTCATACATCTATTTAGCCAGCTTTGTGAAGTTCAAGTTTATTTTATACGATTTGAGTTCAGAACTTCAGGTCACTATCGAAGAGTGTTTGTTGAGTACGGTGTTTGTGTTCTGTACCTCTAGACTAGAGTCTAGTATTGAAATGACTAAGATTGACTTAAGGCAAAGTATTCGATTATGATCAGCTCTACCTTATTTACTATAGGAAATGGCGTCAGGAGGGGTGAAGAAACTAAATTTATAAAATAGCCTGAATCAATCTGAACAAGTCCCATATGAACAAATGAAGGACGGCCGCCAGAGGCCAGACTGGTGTTCGTTCTATTTGAAGTGTTTTTGAAAAGCGGTAAACAACGGAGTTTTATTACTATAAACTTTGAACAATTTTCTAGAAGAGGGAATATGAGGGAAATATTAAGTGAGCAGGCAGCAAGCATATGTTGTTACTGAAGGTGGTGCGGCTGGTGCCACTCGTAGGTCTAGACCTAGGCTACGAAGTTATTTATGGTACTAATAGCCAAATACAAGGAATTGAAATACTTGAAAGCATGAAATTCTCAAAATGCTCTGCTAGTCATATTCACGAGTTGTTGCCTCCACTAGGCTAGTTACTAGGTAGGCCTAGGCTAAGGTCTACTGTACCAAAGGTACGTAAGCCCAAGATCTTCTTTAAGTAATATTGTAATTTTTGAAAGCTATGTTGCCAGTTTCGGTAGTAATTTGGGTAAATCTAAGTAATAGGTAGTCAGTTCCGGTAGGTTAGCTTTGTCTACAAACTTAAGCCAGAACCCATGTACTAGTATGGGTACATTGCTTGTGAAATGCAAATTAGGCCTACCTAAATAGTAGGCCTAGGCTATGTAATTAATCTATGTACTGCTAGGCTATACAATATGGGGCACCTTCAGGTATTGGGAGGGTAGGGTTAGATACCTTTAGGCTAAACTGTCATAATATTAGCTGAAAATTTCGAAAAACTTTAATATGATAAAATTTGTTCCGAGTATACCAGGCTAACGGGTGGAAGTTGTATGGATCGGTTAAACTACATTCAGTTTTATACTGAAAGCTGGTAATGAAAACAGTAGAGATTACCATTGTTCCACTCGTGTTGCTCTGCTATTCACAATTTCATGATGTGGGGGTCTAGGGAGGGTGGGGGGGGGGGGGGTTGAAGGTTTCATAGCCATGTTGGCAGACACTGCCATAGGTTCAAGGGAAGGGGGCGGGGGTGTAGCCTTGTTTAATGTTCTCAAGTACAGGCCAAGATCAGACTCGCATTTGGCTACTGATATGCTGTTATATATAAAGTAGTAGTCACTAAATTACTTAGTGGGCAGTTTACTTGTGGCTTTTAACTCAATAAACTAGTTTTATGAGTTTCAGATGGTAAGTTTCAAATTATTAGGTATAGCCTAGCCTATATGATGTTAACAGTTTCATATTGACCTTTGAAACTTCTAAAAAAACATTAGTTGGAGAACAAGAGGGAGTATGACACCCCAAAACTGTGTGCTTAATAGGTTTGTTCCAATTATTTTTCCTCAAACCGTTATATACCATAAATTTCATATTAGGTTACTTATTAAAATTTTTTTTATTTGGGAGAAGACACAGAATGTCATTAATTATGAGTATGGAAAACTCCATACCAGGATAAATTAACAAGTACTATAGGAATATCGAAATGAAACCTTTAAAAGACAATATTATGAGGTATTTCCATATATTAAAGACATTAAAACGAAGGAATTCACGATAAAGTAGATATATTCCAATAGACCCAATGATAATTTCGCACTCAAATGGAGTTAATATAGCAGTTTCTTCATTAAGATTCTAATTAGTAGGCTAATGTGAACTTGAATAAGGCTAGTGCATTAGAGTAGGGTTCAGGGGCCATATTTTTTGTATTGTTTTATCACAAGGAAACAAACTGTTTGCTTTTTAACATTAATTTTATACCCCAGCCCGAAGACAAACATATAGGTACGTATAGTCTAACCGTGGGGCGAAGATTTGGTCTTTATTTTTTTGTTTGGCGTAATAGACGTTATGTAGAAGAGTAGCTTACAGTGTATTTAATTTTGTATACTACAGCCTATGCTGGATATAAAAGTAATGTGAGCTTAGTAATTGCTGTGTAGTAAATTGTATATTGTAATTCATTAGGTTTATTTCTGAAAAAAAAAATGCATCAGGTTTTTAGATCTCTCTATAAAAATATCAGGTGTATTGATTTGACAGTAGTTAGATTAAATTTTAAATGAATTAAGTTCACAGAAAACAAAAATTTAATTCTACGTTGGAGAAGTTTAGGTAATACATGTGTTGAATGAAAACTAACAGGAAAAGTTCAGGTACAAAAATTTGTGGCACATTAAGAAGAGTTTCAAGAGTAACCTTAACTTCAATTCTTTATAAGAAGGCAGTAACCTTTGGATACTAAAGAATTCTGTTTAATTACAACTAAAATAAAACAAGGTCTTTTTGTCTCAAAAATAACTGTATGTAAAAAGTAGTTATTTTGCGTCAAAAATCCAGATATAACATGGTAGCACTCTTCAGGACACAGATCAGTAACCATAGTTTAACACCAAGCCATGTACTAGAGGGCAATATATTGAGTGGACGTTCATCACCCTTACATGACTTACTCTGTTCCTCTAGTCCTCATTTTCATCCTTATTAATAAGCCAATCAGTATTTTCTTTTTTTTATTAAGTGTACATACAAAGCTCAGCAATGTCACCTGCTCAGAAGTGTGCAAATAAAGCTCGGCTATATCACCTGCCTGAGCAGAGTGATTTAGGAACTTCCATTCAGACCTTCTTATATTTATTGTATATATTATTCTTACACTGGGAACTAAATTGTGCTTTTGTCATTTAATGCAGTTGAATACATATACACATTTGCACTGAGAAATGTGCAGTCTTATGCATAGCGTGGATACAGGAAATATTAATAACCTAATGGTTTCTCTAGTTTGTTTGCTCTTCAGATGTTGTACAGGTTAATGTGTCTTAAACCATCCACAATGTTTCAGAAAGTGCCAATTTTGGCTCCCAATTGGTTGGTGTATATTGAAGGGTTTCAGTGAATGAAGGCTAAGCAGCATGTTTCTGAATTGGTTCCTATGTTCACACCATTTCACGTGATATAAATAGGATGATGATGTTGAGTTTCAAGGAACTGTTGACTGCGTGGCGTGATCGGTATGGTTTTGGCCTGCTACCTCGATGACCGCGAGTGCGACTTCCCTCCTGGCATTCCACTGTGGGGTCAGAGGTGTGTATTTCTGGTGATAGAAGTTCACTCTCGAAGTGTTCGAAAGTCACGTAAAGCCGTTGATCCCGGTGCAGAATAACCACAGGTTCCATGCAACGTAAAAACACCATACAAACAAACAAACAGACTGCATGGCTGCCAATTCTTACGTATTCAAAGGGATATGCTCCTTATGTGTGACAATACTGTATATAGGATGCTCAAATGAGATAGGACATGAAGTTTCATACACTAACTAATATATATATATATATATATATATATATATATCATATATATATATATTTATTTATATTAATTATGCATAATGTATATAATATACATATATATATGTATTATATATATATATATATTATATATATATATATATATATATATATATCCTATATTGAAGTTAACAACCAGTTTTGTTAATCTTCAATCTTCTTTATTTTGCAGTTTTAACAAAAAAAACCACTCGAATCCTCAACTAGACCACGATGCTCCTTGTACCGTTGCACGGAGAGATAGAAGACGTCTGGAACAAGCAAATTAAAGAAAGGCAAAAAAGGTGAGAAGAAGAACCCGCTTGGTATTGCTCTCTGGGCACAAGGACAGCCGGAGCCAAGCGAGGTTGAGGGCATGTCACACTTTTTGATGGTTCACCGTTAGAACAACCAAGTCACCCTTGAAGTCGAAGAGGATCTAACGGCATCACGCATCTGTATGTAGCCAGGTAGGTGGGAAGGCAGGTGTGTGTGTGTGTGTGTTCAGTAAGTACCCGAAGAGATGCTGCTCATCTTGCCTGATCGGATTCAGGTTTGATTTTCCTCTGGTAACTGTGGGTTCTCAGGTGGCATTGAGTGAGAGAGGCATATCTCACAATGCTTGATGGCTGGTGAAAGTGGTTCTCTCAAGTTGATTTATTTTTGTTCGTCAAGCTACAACTCACGCTCACTGTAGAGTTACGTTGTAACTTGGAAAACATTTTTATATTTTGATTGGACAATGCCAATTTATGTCCATTTGCATATAAAGTCAATAACAGTATATCAAACTTCAGTTTGCCATCCTAGTATCCATTATTTCAATTCAAAGCCGCCATGCTTGCAAACAACTTACGCTTTCGATTATGCCAACATCATGCGCAGAAATAAATCATACCTTTTAATGCCCCGAGTCACTACAGAGAGAGAGAGAGAGAGAGAGAGAGAGAGAGAGAGAGAGAGAGAGAGAGAGAGAGCCTCCACTTTCTTTTTTCGTCCTTAACCTTCTCTGTGAACCTGAAGCAATACAACCCACAAGTTTTCCATAGAGAGAAGTGCATGATGTAGGCCGAGTTTATGTAAAGAGAAATGATGAGCAGACAGTCTCCCACCTTAAGATGATTGTCACGTGCAACAATGCCTTTGTTGTGCCTTACAGAATGTTGTTTCATTTTTATGTTCGAGTTGTGTTTGTATAGTTGAAGAGATCCTTGATGTATACAGCACGTAATTCTTCTCGGTGAAACTGGTAACTTTAGTAGGAAAGGGACTAACGTGATAAGTATCATTTACGTTCATAATTCAAAGTAGTAAAAGTAACGCAGGTTACAGGTGTAGTCATATGTGAGTTCCTAAAGATTTACTATATGGAGTTGGGGGACAAAATACAGCCATCGTATAATGTATGTGTGTATATATATTATATATTCTGTATAGATTATGTATATTTATAATATATATATATATATATATATATATATATATATATAATATATATATATATATTCATTATACATTATGTATATATATAAAATTTATAAGGTTAAAGAAAATTAATCTTCCTTTAATTTGTCAAACTTGCTTGTGTTTCTTTAATGGAAAGCATCATATGTCTGTAGACACTCCGACTCCCTCTCCCCCCCCCCCCCCCCCCCCCACCCCCTATCCCTCTCTCCAACGAAAAAAAATTGGTAAACCCGTTACAGTGGCTATAAATTTAAGTGCCTGAAGATGTTCGACAAGTTAGTGTCCGTTTCATCTGGTTTGGTGAAATTTGCAGACAGCCTTAATTGTTGTATGAAGGTGCCTGGTACTTTTTATTTTTATTTATTTATTTATTTTGATGTCGCATTTGAATCGAGTTTCATTATTTCATGAGGGTTAAAAATAAAAAGTTGGATTTGACGTTTTGAAATATAGTATGTGACAGCTCAGTGTTAACTGTCACTCGAGGTGAAACATTAATGTTGTGAGGTGTTAATTGTGGCATTATTGAGTGTTTGTGCTTGGGTAGAACAAACACTCAATATTTTTCACGGTAAACACTCGTTCAGAAATTAAAAGCCAGGTCAGTAAAGAAAGTCGTGGACGCCAGTAGTGGGTATCATTCCTGAGAAAAATTGGGGAGTAACTGGTTTAGTGTAAAAATATGGCCTGTAAATTTCCTGGCAACGGTCCGAGCCCTGTTGACTAGCAAGAATCTTCTTGAAGGTCTTAGTGTATTTAATATTATATATACATATATTTTTATTTTTTATATTTTTAGAATCCTCAGGCCTTGATATTCTCTTATAAGATTAATTTATCGGTACTTGACTCAAGTATTCCCAAGCCGTCCCAACCCCGAGACGTCAGTAGATGATTAAGTCAGCTTTATAGAGAAATTTTCCCTTTGCTTCGATAACGATTGCTTATCCAGTTAGACTTGAAAACCTTTTCGCTTAAGATTTCATATTCCATTCCAGTATTTGTCAACTCGATGATATTGCTTCTAAGGGGAAGATTCGGTGTCGGATGGCAGGATAAGGTTGGAAACTGTACCATTAAAAAAAAATAAGATAAAGAAGTGCCGTATGTAGATGAGGTAATAATGAAAGGAGAAAGCGATGGCTAGAGTAGATTCACATCAGCCGTGCATTTGATGTCTAGGCCCATCCCTTAAGACGCTCCTGATTGGCTGTTGATAAGCCAATGACAGGGCTGGAAACTGTCTCTCTCGAGAGTTCACACAGGCAGGATGTATGCTCCACCTCTCCTGAAAGACGTATCCCTTAGGAGAGGTGGAACACACATCCTGACTATGTGAACACTCGAGAGAGACTGAGAGTTTCCAGCTCTGTGATTGGCTTGTCAACCTCCATTCAGGAGCGTCGTAAGGGACTGGCCTAGCATCACATGCACGGTTAATGTGAATCTACTATAGGTCATGTCCTTCGCACAACTACTGGAAGAATAGAGGATTATAGTTTTAAGCTCAGGCACTTGCGGGCACCAGGCAGGGTGGAAGGGGGACAAGACCTACTTGGATAAGAAGCTCCATATAAGAGGCTGGAGATTCAGTGGAGTTTTGTTGAAGATACTGCATAGGGTTGACAAATTTATGGAATTTTGCAAAGGTCCTTGTGTATAGCCATGGCTGTTAAAAACTTCACAATCAGATACCATAGTGGGAAGGGTATGGTTTTTATTATTCAAGTGATAGCTGCTGAATCTGTTGAATCTCAGCTGTACAAAGGAGCTTCATAATATTCTCACAGGATATCGGAATATGTACAGCCCAGTCGAACTCTCTCTCTCTCTCTCTCCTCTCTCTCTCTCTCTCTCTATCTCTCTCTCTCTCTCTCTCATTGGTTGACAGGCTAATTGTTGAGAAGTCTGCTGACTACCTCTGTTTGGGTAGATGCGCTAGTCAATGATAAATTCTGTTGGATATAAATTATTCCCAATTTAATGTAAATGCTATATTTAGGGGTATTTATGTCTTAATAATATTTAGAAGTTGTCCGTGCTTAAGGGTCGTAACTACTTATGTGTGTATATATTATATATATATATATAGATATATATATAATTATATATATATATATATATATATATATATATATATATATCAGCAATAAGTCACCAACAGCACGTGACAAATATGTACGTAAATAGCCACATGAAAGGTGAAGAATCAAAGACCAGGTACCAAGCGCTTTCGTGTAATACGTACACTTCTTTGTACCCCGAAGAAGTGTACGCAATACACGAAAGCGCTTGGTACCTGGTCTTTGATTCTTCACCTTTCATGTGGCTATTTACGTGTATATATATATATATATATATATATATATATCTATATATATATATATATATATATTGTACGTATATTATGAATATATTATATGTATATTATATACTTATATATATATATTTATATATATATATAAAATATAAATATTACATTTGATTCATTATATATATTATATGTAATATAATGGTAATATAGTGGAAATCACAGTGATAGTGTTATCAACACTTGGTTTCTGAGTATACCTATATATATATATATATATATATATATATATATATATATATATATATATATAAAACATTTGATTTAATATATATTATAATATAATAATAATAATAAAATAAAATACAAACACAGTTGATAGTGTTACCAACACTCTTGGTTTCTGACCTGTACTAGCCAGCGTGTTTGATAGCACAAAAGTATGCCTTAGGTGACATTCGACCTTATGAACGAAGCCGCGACGCTAGCGAACAGGTGCCAGAACGTGAGCTGTGTGACCTAACATACCACGCTTCCCCCTCCCACCCTCCAGCCAGTTTCTGGATTCTTCTTGTTCGTCGAACAAGGAATGCTCGTCTCGGTTTCTCTTTCTTGCGCTGAATGTAATCTGTCTCCAATTTTTTGTGGGGGGGGGGGGGGGGGTTTTGCAGGCCGGATTTTCAGTTTCGTTTTGTTTTTTTATTATAATGGAAAATCTCCCTTTTGAGTTTTTTGTGTTGTGTAATTTATTATTTGTTAATTATAATATATAATTATATATGTGTGTAATTATATATATATATATATATATATATATATATATATATATATATATATATATATATATATATATATAGTTGCATGTTCTTGATGGAGGCTGTAGTAAATTGCAGCTTTTCTTAAAGTTTAGGGGTGCACGATCTAGTCCACGTAAAGAGATTGTTGCTGAGACATAATCTGAGCCGACAACTGTATAAAATGGCATTCATGTTTAAATCACTCATTGTAAAAGCTTGTTTTACACCCGGGAAAAGAGTATTATGCTGCCTTTTTTAAGAGAAAGGAAGCTTTGAGAATGAACTGCCATATACAGTTGGAAATTAGAAGGGTAAAAAAAAAAAAAAATAGAAGAAAAAGAAGAAAAAAGATCCTGCTTAAATACAGGTCCTTGGTTTAGTATGCACTATGCTCTCAAACACATTCACCGTATATCCATATCTCATATCTCCTCAAACCAGTTTTCTTGTTAAGGTAGCATTCTATAATTTGACGGATTTCCTATTCCTATTGTGTCCCAGGCGTTTCTTAGACAGCAGATTTCTGTCTTATTTTTTTTTTTCTTACTATTGCTAGTTCGTAATTGGGTTGTCCGGGCCTAGTACAGGGTTTCACACTGTGCTACTTTTATCTTTAAAATCTGCGACACATATGGGATGCCTGAAGGCTAAAAACCCTGAAGGTATAAGGTTAACTTACTCTAAACAAAACATGGTATACATATCTCTAAACAAAACATGGTATACATATTTAAAGGAGGAGGGACTGTCAGTAACTTGTTGAAAAGTGACCCATCAAATAGAGTACTGCTTTGTGAAAAAATGGAAAACTGTCAAAAGAAACATAAAGCAATGCTGTTGAAAATAAAGATATGTAAACAAATGGACAAGTGAATATGTAAATCCCTAAACCAGAATGAATAGAAATGTTTCGAGACAAACGGAGTGGGACTGGATAATATTATGTATATATTTATCACGGTGCAAAGTTATTGGTGTTGATGTTATCAATGTTACATACCCCATCGACTCATCACAGATTGGATATATACGTTTTTGGTACAAAATTTATTATTATCAGTGTCACAAATCTCATCGATTCATCACATATTGGATATGTTTTTAGGTAGTTTAGTCTTTCCGGAGATAATGTCCTTTTGGTCAGCATCGGAACAGGTTATAATTTTCTCATGAGTTGAGCGCTTTTGTGTAGGTTATTTTTTTTTGGCATTGGAGTGACAATAAAGTTACCATTGAATATCGTATTTGGAGAAACAAATCCACATTTATGTATGGGCACAAATATATTTAAAAAGTAGATCCAAACAGAGCTTTTCGGAATCTGCTCCAGTCCCATTTCAACCTGAAAAGGAAAGCTCTGTTTAGATTTATTTTTAAATTTATTTGCACCCATACATAACTGTGGATTTGTGTATCCATTTTAAGAATCATGTTAATATGAGTATTTTTCAATTGTCGTATTTATCGGCTCCTTATCCTTGGTTCGTTAACATCTGCATGAACTGTACGTCATATTTCGTGCAGAGTTCGCGGTTGGAGTTGGCCCCTTTGAAAGTAGGACCATCGATCACTTAGCTTCCCCATAGGAGGTCCTTCTTACACTTTATGGGAAGGGAGTGGTTTCCTTTAAGAATGTGTCGCCAGTGGAATCCCTCGGTACATGGGTTTCACATACCCTGGGGGAGCGGGGATAGGGGGGGTTGGAGTTGCTGGGTTAGTGCCATTTATGCACCACAGTCGATGCACTATAGGCATTACTTATGGTGTTTGCAGCGTCCTTTCGGCCGCTATAGCTGCTGCCCCTTTCATTTCTTTAACACTATATCTCCGTTCATATCTTCCTTCCATCTTACTTTCCACCCTCCTAACAGTTATTTCGTAGCGCAACTGCGAAGGTTTCCTCCTGTTACACCTTTAAAACCACCTTTTCAGCGCAGAATGACCTCAAAGGTCTGAGCGCTTGGCCTTTGACCTAAATCCCCTGTTTAAATTCACGTGCTTCTTCCTTTCACGTTTAGGTCCGTTTTTTGCCTGTTTGTTCAGCATTTTGAATTGCCCCATTTTTAGCTCGGTTAAGGTTAGATCGAGCCTTCTACCCCATTTTCAGCCCAGTTAAGTTTAGATCGAACCTCATAAGAGTTTGGGAACTTAACCTCGTTATCTCATTAACTATACTCTATAATAATCATAACTAAAAGATAGATACTAAAAAAATATACCCACAGTGGCACGCGTCTTGAAATGGCGAAAGAAGTCCACAGTTTGTAACTACAAATATGTACTGTTACGGAACTGTGACTTGTTCTTCCAATCACGGTATTGATTAACTTGCCTAACTACTCAGTCTCAGAATTAATGATCTTATTCGTGTTACGCGATCGCCGATAATCGCCCCTTGAACTTTGCGGAATGCAGAGGTTTTCGCAACATTTGGCTCCCACCCGCTGCAAAATTTGCATAATTCCCAAACCTCGTAATTAGTTACGGTGTATTCTCGCTGAGCATTTGGTAGATATCAACTGGTAGTATATCATAGATGCATATACTTTATGGAATATCATTCTAACTTGAAAGGGAGTTTTCCCATTTTCATATTCTAACTGCTTGTGTTTATATGTTGTCCCGTTAGTCGATGATTTTTATTATTATTATTATTATTATTATTTTTTTTTTTTTTTTTTTGCTCTATCACAGTCCTCCAATTCGACTGGGTGTATTTATAGTGTGGGGTTCCGGGTTGCATCCTGCCTCCTTAGGAGTCCATCACTCTTCTTACTATGTGTGCCGTTTCTAGGATCACACTCTTCTGCATGAGTCCTGGAGCTACTTCAGCCTCTAGTTTTTCTAGATTCCTTTTTCAGGGATCTTGGATCGTGGCCTAGTGCTCCTATGATTATGGGTACGATTTCCACTGGCATATCCCATATCCTTCTTATTTCTATTTTCAGATCTTGATACTTATCCATTTTTTCCCTCTCTTTCTCTTCAACTCTGGTGTCCCATGGTATTGCGACATCAATGAGTGATACTTTCTCCTTGACTTTGTCAATCAACGTCACGTCTGGTCTGTTGCACGTATCACCCTATCCGTTCTGATACCATAGTCCCAGAGGATCTTTGCCTGATCGTTTTCTATCACTCCCTCAGGTTGGTGCTCGTACCACTTATTACTGCAAGGTAGCTGATGTTTCTTGCACAGGCTCCAGTGGAGGGCTTTTGCCACTGAATCATGCCTCTTTTTTGTACTGGTTCTGTGCAAGTGCCGGGCATTCACTTGCTATGTGGTTTATGGTTTCATTTTTTCGTATTGCACTTCCTACATATGGGAGAGATGTTATTTCCGTCTATCGTACTTTGAACATATCTGGTTCTTAGGGCCTGATCTTGTGCCGCTGTTATCATTCTTTCGTTTCCATTCTTTAGCTCTCCCCTCTGTAGCCATTGCCAATTGTCATCGCTGGCTAGTTCTTTAGTCTGTCTCATGTATTGTCCGTGCATTGGTTTGTTGTGCCAGTCCTCTGTTCTGTCTGTCTTTCTCCTGTCTCTGTATATTTCTGGGTCTTCGTCTACTTTTATTAGTCCTTCTTCCCATGCACTCTTTAGCCACTCTCTTCACTGGTTTTTAGATATTGCCCCATTGCTCTGTTTTCGATGTTAACGCAGTCCTCTATACTTAGTAGTCCTCTCCCTCCTTCCTTTCGTGTTATGTATAGTCTGTCCGTATTTGCTCTTGGGTGTAGTGCTTTGTGTATTGTCATATGTTTCCTGGTTTTCTGATCTATGCTGCGGAGTTCTGCCTTTGTCCATTCGACTATTCCTGCGCTGTATCTGATTACTGGCACTGCCCATGTGTTTATGGCTTTATCATATTTCCGGCGTTGAGTTTTGACTTGAGTATCGCCTTGAGTCTCTGCATATATTCTTTCCTGATCGTGTCCTTCATCTCTTGGTGTTTTATATCTCCTCCTTCCATTATTCCCAGGTATTTGTATCCTGTCTCATCTATGTGTTTGATGTTGTTTTATTATTTATTATTATTAAATATTATTATTATTATTATATTATTTATTTTATTATTATTATTATTATTATTAACTTTGAAGTCTCACTTTTAACAGTAGTGTTCAGATCAAGCTATCTCCTGTAAAATGTGACTTTTAATTATTATTATTATTATTATTATTATTATTATTATTATTACCGAGATCTTGATAACATTATTAATTTAATAGAATAAGGCTAAATCGCAACATTATTTTTAAGCTTTAGCGCATAACTATGCTTTTAATATATAAAAATAGAAGAAAAGTAAATAAGTCAACTAACATGTATAGACCCTATATCTAACAAACATACGTACATTACTAGTAAGAAACACCATGGCAGATTTATAAGGAATTTCAAATAATTCCCTTTCAGTTTAAAGTAAAATCTAGTGCAGTTCATTAAGTTTTACATTTTGGTGCGTAGCAAGGCATTAATAGGTTTTATATATATTATATATATATATATATATATCATATATATCTATATATATATATATATATATATGTATATAGTAATTGCTGTACAATTTATCTTTGAAAAGTTTTAGAATTCGACGAAATTTGTTGATTGTATTATTTTCTCCATAAATGCTTTACCCCTAGTCGCTCATAAAGGCTGGTCCACACGCTACGTTTTGCACAACCTTTTGTCTGCACAGTTCAAGAACGTTGCAGATAAAACGTTGCGTGTGGACAGGAAAACAGCGCAGTTTTGACTCCAGCGCAAGACGGTACAGTTGCAGCGATGACTGAGCTAGGAGAGCATAGATATCCATGAACTGTGAGAGCATAGATATCCATGAACTGTGCAGACAAATCGGTACGTGTAGACGGTAGCACCGTCTTTCGTTTCATTTTGTGCCTCAGTTTTAATTCAACAAGCGACAATGGCAGACCTTAGGCAATGTTCTCGAGAGTTCTTAACAGAATTTATTGCATTGTACGAAAGTTTCCCATGCATTTTATGGTAGATAAAATACGATTAAAAAAACCAAATTATACTTAATTAATAATACAGATTATTTACAATCAACCATTGCTAATAATAATAATAATAATGATAATAATAATAATTAATAATAATAATAATAATAATAATAATAATAATAATAATATAATAATAATAGAAGAGTTGTTGAATTTCCTCTTATTGATTTCTGTGGCCTAAGACTTTTTGTCTTTACGTCTAAAATTGCCTGTGAGAAAATTAAACAGACCGTACACACACACACACACAACACGTCAAAAATGACAAAAGGAGTACCTCCTCCATGACGATGTTGACAAAACTGAGCAAAAATCGTGCAAACATCATGGTACCGTGTAGACACAATAAAATTGTAAGGTTTTTCATTCCGTATTTCAAGAATGTAAAGTCATTAGCGGTTCACTCTTTACTGAAGTGAATAATAATAATAATAATAATAATAATAATAATAATAATAATAATAATAATAATAATAACATAATACACACACACACACACACACACATATATATATACATACATATATACAATAAAGAGGTATAGCAATCACCTCCACAAATCAAGGGACATTTTGCTGAACCCGAAATAAACAGCTCTCTCTCTCCTTACATTAACACTAGTTCTAAAGAATATTTTTATAAACCCGACTGACAGTTTTTCCTCGGCGTACTTTCCATACTGGCCTTGTCCACACACCGTCGTGGCCCAGTGAACGTTCTTGTTGGTGGCCTTGAAGCCGCCTAATTCGGTGGGTGGGTGGGTGTATGCGGAAGGTGGGGGGGGGGGGGGTGTTATGAGGAACTGGACACACCCACTCAACCTGTCTGCTATTTATTAATTTTCAACCTGCACGACTATGGGCCATAAGATTTATAGTTATTAGTTCTTATCGAGGTTTTATTATTATTATTATTATTATTATTATTATTATTATTATTATTATTATTATTATTAGCGTTAGCGTGGATTTTATTATTATTATTATTATTGTACATATATTTAAATTTAAAAACAGCAAGGATAGCTTTCGGGAATCGAACAGATTCCCAAAAGCTATCCTTGCTGTTCTTAAATTTAAATATATGCACATTTACATAACTGTGGATTTGTTTCTCCATTTGAAGACTCGTGCTACATTGAGGATTTTATTATAATTTTTGTTACTATTATTATTATTATTATTATTATTATTATTATTATTATTATTATTATTATTATTATTATTATTATTAACATAATATTATATATATATATATATATATAATATATATATATCATATATATATATATATATATACCGGAAATTATACTAGCTGTCATTTTGGCGTGTGATCACACGCCCCGTCTACTGGTCTATCAGGTCTTGTACCTTCAAGAAATAGATTTTATAGGACATTAATTATGATACATTTTCAACCCGGTTTCTTTAAAAAAAAAAGGACGACCATATCTAATTTAATGAACTTACCCTATTGTTCCCACTTCTGATGTAGCCTTTCCATCATTGCTTAGGAAGGTTATGAATTGCTGTAATTCTCTAAAGAGCTGCTTTCTCCATTACGTATTTGATATACTGATGATGATTTCTTATTGCAATGTTTTAGGTTAATGTCGTATTACACCCTCCCCCCACCCTGTTAAGAGTTAGAGGGTTCCTATCAAAGATACTTATAGAGTACCTCTTACCTTTTTTTTTATCAGCAATTATGTCTGTAACAGTTAATTGGTTATTTTCCCTGCTTATTCTGTCCTTCTATATTTTCTCCATTTCAGCAGTGACGAATCTTTGTTCATTTACGCACTTACCTTCCAGATTGTAATCGTATACCACATTCATCATTATTTCTTATTGCCACTTTAGCTTTTTCTTGAGTTGGATCCTTTTTGAATAGCTATGTTATATATATATTAATTATATATATATATATATATATATATATATATATATGTATATTTATATAATATAATATATATATACTATATATACAATATTTATATATATATATACATATCTATATAATATATATATATATATATAATATATATTACCGGTAAAAATGTCCTGTTACAACAGAATTCCATCTAATAAAAGGAGCCCTGAAAAACACCAAAACATAGAGAGAAAAATACTATATTTCAGAGACTGCTGTCTCCCTCTTCAGGTAGATGAATGAGACAAGTTTACAGGAAAGGTGGTATTTATACCAAGAGATCCATCCACAGGTAAGCCCATTTAGGTCACTCCCGCTAATAATCTTCCTTTAATCTTCTTAAGCATTGGTTGAATGAAAATCTTGTCGATCACATCTGAATTCCATGCTCCTTTTGAGATGTTCATTACCTGCCTCTCTTTTATTAAGGCCGATGTCATCATTTGACTCTTGCACCGGCAGTTGCTGCTATAAATTATATGTGACAAATTCCAGTTTATTCTATGGTTATGTTCATTTATATGGTTGAAAAGGGCTGAGTTCTGTTGTCCATACCTAACTGACCGTTTGTGTTGTATTAATCTCTGAGGAAGTGATTTTCCTGTAAATCCGATGTAAGATTGGTCACAGTCCTGGCATGGGATTTCGTAAACCCCTGTGTCCTTGGGGATGTCTTTTGTTGGACGTTATCAGGGATTTGGCTAAGGTGTTTGGGTAGGTAAATGCAAAAGGGTTAGATTTTCCGAGCGTGTGAGTCACTGTCTTAATCCTGTCCAGGTGTGGAATTTTTATTTTATTGTTGGGTGTATCTCTAGTCTTGTCTTGAGGGGGTCGGTAGAAAATTACGTTTGCTTTGTAAATTGCTTTCTCTATATGGTCAGGATACTTTAAAGACGAAAGTTGCTTACGAATTTGGTCAAATTCTTTTTCCAGGAAATCTGGGGAACAAATTCGTAAGGCTCTTAAGAACAGTTGCTGGCTACACCTATCTTGATAGCAATGTTGTGATAGTTAAAGTAGTGAATGTATGAAAGTGAGAACGTTGGTTTTCTGTATATGGTGAATTTGTATTCTGTCGTGTGTCTGATTATTAAAACATCAAGAAAAGGAATTTTGTTGTCTTTTTCCCATTCAACTTTAAATTTGATGCTGGGCACTAATGCGTTTAATTTTAAAAGGAAATCATTAAAATTGCCGTGCCCCATCTAGTATCCCAAAATGTTAGAATATTATCTACATATCTCATCCACAGCATGGTTTTGGGTTTTATTGCATTTATTACTGTAGTTTCAAAGTATTCCATGTACAGATTGGATAAAACAGGACTTAAAGGACTACCCATACTACACCCAAATTTTTGCTTATAGAATGATTCCCCGAATGAAAATACGTTATTAGATGCACATAATTCAACTAACTTTATTATTTTGTCAAGCGCCAATGGGAAATGATCTGAATAGGGGGATAATTTTTCCCTCAAAAACTGAAGAACGTCCTGTACTAGCACTTTTGTGAATAGGGAATCTACGTCAAGGCTTAAGAGTTTTATGTTATCAAGTGGTATATGTGCTTCTCTGAATTTGTGACAAAAATCTTTCAAATGTTTAATGTGACTGGGAGAAAAAGTGCCTAAAATAGTGGAAAGGAGGCCAGCTAACCATTTAGAAATTTTGTTATTGAAAGCTCCGGCACATTAAACGATGGGTCTGAATGGAAGATTGTCTTTGTGAGTTTTGGGAAGGCAATAAAAGTAGGGTAGTTTAGGATTAATTACTTTACATTTCTCTAGTCGTTCAATACTCTATTTGTCTTCGCCAATTAATCTTACTTTCCAAAAATATTCTGTTTTAGCCAATCTGTACATGGAATACTTTGAAACTACAGTAATAAATGCAATAAAACCCAAAAACATGCTGTGGATGAGATATGTACATGATATTCTAACATTTTGGGATAATAGATGGGGCACGGCAATTTTAATGAATTCCTTTTAAAATTAAATGCATTAGTACCCAGTATCAAATTTAAAGCTTTTCTTGATGTTTTGATAATCAGAGACACGACAGAATACAAATTCACAATATACAGAAAGCGTTCTCACTTTCATACATTCACTACTTTAGCTATCACGACATTGCTATTAAGATAGGTGTAGCCAGCAACCTGTTCTTAAGAGCCTTACAAATTTGTTCCCCAGATTTCCTGGAAAAAGAATTGAACTAATTTGTAAGCAACTTTTGTCTTTAAAGTATCCTGACCATATAATTGAGAAAGCAATTCACAAAGCAAACGTAATTTTCTACCAACCCCCTCAAGACAAGACCAGAGATACACCCAACAATAAAATAAAAATTCCACATCTGGACAGGATTAAGACGGTGACTCAGACCCTCAGAAAATCTAACCTTTTTGCAGTTACTTACCCAAACACCTTAGCCAAATCCCTGATTAACGTCCAACAAAAGACATCCCCCAAGGACACAGGGGTTTACGAAATCCCATGCCAGGACTGTGACCGATCTTACATCGGATTTACAGGAAAATCACTTCCCCAGAGATTAATACAACACAAACGGTTGGTTAGGTATGGACAACAGAACTCAGCTATTTTCAACCATATAAATGAACATAACCATAGAATAAACTGGAATTTGTCACATATAATTTATAGCAGCAACTGCTGGTACAAGAGTCAAGTGATGGAATTGGCCTTAATAAAAGAGAGGCAGGTAATGAACATCTCAAAAGGAGCATGGGATTCAGATGTGATCGACAAGATTTTCATTCAACCAAGATTAAAGGAAGATTATCAGCGGGAGTGACCTAAATGGGCTAACCTGTGGATGGATCTCTTGGTATAAATACCACCTTTCCTGTAAACTTTTCTCATTCATCTACCTGAAGAGGGAGACAGCAGTCCCTGAAATATAGTATTTTTCTCTCTATATTTTGGTGTTTTTATGGGCTCCTTTTATTATATATATATATACATATATATATATATATATATATATATATATATATATATATATATTATATATATATATCTTAGGTGATCTTGTAATAATTTGGTTTAACCGTAGGAAAGAACTGTATCTCCGTCAGACTTATTTTTATTTGCGGTTAATCCTGTGTAATTTTACTCCTCATAAGGGAAAGCTGGATAGGCTCTGAATAGCAGACAAAAAGACTGGGCCTTAGTGTGTGTTGTTAACTTATGAGTTTCTAGGTGCGAAACCTTGTTGATTTTGGTGGGGTGTTATTTATTTTGAACCATTTTGGTGTGAAGGCTTAACGTCACAATTCCAAGGTGTAGTACCTGATCCAAGGTTACCTTAGATGAAAGGATAGCGTTGTAAGTTGCTTGGTCGTGTGGAAAGAATGGAGTAAAATAGATCGGTGGAATTAAAATACGTATAATGATCTGGTAGTGTTAGCTTGGAAGAGGCGAGTAAGACTTGAAAATCACTGGATGTTGTGCAAGACATATTGAAAGCACGAGAGTTCGTGTAAGAAAGAGAGTGGTGCAGAGTGTGGACCTGATTTTGACACCGTACTGATGGAGTCTTCTGTGTTGGTGTGTGAATTTGGTGATGTTTTGTAAGTTTCCTGCACTGTCCACTTATCGGAAGTGTAAATATGCATGTGGCAGTAATTGTTTTCGTGTTTTTAGACAGGAGTCGCCTTTATCCCGTAGGCGGATAGCGCTGTCAGTGCACCTCATGCGGTGCACTGTAGGCCTTACTTGTTCTTTGCAGCGTCCCTTCGGCCCCAGCTGGAACCCCTGTCATTCCTTTTACTGCAACTCCGTTCCCTTCCATGCTTCCATCTTCCTTTCCAACCTCTCCCAACATTTTTGTTTCATGTTTCAGCTGCGAGGTTTTTTTTTTTCGCGTTACGCTGTTGCACCTTCACATCTTTTTACTCTCAGTTTCCCTTTCAGCGCTGAATGACCTCATACGTTCCCTGTTTTTGGCCTTTGGCCTCAATTTTATATGCTATTACATGCCTGTAAGATTGAGGTGAATGGCACAGTGTTTGTTCGGGTATTGACGCGCTGTTGATGAGCTGTATGTGTGGGAGAATGTAACCTTGTTAAGGTTCATCCCTGGTATAGGAAAGTGTGTAGTTTTATAATATAAATATATATCATTCGAAACGCGATTAAGATTGAGGGGAATAGTTGTTATAGCAGCCGAGAGCTCTGTCAAACCTTTATCTGCGTCGACGTCGTTATCCGGTTCTTTCTGAATGCTTGACCTCAGGCAGCAGCCGTTTACGGTTAAGCAAAGGTCAGCGGTATTGGACGCGGAATAATTGTTATGAACTTTTTGACATCTGGGAGAAATATTTGAAGGCGGAAAGTTCAAGGAGTCTCCGTTTGTGGAAGTATTATTACTATTATTCCTAACTCATCACGTGATACACTCTCTCTCTCTCTCTCTCTCTCTCTCTCTCTCTCTCTCTCTCTCTCTCTCATGGGAAAATGGTTTTACATGGATTTCTTTCTTCTCTGGCCTTGGGGACATTATATATATATACACACACACACACACACACACATATATATATATATATATATATATATATATATATATATATATATATATATATATATATATATAAAGGTATAAGCCACGAAGGAAAAATAAACAACGGAGTTTCTGCAAGATCTTTCGACTCAAACGTCCTTTACTCAGCAGATAAACTTTATCTGCTGAGTAAAGGACGTTTGAGTCGAAAGATCTTGCAGAAACCCCGTTATTTATTTTTCCTTCGTGGCTTACACCCTTATTTATGATTTATCACGTTCCAAACTTTCGTGATTCAGTTATACATACATACATACATACCATACTATATATATATATATTATATATATATATAAATATATACACATATATATATAGCACACACACACACAACACACCACACCACACACACACACCCACACCACTATCACACACACACACACACACACACACACATATAATATACTATATATATATATATATATATATATATATATATATATATATATATATATATATATACATAGCTGTTTTCGTAATACCTCTGAAAGACAAGACAGTTATTTCGCCTGTTACCTCAGTCAAAGATCCTTAATTATTTCATTAATCAATACATGTTTTGTAACTGCACCAGTTTGTATGCAGTGTGACTCCCCTCTTACTGTGGAGCACATTATATAACATTGCCATAGGTGTTCTGCAGCAAGGCAGTCATGGGTTAGCAGGCAGGGATATAGCAGAACTGCTTGGTCCGGATGTTGCAGTTAATAATGTTGTTGGATTCCTCAAAGACATTAACCTTTTTAATGAAATTTAATATTTGACCTCTTGGTACAAGGCCAAGTGTAGTATATACACTTGAAGTTGTTTTTATAAGTATGTTTATGTGCATATGTACCTATGTGTATGGTATGTATGTATAAATTTTGCACGCGAAATGCAGCGTTATAGATTTTATGGGGGGTATCAGTTTTTACCATAATATTAAAATCACCTTTATTTTACTCTTTTAATTTATAAATTCATCACCATTTCGCCTCAAACCAAATTCATTATAGCGTTGAATAATCCATCTGGATTCCAGTGCTTGCCTTCAAGCCTAAATTTCATATTCCATTCCATTCCAATACATGCTTTGTGCTTTATAAGGCATTTAATAATATTCTTCCTTATAATAACTGCATTCACAGTGCGTTGTTCGGTTTTTAAAGAACTTTGCCGTGTAAAGGTCGAAGGTTGGTCTGGTTGAAAGGTCATAGTAATCACTGCTATCCTTGCGGGTTGACGGTCTTGGAAAAGGAGGGAAAATGTGAATGTAGACTTAACCCTTCTTGGAAAAACTTCATGGCCAGTGTATGTCAGATCGCTCCCAATGTATTGTCTAACCTTTAGACTTTCGGAATCATTGTTTAGCAATGTCTTAAGATTATAGATTTACTCTCCTGCGTTACTTTCTGATATATTTTGCCCTGCAGACTGTGTAGTTTAATTTTTTTCTTTAACTTAAAACGAGCACACTTTCATGAATATGAAAATCAACCATTTCATAACACCATTATGTAAGTAATTCTGGAGGCCCGCCTATAATTTGCCAGTTAATAGCTTCTGTGCCTTAACTGTTTTGAATTGACTTTATCTTCACTTTGACTTTATACATTCGGCTACTAATGTGAAATTGACAAATTATCATCATAAGATTATATCAATTTATTATATATATATATATATAGTAGATAATATATATATATAGATATTGTATATATATATATATATGTATATATATAACACATGTTTGTTTTCATTAAATTTTTTTTTTCATGATTCATCAGTGGACTTTAATTTCTGTATTGTCGTATTGTACAAATTCAATTTCAAAGTTCCCTCCCCTCCATACGCCCATTTTTCCCTTTAGCGTATTAAAAAAGTTTGTGCGTAATTTCCCCCCTGGTATTGTGTATTACACGCTTTAAATTTGTACTTTTCACTTGTTAAGGTATAATTGCGTATTAAATGGTGAACTACACATTCATTATCAAATGCCGTTTTTTCCCCACTGTGGAAGTGGTTAGCACCCCTAAGAGGGTATGTTATATTGAAAAGACGTTCCTTTTCTACTTATTATTTGTACAAGTGTGCGTGAGCCAAAGCCCAAGGTGGTAGTTTATTCAAATGCACTGTTTGACAATCCCCATCTTATCTCATTGCGGTAGTGAAATAGATAATGTTTATTCTGTGAAGGAACCTGTCTGGTTAAGTATAATATTTTAAACACACGCACGCACGTTATAAGAGATTGTAAGTGTCTGTAAGTGAATATGCACACGAGTACTGTCTTATGTACCCTATTGCTAGCACAGCCTCGCTAAGAGAAAGTAATTAGATTAGTCGTTGATATTTTAGATTAAATGATTTGAAAAGAGCCCTATGCATTTACAGTTACACATTATCAAGTTTTAACATTGTTATGAATTTGGAAAGTCATGTAGTGCTTCAAGAAATGCATAGTAATTTTGCTCCAGGAAAGTGTTGAAGCTTTATGGTTAGGTGCAGATTTAGTTAAGTCATCCAAGCAGCACTAAAGAATACGAGGATATTAGGGGTAACTATAACAAATATTCAAGCTGGGTGAACTCGAAAATGATGTTATCTTTGGCCATATTACTTTGTTGCGATAAGGATAAGGAAAAATACCTTAATGTTTAAATAGGTAGTGAATACGACATATATATCAATAGGATGTGTAAATTAAGAAATTTAATATTTAGTGTAAATTGGTTATACTAGTGTAGCCTCTACTTTGCTACACCGTAGCAAGTATTAGTAGTAGAAAACGTTACAGGCTCCTCTAGAATAGAAAACGATACATAACTTATGGTATACTATTATCAATATTATTTTGTCCTCGCCAATCTCGAACAGTCTACGTTGTAACCGCATTCATTGGTTTGTATTATATTGCATATGAAGTGATAAATTTATCATAGTTACGAAGCATATAGATTAATATGTATTTAAATTCCTTGTTTTCACGTGCACTCTGTATTGTTATTCTTTTACTGGTCCCACTCACTGAAAGCTTCCAGTAAGATCAGCAGATTCCTTTTTCATATAGCAATAGTGCAGAGACCTTTTTGAGCATCATTACGCATCATCCATATTTGTTGCCAAATCTGTGATATGGAAGCAATATGGTTAGAGAGACTCTTTTCCGTGTTTTTACAATGATAAATTCTAAACGAATAGGACCAGATAGTACGTTTAAGATGGCAAAATATTTTTACCCCCCATACACAATAAAGATTGGCCGGTTCATGCCAATCTCGGTAAAATCAGCGTGTCAGTCCTTTGCATGTATGGCTTCGTTTTACTGTCTTTCTATTTTATCTTTTCCATCTGACTTTACATCCTATTCTAACAATTGTTTCACATTGCATCTGCGAAGTTTTCCTCCTGTTACGAGTTTAAAACCTCTTTACTCTCCAGTCCCATTTTCATTGCTGAATGGCCTCCTAGGTCCCAGCACTTGGCCTTTGGCTTAAAGTTTATATTCCATTACATTCCACCTCTTGTAACTTGTAACTGTTAAATAATTCTGAGTGGTAAGAAGCTATTTTTTCTGTGTCAATAAAGCGTATTAAAAATAATTTCTTTCTCTTGCCATTAACTTTAGAAACGTTTCTAAAAGTGGTGTAAATTGAATATAAGTAAAATTGCAGATCCAAATAGGTATTTAGTTGCCAGTTCCCAAACGTTTGTATTTTAATGTTTTTGATATATGTAAAGCAATGCATATTTATACCTTGAAACTGAGAATCATTATTCTCTTGACAAACATATTGAGCAATGTTTAGTAGGATATAACGATGTTTTATCTTGTCTGTTTATTTTATTTCAACGTTTTTTCTTTTCTTTTACAGTGCGCACAGGAGAACGAAGGTAAGATGAGGTCGTATTATCACTGTTCTGTTATAAAGCCTGCTGATGTGTAGTATTGTTATGTTCATAGATTATGGATGTGATGATGACACCACCTGATTTGTGTACAGTGAACTTATTATTCATTGAGTTTTGTTTGAACTTAGTTGAGTTTTGTATGAAGAGCTACCCGTCCAAAAGCTTTACAAACCCTGGTTGAGTTGCTCAAGTTATGTGACTGATGTGTAAGTTAGTCATTAGGATGCTTTAAGAGGTATATTATCTTCAAAGGAACGTTTTTCCTGCTTATGGTTATTGATTGAATGAACCTGAATGTTGCTGTAAACTATTGTTTGTGAGAAAAATAATCATAAGTGGTTATACCCCTAATGAGGAGTGACTAGATCTTAACCGAATTTAAGATCATTCTTACATAAGTGTTTAACTTGGTAAAGTTATTAGGATGGTTAAGTAGAAACGCGCCCTAAGGGTGGCGTCCCACAACTTGCTCTGTACGTCTGTTAGCAGACCTTAATGATTAAAAGTCCAGCTTATATCTCTGGTTGAGAGATAAGCAGTTGTCTCTGGTTGAGAGATAGGGTGTATTTACTGTGTGCAGGACCTGTATTGTTGTTGTCGGATTTAAGGTCTACTCTATTATAAATTAAGGAATTGGTTGCCCTTGATAAATGAAAACCAATTTCCGTAGGGGTAAACCACCATATGTCATGTATAAATATCTTACTGATGATATTCTTATCATGTATTTTCTATACTGCATATGTATACAGTACTGATATGTCAATTGTCCTGACTTAAACATTCGGAGGCTACCATGCATTTTAGGACAATTAACTCAGACTAGCCTATACATAACAATTCAAACCATAGGCTAATATAAGTACCTCAGAGGCCTAGGCTACTATACTTCTTGGCCTATCCTTAGCTGGTACAGGCACTTGACGTCGGAGACGGTCGAATCTTCATTGTTGTCATAAGGGTTGAGGGAAAGGCTGGCTCCCCTGGGGTTTTTAATATTTCTTCTTAACAGTAGGTGGATACATTGTAAAAGCAGCTTATTCCTAGCTGTAATCCTTCACTACCAGTTAGAACCAACACCGATTCTTTCACAGGTTCTTACATTGGACCCCTATACTGGTTCCCTGTAATAGGACGGCAATCTTGTGCCAAAGAGCATGCAGTCGTTAGGCCTTTAGGCTATGCTACTCATGCCTAACTTTACTGTTACACATCGCAGTTAGCCTGACTAAATTTATAGGCATAACATTGGCGGAATTTTCTCTAGAACTGACATTTTTATAAACATATGGAAGACTAATTCACATCTTAACCTACAGTTAGTTGATGGTACAATTGCAACAACATGCAAACTCAACATGGTGCAACTTACGTAATAGTACCATTACTATTCTTGGCAATTGGCAGTTATATCAAAGTAAAAGTATAAAGAAACACTACCAAGTGTTATGGCAACATATACATTGTAAACTACGACAAGTGCATACCTTTTACAAGGGAGAAATATGTCATTTCAAATGAATATAAGGGGAGATACATTCGTTTCCCCTCAGCGTTGCCGTACTCGTCTCGAACAGAGCAATTTGAGCTTATGCAACTGCGCACTTGGTTACGGTTACGTACTTACGTACGTACACTCGATCATAGACAATCTCAACTTCGAGTGGCTAAGTTAACATCTTGATAAGATGAAAACCAATTCGGTTTTCCAGTCCACCAATTTCCATGGGTACTGTCATAAATGCTAAATAAATGATTTCCATCATTACAGTATGTTACAGCGTTACTTGTGAGGGGCTAAAGTTGCGTAACTTTCAGTCACTTAACGTTCCTATGAGGCTCTGTACTACTATTTTTGGGGCGTGAATAAGTACATCTTGAGTGTAGGTTCCTAGGATAGTAAAATATAGTGTTTCACGATTGCAGTTCGTTGATCAGTGCTTTAAAAAGAGATCTTTCTTCATAAGTATAATATTACTTATTCAACTAAAACAAAACTACAGTAACTCTCACCATCGTATATGTAATTTTTTTTCACAATTGTCCTAGTTCAGGCCTTGTTTCAGTCATTAATGGATATACCTGGAAAAAGTATCTACACTCACCTTAAGTTAACTAGTGTTGATCGTTGAAGTCCTCTCCCTTTTCGTGTTTTTGTAGAGATTTTTTTATATCAGTTGCTGTCAATGGTGTCGTTAAATAGGCTCTCATGCGGTTAAGTCTTCTAAATGTCTTGATTTTTAAACATTATGTGGTTGAGAAACAACTTTATATAAGGGGGTTGGGTTTGGGGGGCGAGTGGTCGGTAATCAAAACGCCTGGTTAATGAGATATACTTTTATTCTATGCAAATCACATCTTGCTTCTTATTCCATTTTCAAGAGTGTATCCTTCATGATAATGAAAACATACACAAGTCGTTTTGTATTCTTGAAGTAAGCCAGTTAGAAGTGTTTTGTTTCTGACAGTTTTCTGGGTTTCAAAGCCAGTATTATTTCTTAATTATTTTAAACATCGAATTCACTGACGTTATTGGTTCAGAGGTTACGTTTCATGCTGTCTGTATTGCTCGACAGTTTGGGTGTTGATATTGCTTCGAGGTATAAACATCTATCAGACACATCTGTTTCCATACATTCATTTTTTTTTTAATTATTTTTATTTTTATTTTTATTTTTTTTTTTAGTTTTGGTCAGATACCTACTCAAGTTGCTGTACTTGCATTGATATGACAGTTATTTGGAATGGATAAAGAATCTCGTAGTCTCGTTTAGCGAGTTTATACAGCTTTTGACGTCATGTCGTCGAGAATAATAAAGAGGCTGTAACAAACTGGAAAGACCAGAGTAGCTAATGACTGCTAACAGTAAGGACAAGTATTGACTTTACGCGTCATTTTCCTCAGAAACTTTGTTAGGTCTTACAGTTTCTAAAAGATTGGCCTCTGAGTAGGGCATGTTTTAACGACTGTAGGGTCGTGTCTTTCAAATAGCCGGATGTAGAGTTGATCAAGCAGTGGTTTTAGCTTGCAGAAGTTCGTTTGATCATAATCATTTAGTTGTTAATTGTATGTATGGTCATCCAAGTTGGAAACGATAGAGTATTCTATCGTATGATTAGATAGTTTTGGGTGTACTGAATAAAGTTATACTGTCTTGAGGAGCTGGATATAGGCTTATATCAAACGTTTGTAAAAGTCTTTGTTCTTTAGTATGAATTTTTGGTGCTTTTTTTCTTTTTTATATATAAAACACAAAACGTTAATTTTTTAATGTGCATAAGGTATGCATGTATCCGAACCAAAATATTTTTTGCGCTCTATGACTTTTTATTAATTGTTGAAATGGGAGCCATAGCAGTCTTGCAGAAAGAGGAGAATTGTTCATATCTGACACCGTTGTATGTTATTTCAAACATAAACAGAGGCAGGATGGAATCAAACCAGACTATATTAGTACAATATTTATTCTAGATAATCCGTTACATATTACACATGGGATTTCTTCTAAATAGACTTTCCCCATCTTTCATCAACCAAAGGAAGAAATAAATATGTCCTCAGAATTCCCAAGCAAACACCAACAGTCTCTCTCTCTCTCACTCTCGTTTTCCCAACAGTTTTCCTCCTGTACTTCTAGACACGCGACAGCGATGTATGACGAAGACGCAGACATATCCTCTATATGTTACGACATTGTATCAAGTTGATGGTCTTTAGACATGTGTGTCCTTCGAAGTTTTTGTACCTGCTGTTTCTCGTGATATGAATGGGATATTCTTCTGGAGTTGTTTAGTATGTCAGCTGTGCTGCGTTTATGAATTTTGGCAGTGGAAAACGAAAATGTAGCAAAATTATGTATATAATATATATAAATAGATATGTTTGTAATATATGTATATATATTAGATATTTTACATGTATATACACTTACATACATATATATTTATATTTTGCACGCATACTTTCGTAAAATACTTTATAATTGATTGCAAATGGATAATTAAAAGTGGCGACACTTGACTTATGTAGAGAGCTTAGAATTGATTAATTCAGAAGAAAACTTGTCATAGAAAAATAGATGGAAATCATAGAATTAAATTCTAATTATTTAACAAATTAATGTAATTAGCTGACAACCGTCTGCCTGTTACTTTCACCTAATACATGACAGCTATTTTACAGTAAAAGAAATCTTTCCATCGGGATTAGAATCTTTCTTAAAACTTAATTTCACTTTTGAATTGAAATGACAATTTGAAACTTATTTTCACAGAAAGATAAAGTATCCAAATTAGATGTCTGCTCAGGTGTGTTTGTACATTTTATAGATATATATTATATTAGAAAGTAACTCAAGTTAGCAGACTCAATATTAGAAAGTAACTCAAGTTAATAGACATCAATGTCTTGCTTTTGAACATAATTTGTGAGAAAATGAAATGAAATGAAGTGAAATCGACCTTCAAAACCTAATGGATAATTCCACGTGGGGTAAAACCCTTTTGGCAAATAGAACCAAGTGTATGAACGGGCGAAAAATTAATAATATATATTATATATTTCATCTGAATTGAATGTAGCATCTAATGCTTCGACCAGAAGCCTGACACTCCACGTCTAAAGATCACTTCAAAATAAACTACCCGGACATAACCGTCACAAAATCGCAAAAAACTATTATAGATCATCTATACACAGTAGCTTGGTATACCATTGATAATATCTATTTTATTATTATTTTTTTTTGCATTCCATCACAGTTACATAAATACTTGATCATTGTGGCGACGGGACGTCACCATCACAGTTAATAATAATTAATAATAATTTTTTTCATCTATTTGTTATATAGTTAAACATCTTTTTTTAAAGACATAAATAAGTACACTGTTTACGTCAGCAATGACAAAATCTTAATTTATACATAGTTTTATGCTATGTATTACATAACTTCCAACGTAAACATATCATATGCAACACTTGAAAGGATGAAGTATACATGGGTGTATGATATATATATATATATATATATATATATATATATATTATTATATATATATACAGTAATATTAATTTTATAAATTCATATAAAGCAATGATATATATATTTATATATATTTATAATATATATATATTATATATTATATATATATATTATATTATAATAGATATATATATATTACATATATATATATTAATATTATATAATACTACTACTTACATATATTTATGCATATATACTTATATATATTATATATATATACTATATATATATATATATATATATATATATATATATATATATATATATATTATGTATATGTAAATATATAGACTGTATGCATGATCATCAATAACACACACACACACACACACAAGTGTCTTCATATTTACACTTACACACACACACATATACTGTGAAGGTCAATACCCAGTAGGCCAACAGCAACTCACACCAAAAGGAAAAAAGCTACCTTACGGCATAACTGTAAAAGAACAGTAAGTTCTATATGGTCATCTTTGTTATTGCATAATAACAAACGCGGAAAGAAAAAAACGAAGCTCTTCAAGGAATCCTACGCTTCATAGCGAGAGGAACATACATGAACAATGAATCTAATGACATTCATGTAATGCGAACAACGAGGAAGATATCAAAACATAGGACGCGCACTACACGTGTCAGTAGTACACACACACTTACACCCACTCACACATACTCACTCACCCGCCCTTTCTGATCAACAACCTTCACAATGTCCATCAGAATGAAATTATAAATGTGCCACACCCTATGACGAAATAACTGTATAGATGAAGCAGTCGAGTACAGATCAAAACCAATACGAGAAGATACAGGTGGAAGCCACAACAGAAGAACGGAATGGTCAGTCACACCTGCACTTTCTCCAAAGGGCCAGACTAGAATTGGGTTTCTGTTGGCGCAGAAGCATAACAGCGACGCGTATTTGCCCTCTTAAAAAATAAAATAATAAGTAAATTGCATTGCCTCCTGTAATTAAAGAATGATGTCACACTCCTATTCAAAGGAAATATTCTTGGGGCTGGAGCGTATTATGATAAAATAACCAAAATGATCAGACTATTCAATGAGCATATTTCTTACTTTAGCCAACAGATCTTGATCATACTCGCCAGCATTAGAAAGATGATAACAGTACCTGGAATTTCTTTAAAATGCAAAGCGAGAATTTGGTTTATTTTCACTTTACTGAATGACAAAATGTTAGTTGCATATAGGTACAATTTATACTTTTGGCTCAAGAACGATGTTTATTATACATGTAAATATTAGGCAGTTCTCTCATAATTCAGGGACGTAACAATCACTTCCGTCTTGATCAGGAGTATTTGAAACTAGTAACAAATAATACAAATTTACTCCTAATCTTAAATATAGTACACGGATTTAGAAATCATTTATAAATGCTGGTAGGCTATGATAAAGTTAAATGCTAATTTTGGGGAGACTAATTTGTATGTTTTTATATAATACAATATAGGGATACTTTGTAGTACAACTCCAGCTTTGGACTTTGGTTATGCATTCCTAACAAGAACAGGTATTTTTTTTAGTTTCTTAGTTATTTTGAAATTGTTTGTTCCTACAGTGTTTACGTTATTGTTAACCAATGAAGTATATTATGCAAATTACATTTTTAAAATTTATTTTGGAACTAAATAGAAGACTCTTTGTCACCCATTTTCACGATTCCATTCTCTTTATTCGTGGTGCAAGTGCGTTTATGTGCTTCTTGTGCAGTGACGGAACTAGAGCTCGTTTGTTTTGGAGCCAAGATGGAAACCATAGTCTTTGAATTGTGCGTCAGCCAGCTCTTCCCATACCACCTTCTACTTCCTATACTGGTGATCTATGTTGTCTGATGTTAAACAAAAACCACGGTTACATTGACTGTAGTGCTGACATGGATAAACGCTTAATTGGCCCTAAATGTCACCTATTTTCGGAAAGACCACAGCATCGTGGACTGTGTATTTGGCTAGCTTTGGAAACCTTTGCACTTCCCGCCAGATTTTTTGGCTTCTGTCTTGACTGAAAACAAAAGAACTGTAGATCATTGCAATTCGGTGCATGATGTTGTGCAAGTGCATCGGCTGAACTTGTCGTATCCGCCTATCAGTGACTGACTGCATGCAGAGTGACGAGCGAAAGATACGTAGACAGCGGTGCAGAATGACGAAGTCAATCTCTCTCTCTCTCTCTTTTTGTTTGTGAATGTGTGCAAGAGTGCTTCATGCCAATCTGGTTTTTGTGCAAGAGTGCTTTTTATATAGAGATAGATATACTGTATGTGTATATCTGTAACTACATTACTCGTGCGTTAAAGAACTTGTGGTAAAAGTGAATATCCCAGGAGATTCATTTGATTGATAGATCCGTAGAAGTTTTATGAACAGGTAAAAGCCAACAAGTGTTCAGTATCTGCGTATTGCTGAGTTTGCCACTGTATTGTTGAAAGGAAAGGGTGAACCTTTATAAAGGTGTATTGTGTAAGTGTGTGGAAACAGATTTGTGTTGGTTAGAGCGTGATGTACTGAGGATGATATTTCATAGTTTGTATTTTGTAGTAGAGCCTTAGAGGAAGTTTTCAGAGGAAAATTGACACTAGTTGGAATATTATACAACTCAAAATATCAGACAAAAGAAGATCGCAATGAATAGGCCATGGCATATAGTATTTTGAAAACAACACAATTATGATGTTTATGTACCAGTAAATTCTGTGTAATTAGATTGAAATTATAGTATATTGAATTAATAACAGGATTCCCTCCCAAAATTTGACTAATATGGTTATAACTTCAGTGCATTGGAATAATGACATGGCAAAACACAAATACGTCGTAATTGGTCAATTAGAAGTGAGAAAATGACAATGTAAAATTTTCCACATATTTTAGCGATCTGACGTAAACTAAAACAAACCATTTTAAAGCCTCTATACTTAATGTTGCTCACACGTTAAAGATAGCTCAAGTTAAAGAGAGAAATGCAATCTATCAAGAGGAAGTAGTGAGATGTTATGGCAAACAGGAGGGAAGTGAAAATGCCGCTATTTCTGAAGGTGCTGAATCGAATGTGAAAAGTTTTGTAGTACTTCTATAGTGATGCTGTGCTAGAGATGATAGTATTAATTCGAGTGAAGTGTGCATTGCATTAGAGCTAAGTTGTGATGTATCAATATGTGCTTCACTATTGTGACGGTGCAGAAGTGCTTGTGGAGTGCGTGATGTTGTGCCCTTTCTAACGGTGCTCGGAGTGATTGAAACTGTGCTTTGTATGTGCTTGTGCTCTCTACTTCAGCTACGTGTGATTGTGCCCTCGGTGTTGTGCGTGTGTAGAGCTAATCAGATGGTGCTTTTATCATATTGCAAGTGTTTGTGCAAAGCAGTATCTATGGCAATACTAGTATATATATATATATATTTGTGCCTGTGAGCCGATAAATGTGCTAGATTTACGTGATGTGCGTAGGTGCTATAAATGTGTCTATAACAACTTGAGAAAGTCATGGCTTTTCATGAATATGAGAATTTAGCTCTTGTCTGTTGGAATTCATTCCCGCTCCAAAGTCCTTGTACTGAAGTGTCTGATGTTAGCTACTCCTACTCAGCAAAAAATAGCTCATGAATTGATAATGATATAAAACTCATGACATCTTGAAAGACAATAAATGTCAGATAGATGCTGCTGTTATTGTGAATACGTGTTAGTTACGTAGTTATATTTTTGAAGTTAGTTTATTTTTTTTTTTAAGTAGGTTCAGTTCAGTCCAATACTTCTTTGTTATATCATGACACTCAGATGTCTTCTTAGTCTTCCAATGCCAGTGGCAGTTGTAGAACTATTCTCTCCCTTTTGACACGAGTAGCAGCTTGCTCTTAATAAGCTATTCGCTATTAATTAAATGCAATGTTGATAAGTCTCTTCGCTAGTAACCACTTATTTTTGCAAGGTTTTGAAATCAACATCGTTAACGTGAGCTCAAAAGTTCAAATAGTACTTCTATGGAAATTATAATTTACATGTTTCATCATGGGATAAAAAAAGTTAGCTTTAGAAATAGGTCACAAATTGGCAAGATTGATTTACAGTATCACAAAATTATTGTTGTAATTAAATAAACCTGATAGTGAAGAGTACAGAGATAAATGGGATTTATTCGAAGTATCGCAACTCAAGGAAATCGTAAGCACATCTATTTCGTATGTAGGATGAAAAAAATCTTCTTGAGGACCGAGGAATATAATTTGGCCATATATGTTGCATCGTAACTGATATCTCAGACAACCAGATCATTCGCACCATTCCTTTCAAGGTCGAAGAACAACGTTTTAGAAACTTAGCGGGAGACAAGACACAGACGAACGAAGAGAGAATCGGCAAGAATTCTCGAAAGATAAACGATACACACAAACAAACGTCGTGCAAATATACACAAGTCCTTGCTATTCGGAGAATCACTCTTCTACAAAGAAGGGAAAAAATCTAAAAACATATATAGAAAATAATAAGAAGAACCTCATTTTATACAATAAAACCTTTATTCTTTTATTTTATTTTTCTCTAAAGTGTGTTAAATCGTAGCTTCGCTACTGTGAATTCCTGGGCTGGGATGTCGAGGGGGATGTGGGTGCCGTGCGGGAGGTCGTCGGAGGGGTGACGGTGATGGGCAGGATGTCTAGGGGCGTCGCGGGCGTCGGGGCAGATGCCACCCCGGCGTAGTTGATGCCGGCGCCGTCGCTCTCCGACCGCTTGAGCTCCCGGATGATTTGGTCGTGCTCGTCCAGGAGTCGTTCCAGCTCCGTCAGCCGGGCTGCCGCCTCAGTCTGGAAGAGAGAACAGAAAACGAATATTATGGTAGTATCGAGTTATTATTTTTGAATCTTAGTTTTTAAATTTACAATTTTTCAATTTACTACTTTTTTATCTTAATTTATCACAGAGTTTTTTTTAGATAGTTTTTAATTTCAATCTATCATATCACAGATTTTTTTTTAGATGTTTTAATTGCAATTTTTCATAGATTTTTTTTACAGTTTTTAATTGCAATTTTTCATATCAGAATTTTTTAGACAGTTTTTAATTGCAATTTTTAATTGCAATTTTTCATATCAGATTTTGTAGATAGTTTTTAATTGCAATTTATCATAGCACAGATTTTTTTTAGATAGTTTTTAATAGCAATTTATCACATTTAAAATTGTTATTTGTAATATATGACAAATTTTTTAGATCTTAATTTTTGTTAATTGTCAATATATCGCAGTTTTTTTTTTTAGATATCTTAATTTATTCACTCTTTATTTTTGTTAATTGTAATTTCACACGTGTTTAGATCTAGTTTTTGCTAATTTAATTGATTCCAGGTTATGATTTTTTTTAAAGATTTTAATATATCACAAACGGCGAACATTAATATCGACAGGTTTTCTATTCTTGTGTATAGATCTTAATTTTAGTTTATTGTAATTTACCACAGTATTTTGTTGGGCCACTTATGGCAAACTGGAGATTTTCTTTTAAACAAGAGACAAACTTCAGCGATCGTCTTGATTATTCAAAAGGGTTACGAACGTGCTCACGTTGGCTGAAATTCCAATTTGATATACATATTAAGAAGCTTTGATCTTGGGTCAGCAGAAACACTTAGTCTTCCGAAATGACGAATGTCTTGGAATGCTGGTAACGGATTACCTATCATCATCTTCGAAGTCTTCAGAGGTCGTTAGGGATAAGCGGTGAAGATAATGATGGAGAGAGGCTCAGAATTATAGACAAGTTATTTCATCAGAGGAATGAAAGACTTCTCTCATCTTCAGTTTGGAGAGAGAGAGAGAGAGAGAGAGAGAGAGAGAGAGAGAGAGAGAGAGAGAGAGAGAGAGAGAGAGAGAGAGAGAAGGGGTAAGGTTAGGGGGTAAGTGACAGGGGAGGCACAAGGGTATTGATTTTACGAAAGGACATATCCAAAGAATTCCAATTCTTTACGGAAATATTCCTATTATGCATCAGAAATGAACCGTATTTTCCAAGGAATGGGATCTCCAGATGACTGTTCGTTTCGTCTGTTCATTTGTCTGTATAATTTGACTGGCGTGTGTATTATTGTGAAGGTCACCGTGCACCGTGTGTGTTTTACACACACACACACACACTAAACGATTATATGACTGACCCGTAAATGCGTTACTTCAGAGAGTAGCACGAGTAGCTAAATAAGTGATTATATATTTCTGGCCTATAGGTATGGTGTTTCTGAATTTAACACAAGAAAAGTGTCTATGTACATTGCATGACAGGGGCGAAGACCGTATATTACAGATATCAAAGAGGATGTAAGGTAGTGCGGAAGAAAGGCAAATAACAAAATGGGTTGGTGAAGCTAAGCATTTATTATTTCAGGGAGAAGGTGTACTGGAGGGAAATAAAAGCAGTGAGTGGTTATTGAGCAAGTGGATCTTGGGATAGAGAAAGGTTGGATGAGAGATGGGGTTGAAGGTATTGCTGTCTTGGTAGAGTGAATATCTGGATGATTTTGTTGAGTGTGGAGGATGGAAACGAAGTAAATCTGATTAAGTAAGGCTGGAAGGGGCTAAAGTAGATTTAAGAATGCTTGCGGAAGTTACGTTGAGCTTGTAAAGAAGAAATGGAGACGCTATGAATATATCATTGGGATTACATGGTAGTGAAAGTGCGATTGGATGGCAAACAACTGATGAATAGGAGATGCCAAAGGAATTGGTGTGAAAAACATTTACTTTATGTAAGGAACAGAGGTATATGCAAGGATTTTGACTGGCATAACTAGATGATTCACAGCTTGCGAAGACTTAAGCATTATGAGTTTAGGCAAGAAGTAGGTTGTATTCAGAAATCTATGTAGTACTCTTAATAAAAAATAAAATGAGAGAAATTCATCCAGTACTTTTGACGTGGATGCACCATTGAAGTCTCCTATTCTAATACTGATGATCAAGTCCACTTTTATATCCATTTATCATTTAGAGTGGAACTTTTCCCCGTATCAAATACTATCAGTGAGCCTGACAGGAAGGCCACTTTTCACCACATTTTCCCATTTTTGCTAATGATTCTTTTATTACAAAATTCGCCAGTGCTGTTTAATGTTAGTTCAAATAGTCTTTTTTTCCCAGATCTTTTAATATGAATGTACACTAAATACTTTTAATGAAATCTGACTTCTAAAATTTCCGCCAGCTGTCAAATTATTTTGTTGTAATGGAAGTTCACCAGCGAAAAGTTATTCTGTTGCTTGTAAAATTCTTCTGCTGCTGAATTTGCAATTTACTGTACAAATTCTTGAAGCAACATATTTTTTCCTTCTTTTTATGGCTTTTCAGTTTTAGTTTTCTGCCAAAGAAACCTATTGAGATTGCTTTTTGCCTGTCCGTCCGCCCCCATATCTTAATAACTACGGAGGCCAGAGGGTTGCAAATGGGTATGGTGATCATCAACCCTCAAATCATCAAACATACTAAATTACAGCTTTCTAGCCTCCGTAGTTTTTTTTTTTTTTATTTAAGGCTAAAGTCAGCCACTGTTGTACGTCTCGCATCGCTAGGTGTGCCAGCCGCGTAGGCATCTTCACTTGACCGCATCTGGGGAGCAACTGAGGGCTACCTGTTCCGGCTGTTCGTGTTTGAGAATTTCATACTGCAGCACTTTGATAGTTTCATACAGCATTATACGCTGTACAGAAAACTCAATTGCTCCGAAGAAACTCCGGCGCATTTTTCCCACTCTATAAAGTTCAAGATGCCACAGACACAAGCAATTCGCCTCTGAGAAGCGTCTTTGGCGTTACAACGATCAGCTCGGCCTACAACTCGAAAGTGCTGGAGGATCATCACTGCCTCGAAATCCGGATGCTTGTCAAGCGCTATTCAAGCTGGTCCTTAAAGTATGAATGCTCCCCCTCCTCCTCTTCCTCCTCGAGTGTCTGTTTCAAGGAGGCGCTTTCGAACTCGTCTTCACGCGTTGGAGGTCGTTGGCAAGGAGTAGAGTCTTAAAGGAAAACTGAAAGCAGATTTGCACCGACAAGAAGTTATAAAGTAGGAAATGACCCATTCGCTGTGCGAGAGGAATTTTATATGAAAAGGTCTCGTGAGTTTTTTTTTTAAATAATAAATTTTTATGTATTTATTGACGCACTTTTTGTGCGTTTTTGCACATTTCCTATTAGCAAGAGGTTCGTTCTTTTTAAAGCATTTTATTATTTCGGTTTTGGTCTGCAAATTGCTGAGAACTTGGTTTTGAGCAGTTAGGGTTCTACTGCCCATCTCTGAAGGGATTTGATACTTTAAGAAGCATAATCAGAGTCGAAAGGAGAGATGGAATGAATCATTTCAAGTTCTGAAATGTGTAATAGCTTTATTTTAATTTATGAATTGCACATGTGAGAATTAGTCATTTCTGGGAAGAGACGACATTCACCCCATGGTCACTTATTTGCAAAACAATAAAATTACTGGTTAAAGTTATTAGTTCCCGTGCTTTAGAGGCAGATACACTTAATGACTCTTGAAGAAAAATATTAGATTCCCTTTAAGCAGTTTCGTACGAAATATTGAGTCCATTTTCCAATCTACTTGCTTGGATAAAAATTATGAGAAGGGGAGGCTGGATAAAACGACATTAAAGACAGAGACGGAATTATATAGACTTTCTGTCACGCGGCGTTAGAAGCGATAATGATGATCAGGGTCCATTCATATCAACCTCGATGATGATGATGATGAACCATTCTGACTACGCATTAAGTATGCAAAATGTTCAGCTCGGCTGCATCCAACTCTTCCCTTTCATTGCTATTAACATCCACACTTCTGCCATCGAGAAGTGTGGATTCAAGAACCCCTTCTTACAGTTCATAGTTTAGCTTTCTTTAGACATTTGGCAGAGATATGACACTTCGCTTATTCGAAATTGTTCTACTATCGCTTCTTCCATTATCCTTGAATTATCACCCGTTAAATGTACTCTCATAGGTTATTATAATTAAATTGATAACAGAGATACGAATGCGTTTGTTGTGACTTGATAATTGAAATGTTTAATTTTTAGCGACCATATTGTTCCCCGTGATAAATGTTGAGAGAAAATAACGCAACTCATAAAAACTCGTAAAGGTCACATTTCTATCTGAGAGAGAGAGAGAGAGAGAGAGAGAGAGAGAGAGAGAGAATTATGTCTGTGTGGGCGTAAATGATTAATCCTATTATTCCAAGTATATAGACAAAATGAAATGGTATATAAAGCTAACATTTACAGACATAAAAATATGGGGATATGAAGCTTGTCTATTTATAAAATTTATTTAAAGTTGCAATTCATGAAATGCGTTCAGTTTGAAAGTATAATCCTATTTTGCTGCCACACAGTTTTCACTCGGTTGTAACATGAAAATTTGCAACGAGAAAATAAGCTTCACATTGTATATGCTATTTTAAACGTTAAATAGATCTGAATAGCTTACCGAAGGTATATAATTAACAAGAATGTGAAATAGAAGAGTTGTCCTTCACTAAAGTCTTGTCTGATTCTTTTCCAAATTTAAACTGTCTGAAATTTTAATTTCAATATGCACAAGACAGAAGTATGTTAGTAAACACAAGTTGACGAAAATTTATTGCAGTAAGGCACCTATAAAAGACAATCGAGATAGACTAATAAGGAAAACCACAAGAATGGTAAACGAACTTGCAGCCAAAAGCTCTCTCTCTCTCTCTCTCTCTCTCTCTCTCTTTCAGCAGACACCCACTTTAAGCGTTAGGGCAGTGGTCTCATTCCCTTGGGGAATGGCATAGACAATAGACTTCTCGGGTGTGTGTGGGGGCGGTGGGGGGGGGGGGGGGGTTAGAGGAAAGGGACTGACTTTCGTGTGGCGTTCATTCCCCAACTTTGGGCCCACGTCATAACCGAGCCTGGAATAAGACGGAACTTGAACACAGGACCCTCAATTGCTCTCTGAGCTTCATACTATGTTTGGGACCTATCGCGCTCAATATAGATTCCATGGAGAGCTTGAGTGGCATTTCCAATTATTTTAGGGACCCGAAAGAAGTTCCCCTGAGAAATGATTACAAGCCCTGGCCTAGAATTCGTATGGTTTTATTATGGTAGATCTGAAGATAGTAGGAAAAGAAAAAAAAAAAGATTCCTCGCACCGTTGAATTGTGTGAAATATCTCCCTGAGGATGTTGTGCAATAAAAACCTCAACAATTTCAAGCCAAGATGTAGTACATGATTACCCTAAAGCAGATCTCTTGTACTTTTAATAAATTATTTACATTTTGATACTCATATCTTGGATAGTGTTTTCCTGCCGGTTATCAACTAGGAATTCGGTTGGTTTCCCAGTCACTAATCCGAAAGTACAAAATTTGTTTTGGGTCGTGTATTAAAGAGGAAATAATCTCTTTTGAATTTTTTTTATCCAGCAATAGATAGTTTTCCTTTTTAGTCATTTATCCAACAGGAACTGCGTTTCTTTGATGATCGTTTATCTAGCAGAAACTTAGTGTTAGTTTTCGAAGTTACAATTTTGGGGGGATGGGGGGGAAGTAGGGGAGTTCTTGAAGGTGCCCATCCAAGAGAAAATGAAATCACGTTTTTGCCTCCTTTTTTCCACTCAAACGAAAATTGGGTCACGTTTTGTCAGGGTAATTCAAGTCCCCCCTTTTTTTTTCTTTTTTTTTTTAGTTTTTCAGCGAAAAATTCCATGACTTATACTATATATGTTGCTTTTTCTGTGAGATTATATGTATATTCTGCGGTTTACTCGATAGGTAACAGATCCGGGTATTCATAGTTAAATTTCAATATAATTCAACATTTAAGGATATTTTTTCCCTGTTTATAGCCGATTGAAAACTAAGTCTAACTCTCCTTGCTTTGAAATTTTAAAGCTGTTTCCTGGACGACAAAACCGTAACTTGAATTCAGAATATCATTTGGATGTAGAAACAGCGTTTCTTGGTGCGTCGGTTTTAAGGATTGCCACTAAAACTACTTCTATTACTTATATGGGTAAAATCAAGCCGAGACCTAATAAATAAGTTATAAATAAAGAAGTGTTGATGTATGAGCTCGAGCTTGAAGGCGGCCCTCCAACCTAGCTAAAAATATCCGTCAAAAAGTATCCGGGAGAAAAAATGTTTGTAAATTACATTCCGCCCCAGAAAAAAAGAAGCGTGTACGTGTATGTGCTGGAACAAGTCCAAAATTAGATTTAATTACATTTCACGCACGGAAATATTTTCAAAATTGTGACTACGAAATCTCTCTTTTTGTCTGAAGATCTCTCTCGTGAAACCACTGCGGTTGAAAGCAGAACTGCGCCCGAGTGAAATCGCAAATGTTATATCAGAAAGGCGTCGATTGCCGAGGGCTTTTTTCATGACTGACTTGAGCGAACGCAAGGGTCATGAGCGCCCTGGAAACCGCTCGAAAATGGTCCTTGGTTGCGCGTCGAGCAGCGGGTATGGGATAGCATAACTCATCTTTAATGTTCAGAGCCAGAACGCCTCCGCTGCTGTCACCCGTCTCAATTTCTTTTCGGTTTCTCCTTCTGCTTCTTTCCGCATTTCTTTACCTTCTCTCTCAATTTCCTTTCCTCTTCCCTCCTGTATATGCATTGCTGGGGAAGTGCCGCTGTTCACCCTCTCTCTCGCTCTCTCTCTCTCTCGCCGTGGTCAAGTCAGAAACATTTGACGTTCGCTTGGAAAATCCTTGCATCGAAATGGCTACTTAGCTGTTTTCCCTGCCAGTTTATGAGCAGGCATTAAGAGGTTCTTTTCGTTTCACACCTCTGGCCAGTCTGCTTACGAGTGGCGCTGATACGTACTACATCCCGCGCTGCACGGAAGACGGTTGCCCTTTCCTGGGGCTTGTCGAGTTTTGGGGAAAGATGATGGTTCAGTCTGCCTACTTATTACAGACTTGGGCTGGATTATGCTAATAAATTGTTAGTTCGTCGACCTTTGCATGAATACTCAATAAGGTTTTGTCAAGAGAAGAAGAAACAAGATTACGTTATCAAATTGTTGTTAGTCCGTCTATCTTTGCATGAATACTCAATAAGGTTTTGTCAAGAGGAGAAGAAAACGAAGACACAAAGTATAGTTGCCTAAGACGTGCGAGCGACCTTGTCATACGGCGACAGTGCTTGTCCCTTGGTGAAGATTATGTTGTTTTTAATTCAGAACAAAACGAGGTAGCTATTGGTAATATGAGTTACTTTGCCTTAAAGGGCATGGCATTCCTTCCTATCTCGTGGTTTTTAAAGATGACCCAGTTCGCTGTGGGAAGGTCATACCTTTTGGGTTCATTTTTGCTTCTTATTCCAAAAACAGTGGCAGGTGTTCGTAGAAAATTCAAGGCATGTCTTGCGTTTCTATTTTCCTTATAATGCGCAGAAAGAAATTCGTAGTTTTCTTTGGATAAGAATGACAACGTTTCTAAGTGGGTGTTTTGCTGATGAGAGTAACTTTTTTTTTTTCTTTCTTTTTTTGCTGACATAGTTTCTCTCAATATACATCATGACATTTCTGGTGGACTGACATATCAACAAGTCGTTATTTGCTCGCAAAGGCCAGCTGGACAGCCGAGGTGTGAAAGGAAAAATAAGAAAACACCCTTACCCCTGATTAGCTTCGTCTATTAATAGCTGTTCAAATATAGATTATATATATATATATATATATATATATATATATATAATATTATATATATATATAGTTCAGACTTATTTCTTTCTCAAATTGACATTTTACAAATTGATCACGTTATTGCTTCATACGTTTTTGTTAAAGCAGAGAATTCTATTCTGTCATTGCATCAAGTTCCTTAGGTAAAAGAAAATCCGTTGTTATTTCGAGTTTCTTTACGGATTCTGAAATAAAAATATCGAATGTCATATTGGATTACCATGCGGAGGTTTCGAAATAGGTAATCTATTCTTAAAATGCTTGAAACATCTACCAAACATAGTCATCAGTAATATAGATATCGTGTCTCTAACCCGAAGTTATCACAGCTGTGAGTTGATGAAGTTGTCTGGCGCTGAAAATCCCCTTGCTGTACATTGTGAATAGCGTTTTCTCTGTTTTAAGGATATATGTGCGACGTTCCGGAGGAAAAAGCTGTTCCATTTTATGGCCTTCTAAATGATGGCGCTCTCTCTCTCTCTCTCTCTCTCTCTCTCTCTCTCTGGCTAGGTTTCAAGGAAAAAATACATAAACTTTTCGTTAAGTGTTTCCTGAGATGTCGTCGGTTGGAAGGGAAGTTGAAACAAAACGTACACGATCCAGAATGAAAAATATTCCTTTAATGAACAGCATCATGAAAGATGTCGCCTACTGACGTAACAGATAATTGGTTAAGGGGGAAAAGGAAAAAAAAAAAGTCCTTTATTCTAGAACATTACTTCTCAAAAAAGCAATAGCTGACGTAAGAGAGTGACTGTTCTTAATATATAAAAAGTTTGCTTTGTTAAGTGACTATATACCAATGAAAGACGAAAGAAGTCTTAGGTTTTAGTGTACTACCCAAAGTATTAGGTTTTATTATAGTACCCAAGATGGCGACGACTTAAAAAAAACTCCTTTATATAACTACTGACACATTGTAAGAGCTATCCTTCAGGGAAAGCAAGTACGTTTCATTTATGAACAGCAACGTTCAAGATGGCGACCAGAAACAATATTATTATTATTTTTTTTTCTTTTCTTTTTTTTTTTTTGCTCTATCACAGTCCTCTAATTCGACTGGGTGGTATTTATAGTGTGGGGTTCCGGGTTGCATCCTGCCTCCGTAGGAGTCCATCACTTTTCTTACTATGTGCGCCGTTTCTAGGATCAACTCTTCTACGCATGAGTCCTGGCGCTACTTCAGCCTCCTAGTTTTTTTAGATTCCTTTTCAGGGATCTTGGGATCGTGCCTAGTGTTCCTATGATTATGGGTACAATTTCCACTGGCATATCCCATATCCTTCTTATTTCTATTTTCAGGTCTTGATACTTATCCATTTTTTCCCTCTCTTTCTCTTCAACTCTGGTGTCCCTTGGTATTGCGACATCAATTAGTGATACTTTCTTCTTGATTTTGTCAATCAACGTCACGTCTGGTCTATTTGCACGTATCACCCTATCTGTTCTGATACCATAGTCCCAGAGGATCTTTGCCTGATCGTTTTCTATCACTCCTTCAGGTTGGTGTTCGTACCACTTATTACTACAAGGTAGCTGGTGTTTCTTGCACAGGCTCCAGTGGAGGGCTTTTGCTACTGAATCATGCCTCTTTTTGTACTGGTTCTGTGCAAGGGCCGGACATTCGCTTGCTATGTGGTTTATGGTTTCAATTTTCGTATTGCACTTCCTACATATGGGAGAGATGTTATTTCCATCTATCGTTCTTTGGACATATCTGGTTCTTAGGGCCTGATCTTGTGCCGCTGTTATCATTCCTTCAGTTTCCTTCTTGAGCTCTCCCCTCAGTAGCCATTGCCACGTGTCATCGCTGGCTAGTTCTTTAGTCTGTCTCATGTATTGTCCGTGCATTGGTTTGTTATGCCATTCCCCTGTTCTGCTTGTCTTTCTCCTTTCTCTTATATTTCTGGGTCTTCGTCTACTTTTATCAGTCCTTCTTCCCATGCACTCTTGAGCCACTCGTCTTCACTGGTCTTCATATATTGCCCCAGTGCTCTGTTCTCGATGTTGACCAGTCCTCTATGCTTAGTAGTCCCCTCCCTCCTTCCTTTCGTGTTATGCATAGTCTGTCCGTATTTGCTCTTGGGTGTAGTGCTTTGTGTATTGTCATATGTTTCCTCGTTTTCTCGTCTATGCTGCGAAGTTCTGCCTTCGTCCATTCCACTATTCCTGCGCTGTATCTGATTACTGGCACTGCCCATGTGTTATGGCTTTTATCATATTTTCCGGCGTTGAGTTTTGACTTGAGTATCGCCTTGAGTCTCTGCATATATTCTTTCCTGATCGTGTCCTTCATCTCTTGGTGTTTTATATCCTCTCCTTCCATTATTCCCAGGTATTTGTATCCCGACTCATCTATGTGTTTGATGTTGTTTCCATCTGGTAGCTTTATCCCGTCAGTCCTTGTTACTTTGCCCTCTTGTATGTTGACTAATGCACATTTTTCTATTTCAAACTCCATCCTGATGTCCCCAGATACAATCCTTACAGTCTGGATTAGAGTATCTATTTCCTTGATGCTCTTACCATACAGCTTGATGTCGTCCATGAACATCAGATGGTTAATTCTGCTGCCTCTTTTCCTTGAGTTGGTACCAGCATCCATCTTCTGCAGTACTTTTGTCATGGAATCATGGCTACTACGAAGAGTAGTGGGGACAGTGAGTCGCCCTGGAAGATCCCTCTCCTGATATTAACCTATGCTAATATCAGGAGAGGGATCTTCCAGGGCGACTCACTGTCCCCACTAACAGTTGCGCATAGTATTTTTGAGGAAGCTGATGGTGTTTTCCTCTGCCCCATATATTTTTAGGCATTCTATTAGCCATGTGTGTGGTACCATGTCGAAGGCTTTCTTATAGTCTACCCATGCCATGCTTAGGTTGGTTTTCCTTCTCTTACTGTTCTTCATTACCATTTTGTCTATCAGGAGCTGGTCTTTTGTGCCCCTACACGTCCTTCTGCAGCCTTTCTGTTGGTGGGGGATGGTGTTTGTATCCTCTAGGTAGTTTTATAGCCTTTCGCTGATGATACCTGTTAGTAACTTCCACATTATTGGTAGGCAGGTGATAGGCCTGTAGTTACTGGCTATATTTCCCTTACTCTTGTCTTTCTTGACTAAGGATGTTCTTCCTGTGGTCATCCATTTGGGCGCATGGTGATTTGTGATACAATGCTGGAGTTGTTCTGCTATTCGTGGGTGTAGGGCCTTGATGTTTTTGAGCCAGTATCCATGGACTTCATCGGGACCTGGGGCTTTTCAGTTGGGCATTTTCTTTAGTTGGTGTCTGACTGTGTCTGTCGTGATGTCAGAGAATCTTTGTTTTTATCTCCCTGTTTCTTCAGCCTTGACTTCCTGGAGCCATGTTGCATGTTTGTTGTGTGATACCGGATTGCTCCAGATGTTTTCCCAGAGTCTCGTACTTGGTTCGGCTTCAGGAATTTCTTGGTGGTTGTCTTCCCCTCTTAGATGGCTGTATAGTCTTTTCTGGTTGGTTCCGAATAGTTTGTTCTGTTGGTATCCCTTATTCCTGTTCATGTACCGTTGGATCTTATGTGCTTTGGCCTTAAGCCTCTGTTTTACATCTTCTATTGTGTTGTTTGTTTAGTCCCCTCTCTGGTACTTTGTATTTCTCGTTCAGTTCCTCCCTTGTTTTTTTTGCTTCTTGCCTTTTTTCTGCCATTATTATTATTATTATTATTATTATTATTATTATTATTATTATTATTATTATTATTATTTTTTTTTTTTTTTTTTTTTTTTTTTTTTTTTTTTTTTTGCTCTATCACAGTCCTCCAATTCGACTGGGTGGTATTTATAGTGTGGGGTTCCGGGTTGCATCCTGCCATCCTTAGGAGTCCATCACTTTTCTTACTATGTGTGCCTTTCTAGGATCACACTCTTCTGCATGAGGCCCGGAGCTACTTCAGCCTCTAGTTTTTCTAGATTCCTTTTCAGCGATCTTGGGATCGTTGCCTAGTGCTCCTATGATTATGGGTACGATTTCCACTGGCATATCCCATATCCTTCTTATTTCTATTTTCAGATCTTGATACTTATCCATTTTTTCCCTCTCTTTCTCTTCAAACTCTGGTGTCCCATGGTATTGCGACATCATGAGTGATACTTTCTTCTTGACTTTGTCAATCAACGTCACGTCTGGTCTGTTGGCACGTATCACCCTATCCGTTCTGATACCATAGTCCCAGAGGATCTTTGCCTGATCGTTTTCTATCACTCCTTCAGGTTGGTGCTCGTACCACTTATTACTGCAAGGTAGCTGATGTTTCTTGCACAGGCTCCAGTGGAGGGCTTTTGCCACTGAATCATGCCTCTTTTTGTACTGGTTCTGTGCAAGTGCCGGGCATTCGCTTGCTATGTGGTTTATGGTTTCATTTTTTCGTATTGCACTTCCTACATATATTGGGAGAGATGTTTTATTTCCGTCTATCGTTCTTTGAACATATCTGGTTTATTATCTATTATTATTATTATTATTATTATTATTATTATTATTATTATTATTATTATTATTTTTGGAAGGAGACCCTCTTTCAGGGATATTGCTTAAAGTTTATTTATTTGTCACAAAATGAACAAATAGATCAAAATATTTTATCTATTTGTTCATTTTGTGACAAACAAATAAACTTTAAGCAATATCCCGAAGAAATTGACTCCTCCTGATGAGTAATATCGGCGCAATACTCGCCAGTTGTAGTAGCAGAGAGAAACTACTATTAGAAAAATAGAGAAGACTATTTACAAGTTGAATGCAGCTGATGCAGCAATATCTTTCAATAAGACATTATTATTATTATTATTATTATTTTTTTTTTTTTTTTTTTTTTTGCGTCTATCACAGTCCTCCAATTCGACTGGGTGGTATTTATAGTGTGGGGTTCCGGGTTGGCTCCTGCCTCCTTAGAGTCCATCACTCTTCTTACTATGTGTGCCCGTTTCGGTAGGGATCACAAACTCTCGGTGTTTCGCTGCATGAGTCCTGGAGCTACTTCAGCCCTCTAGTTTTTCTAGATTCCTTTTCAGGGATCTTGGGATCGTGCCTAGTGTTCCTATGATTATGGGTACGATTTCCACTGGCATATCCCATATCCTTCTTATTTCTATTTTCAGATCTTGATACTTATCCATTTTTTTTTCCCTCTCTTTCTCTTCAACTCTGGTGTCCCCATGGTATTGCGACATCAATGAGTGATACTTTCTTCTTGACTTTGTCAATCAACGTCACGTCTGGTCTGTTTGCATGTATCACCCTATCCGTTCTGATACCATAGTCCCAGAGGATCTTTGCCTGATCGTTTTCTATCACTCCCTCAGGTTGGTGCTCGTACCACTTATTACTGCAAGGTAGCTGATGTTTCTTGCACAGGCTCCAGTGAGGGCTTTTGCCACTGAATCATGCCTCTTTTTGTACTGGTTCTGTGCAAGTGCCGGGCATTCACTTGCTATGTGGTTTATGGTTTCATTTTTCGTATTGCACTTCCTACATATGGGAGAGATGTTATTTCCGTCTATCGTACTTTGAACATATCTGGTTCTTAGGGCCTGATCTTGTGCCGCTGTTATCATTCCTTCAGTTTCCTTCTTTAGCTCTCCCCTCTGTAGCCATTGCCAATTGTCATCGCTGGCTAGTTCTTTAGTCTGTCTCATGTATTGTCCGTGCATTGGTTTGTTGTGCCAGTCCTCTGTTCTTTCTGTCTTTCTCCTGTCTCTGTATATTTCTGGGTCTTCGTCTACTTTTATTAGTCCTTCTTCCCATGCACTCTTTAGCCACTCGTCTTCACTGGTTTTTAGATATTGCCCCAGTGCTCTGTTTTCGATGTTAACGCAGTCCTCTATACTTAGTAGTCCTCTCCCTCCTTCCTTTCGTGTTATGTATAGTCTGTCCGTATTTGCTCTTGGGTGTAGTGCTTTGTGTATTGTCATTATGTTTCCTGGTTTTCTGATCTATGCTGCGGAGTTCTGCCTTCGTCCATTCTACTATTCCTGCGCTGTATCTGATTACTGGCACTGCCATGTGTTTATGGCTTTATCATATTTCCGGCGTTGAGTTTTGACTTGAGTATCGCCTTGAGTCTCTGCATATATTCTTTCCTGATCGTGTCCTTCATCTCTTGGTGTTTTTTCTATCTCCTCCTTCCATTATTCCCAGGTATTTGTATCCTGTCTCATCTATGTGTTTGATGTTGCTCCCATCTGGTAGCTTTATCCCTTCAGTTCTCGTTACTTCGCCTTTTTTGTATGTTGACTAAGGCGCATTTTTCTATTCCAAACTCCATCCTGATGTCCCCAGATACAATTCTTACAGTCTGGATTAGGGTATCTATTTCCTTGATGCTCTTACCATACAGCTTGATGTCGTCCATGAACATCAGATGGTTGATTCTGTTGCCTCTTTTCTTGAGTTGGTACCGGAATCCATCTTCTGTAGTACTTTTGTCATGGGAATCATGGCTACTACGAAGAGTAGTGGGGACAGTGAGTCGCCCTGGAAGATCCCTCTCCTGATATTAACCTCTGCTAGTCTTATTCCAGAGCTTGTAAGTATTGTATTCCAGTTGCGCATTGTATTTTTGAGGAAGCTGATGGTATTTTCCTCTGCCCCATATATTTTTCAGGCATTCTATTAGCCATGTGTGTGGTATCATGTCGAAGGCTTTCTTATAGTCTATCCATGCCATGCTTAGGTTGGTTTTTTCCTTCTCCTACTGTTCTTCATTACCATTTTGTCTATCAGGAGCTGGTCTTTTGTGCCCCTACACTTGCTTCTGCAGCCTTTCTGTTGGTGGGGGATGGTGTTTGTCTCCTCTAGGTAGTTGTATAGCCTTTCACTGATGATACCTGTTAGTAACTTCCACCATTATTGGTAGGCAGGTGATAGGCCTGTAGTTACTGGCTATATTTCCCTTACTCTTGTCTTTTTTGTACTAAGGATGTTCTTCCTGTGGTCATCCATTTGGGTGCTTGGTGATTTGAGATACAATGCTGGAGTTGTTCTGCTATTCGTGGGTGTAGGGCCTTGAAGTTTTTGAGCCAGTATCCATGGACTTCATCGGGACCTGGGGCTTTCCAGTTTGGACTTTTCTTTAGTTTGGTGTCTGACTGTGTCTGTCGTGATGTCTGTGAATCTTGTTTTATTCTCCCTGTTTCTTCTTCCTTGACTTCCTGGAGCCATGTTGCATGTTTGTTGTGTGATACCGGATTGCTCCATATGTTTTCCCAGAGTCTCTTACTTGGTTCGGCTTCAGGAATTTCGGGGTGGGGGGTTGTCTTCCCCTCTTATTATTATTATTATTTTAATTATTATTTTATTATTATTATTATTATATTCAAGAGGAAATGAACTCATAGTAATATGAAACGGGCCCACCAAAGAAGACATTGACTTTAATTAAATTCAAGCTTCCAAAGAAGATGCGTTCATTTGTAAGAAGTAACAGAAGATCATGGGAAATATGTTATCAGAAGGTCATTAACAGATTGTCATCTTACCAGCTGTATTTCTTTGATGTCCTTTTGAAGCATTTTGTTTTTGTGTGTTGTTATGGACGAAGAGATATATTTATGCTTGTGCATGTCCAATCTACAGTCATGTATGTAACGCTGTATACAGTAGCTTACGTCACACTTGGCAGAAGAGGGAGGGAGAAAAAGTAAAAGATTAAAACGAATGGAAAGAATCCATGGAAAACTGGAAATTAAACCAGAGGCTTAATTTCAACATAAACCTCTTCATAGGATTGCCTGTCAAAACTTTAACCTCAGTGACATTATTAACTTATATTACTAGAGGTTTTATGCTCTTAAATATTTATATCTCCCCTGGGCCAAAAATAGTTAAATTATACCCTGGGCCAAAAATAGTGAAAATATATATAGCCTCCCCTAGTCACCCCCCCCCCACCCCCCCCGAAAAAAAAAACCAAAAAAAAGTTAAATTATAAGTGGAGTCATTACTATTAAATATTACAACATGCCTCATAAAGTTTTGCAAGATGAAAATTCCATTTCAGTTTCCTTAGTTCTAACAAATTAACTCTCTCTCTCTCTCTCTCTCTCTCTCTCTCTCTCTCTCTCTCTCTCTCTCTCTCTCTCTCTCTCTCTCTCTCTCTCTCTCTCTCTGTAACAGAGAACGATGTGGAAATTATATTGCATCAGGTTCGACAAAAGGGGACGTCCACCCGGTTAAGAATTGTCTAAAGTATACTTTATGCTCCTTCAGTAAAGTAGAAGAGTGAAGATTGAAGATAAAATCCCTACAGAATTTAAAGGCTATATTTATTGTTATGGACATTAATAACTTATTGCATTTAAAACCTATTTCTATGTTATGAATATATGTAACTTACGGCACAAGTTTCAACCTTACGTCTTATCGCTCAATGTCTTCGCCGTACAAGATCAGCGCCCCTTTAACGACTGAAATATGTACGCATCAGGGTCAAGGCTTTACAACAAATTTAATGCTTTTCCCTTAACAGGCCGGATGCTATTTCTTGCCTTTCTCTTTCCATTTGGTTCCATTTGCAGTCGTAAAACACAGGGAGAAGTTACAATCCTAACGCTGAAATAATAATGATTATGATAACGTATATCTCAATTCGGTTAAATTTATGACTGTCGTCACGCACGAGAGAAGAATGATACATGTATTTTATCTTGCGTCGCGTCGTCAGGTAATATTTTACAGGAGTAAAGCAGCGTTTAGCGGAGAAAATGTACCCAGTTTTTATATTAATATATATAATAATATATATTATATAATATTTTATATATATACTATATATTTCCTAATATATATATATAGATATATATATATATATATATATTATATATATATAGATATATATAATTTGTCATTTTTTAATTTTGTATAAAATTTGAAGTAGTGTAATACGTGGTCTGAGTCAAAGGCAATTTGTCTCTCTGACAGCTTATACCCTCGGGCTCCTCAACGAACAATGCCAATTCTTAAGCAAAATACAATTGCAAACTGGTGAAGGTCAACATCTGTCAAATTATCGGACTCGAATACGTCGTCATAGCATATTTTCCATGTCACTGCCTTCGTGCATCAGTTACAATTAGCAGAGCTTAAAATAATAAATGTACCATTTCCAGTGAATCCGAGTTGTGTGCGTGTGTGTGTGTGTGTGTGTGAGAGAGAGTGTGTGTGAGAGAGAAACCTTCATTCCGTACAACAAGGCTTAATTGTCATGGAAGTTAGTTCTGAGCTTTGGCGAGATATCCTGTGTTGAGGTTTATGATTAAACTAAGCCACTGGTTTCTTCATTCTCTCTCTCTCTCTCTCTCTCTCTCTCTCTCTCTCTCTCGCTTGAGGTACGCACGAATCAAGCTAGTGTACGCATGTACGTGGCACAATTGTAAACAAAACGCACTAAAATTATGAAAAATGCATTTATTTACTCCATTTCTGTGATAGATTACGGGAACAATCGTATTTGTATACGTACATTTATTCTTTTATTTATACGTTGATACATATCCGTGTTAGGAAAATGTAAACTTTTTTTTGTTTCGTCGTTTTAATCTTCGTTCCATTTCGTTATTTAGTCATTTCCCAGAAACCAGTAGGAAATCCTTAATATCAATCTCCAGAGAAGCCTCGGCAATGAGAAGGTTTGGGGCACTATGCAAATCCCTTTGCGAGAATTTAGGAAAAGATTTGTTGGCCGAATTTAGAAATTTCTCTGTATAAAGTAGTGGTTCTCAACCAGGGGGGAATTTAAATTTTTTTATTTCTTCTTAAAGGGGGGAGAGGGAGGGCAGAATTGTGACCACAGATTGGCAGGCTCAAACTAGCTCTAGGACCACAAAACGCAGTGTGCATCGGTACGCACTACTGAGAGGTCACGCTGGACTTTCTCTCCGATAGCTTGTGTGTTTTGTGTTAATATTTTGCTGCATATTATTAGGAATGTGCTTATAGAGGCAGACAGTTTTGGGGAAGAGGGGTGGGTTGGGGGCGGGATGACATTCTGACATATGGCGAAAGGGCACATGGGCCAAAAAATGTTGAGAACCACTACATTTGTAGCGTCGGGAACCTGACTGAACGATTATCATGACTTCAGTCGTGTGCAGAGTGAATCTTTATTTCATGTATCACGTGGCCGAACACCAGTATGAAGGGTATATGATTGTTTCCCATAAATTACTCTCTTTTTGGGTTAGGAATAATGCTGAGTTTACTTACTGTATAGAGAGAAATTAGAATTAAACGTGAACGAATATAGTTTTCAAAAATATTAGGTCAAGTATCTTTATATATGAAGGCTTGCAAGACATGGCTTCCGTTGTCATTCTCTAGCCGAAATTATGTAACAGTCAGTGATATAATGGGAAATATAGAAAGGAGAGATCAATTATTACAAAACATAAATAAGAGCCAACTTCCAAGAACTGTGTTATAACTTGAGAGTTCTGAACCCCAGTCATAATTCCTTTCAGGGTTAGGGATTCCTCTGTCCATTGAAATTTCAACTTCTCTTACTTTTTTTTTATCCATTGCTTCGGCCGAGAGCGGAATTGACTGCAGCAGCCTTTTGTGGCCTCGGAAAATACTTCTTCTGAAGGCGGCTTCTCGCAGGTCCCTCGTTTTTCTCAGTTACCCCTCTCTTCCGCTCCATTTCGTGAATAAGAATTTCGCTTGTGGGGGAGAGTTATAAAAGCCATTCATAGAAAACGGAAGGGAATTCGTATACCTTCCTTTCAGTTTCCTGTGTTATCTGGTTTCGTTCCTTTAGGTTTATGGAGTCAGGATTGGATGGGCGTTAGCTGTTTTATCGTTATCAGAAACAAAAGTCCTTCAATAGACACCGCTGTCTTGTAGAGGGAAGGGATACGAAAATATTCTCAAGATTAATATTTATATTCGAGGACTATCCCTACTGTTTCTTACTGAAGGGGCGGATTTTCCTAGAGTTACATGACATTGTTGTGATCGTTCAGTCACTTTAAGGTTAAATTCTCTTGAATAGAGCACCGTTCAACATTTTCCAGCATGATCGACATGATTTTAGCTTTTGGATATGTAGTAGAAAACAAAGAAATATAAATAAGAGTGCATATGAATATGAAATATTTTCTTTAATGAAATCGGGCACGCATACTTTTAAAAACTGAAAATTGTATATTAAACTCTCTATAATGTTAGGTTTATTGTTAAGCTGTTTGTAAATTTAGTTCAGACGAACAAGAAACCCATATCGAAATATTTTTCAACAATTCTTTTGTGAAAGTGAATGTGAATCGAATAGCATGTTATTCAGTGCCTTCCCGCTGTGTAGCTACCAAGCTTCACAGGTAAATTGTCCTGGGGAATTAACCGGATTTTCTCAGCCAGTTGAACTGGGAGAAACGAATAACACTGGAAAATGGGGAAAAATAGGTTTTTTTTTTCTGGTGCGGCTCATGTTGCATGAGAATTATGAATCTCGTGTTGACCTATTTATGGAGAGAGTGAGAGAGAGAGAGAGAGTTGGTTTTTGCAGACGATATATTACTGATTAGGAATAGTGAATAGAAACTGCACTACTAACTAGTTAGTGCTCGCCAGAGGAGATACTCGAATGAAAGTGTGAACAAGAGCACTTTCATGAGGTTGAATGTTTTAAGAGAAACGAGCAATGGCTGTTGATGATGATGGTGAAGGAATGGAAGCGGTTTGGTTATTTGGCAATCGATATATAATAACGGTTGATAGTAGGATGGGAAATCATGGAAAGCTAAGCAGGTAAGTGTGTGCGGAAAAAATTGGCAAGAGACTTGCAATGTCTGTGGAAACAAAAATTGTTATGTTGAAAGGATCGTTATCACTCCTCATCGGAAATGAACTGTGGATACTGATTGTTAATAACTAAAAGTTGAAACCTTGAAGATGAAATGTCATTATTGTGTACATGATGTGGTGTAAAAAAAAGTTTTAATAACCATAAGTTGAAGCTTTGAGGATGAAATGTTATAGTTGTGTACATGATTTGTAAAAAGAATTGAAACGGGAGAAATATTGGAGGTAACAGACAGGGTAAAGAGATGGAGCAGAATATTTCGCAATAGTTTGGTCACGTGGAAAGAATGGCGACCAGTACTACGCTGGTGAAAGTGTATATTTCAGAGAAACCTCAAAGGGAAAACGATCGGAATATATAGAAAGTGTGGTATAGAAGGTGTACAAATGTTATTCGGCCAGGGTGGGGTAGGGACATTTATATCCAAGAGTGCCGGATTGTGTGCAAAACGAAACTGAATGGCAGTGTGTGTGTAGGGGGCCGCTAGACGTGCTGTTAATGAACTTTCAGTGTATCTGAGAAAGTAGCTAATAATGTGGACGTTATCTGCACAAGGGTTCATCCATGATTAGTGTTGAAATGTGAATGTGGCGGCACCAGTTGTTTTTCATCACTGGCAACCTTGGTAGGTGTGAAACGGCATGATTTTATGCACAACATATGTTTATGTATGATGTTTGTATTTTAACTAAACGTATGTAATACCTATCATATGTGCGCACACATTCATAATTAAAACACAAAGTGCAAACGTTATTCATCCGGGAATTTATGATTTTTAACTATTGATTAATTAGGTTAAACTTTAAATTGTATTCGAATGAATTCTAATTCAAAGGCATTTCCATGTGTAATTATTCATTACGTATCTGAGTCAGTCTTCATAAACAGCTTTGCATTTTTATTCTAAATTGTAGCGCAATTATGATAACGAGCTTTTGGGAATGATTAATAAAGCAGTATTATGGATGTTTGACGCTCTCTCTCTCTCTCTCTCTCTCTCTCTCTCTCTCTCTCTCTCTCTCTCTCTCTCTCTCTCTCTCTCTCTCTCTTACATAGACTTAAAACAACGTCGAACCTTGAAAACGCCAAAGTGCCTTCAGATTCATTGTACAGATAATGGTAGCCGTTCGTTCAGTAAGAAAACAGTTAATTTTCCTTAGCTCACGAAACAGCTTTCAGGAAATGGAAGTTTTTTGGTGGGAATAAAAGAGAAAATATGCAGGATATGGTTTTCATTCTGAATATGGGAAATGAGGGGTTTATCAGTTAATGGAAGCTTTTGGTGGGAGTAAAGAAGAGAATATGCACGATATAGTTTAATTATGAAACAGAGAAATGAGGGTTTTATCAGCTGGTCGAATTGGTTACAGTTTGCCCCTTGAAGGTGTGGGCGCACATAAATTTTTGTTTATTCGAAGTTATCAGGTTCCTTAAAAATCATTGCTAATTATTGCACTAACTAACACGTGTAAGTAATTTTATATATTTAGATATACTTCACAGGTGTTATGCCTTAAACACGTAATATATGAAAAACATTTAAAAAGTCTACTTCAAATAAATTATATATATTAAATTATAAAACGAATGTGGGACCTAAATCTATTACGATATAGTGACGTTGGAAATTATTCTGTAAAGGTTTATATAATTGTAGTCATAGTTAATAAACAAATATTATATTTAAGTTTATTTCACAGGCGTCATGACTTAAACACGCAATATATGAAAAACATTTGAAAAGGCTACTTAAAAAAATTTAATATAAATAATAAAATGAGTGTGGGACCTAAATTTATTACGATATAGTGACGTTGGCAGGTATTCTGTAAAGGTTTGTGATAATTGTGGTCATAGTTAAAGAACAAATAGACGTTTTAAATACCGTGATCGTAATCCAAGTTCTATACGAGTACGTCTTAAATTTCAAGGTACAATAAACCGTAAGTAAACTTACAAATAAAAACCAAGGAAGGTAACAAAAGCACTTAAACACCTACAGCATAAAAAAATAATGCTTCGCTACACTAAGTTTACCCTCTTTTAACTCGAGTTTGAAATCACGAAGTAAAATCGTGTCAGAAGCCGAGATAAAAATTTGACAACTTGTCCGTCAAACTTTCACCTAAGTTTGCGAGAACCACTTCTCACTCGGCAGCTTTTTTTTTTTCCGTCTTATCTTTATCTTCCTCGACTTTTTAACGAGAGGCAGTGGGCGAAGCCTTTCCACAAAAGATGAAAAGGATTCGTTAACTACATTGTGCTTCCTAGCGTGGGGGTAGTGCCATCAGTGCACCTCATGCGATGCACTGTAAGCCTTACTTCAAGGATCTTTGCAGCGTCCCTTCATGCCCCTAGTTGCAACCCCTTTCATTTCTCTTACTTCGGTTCCGATCGTATCCTTTCTCTTCCATATTACTTTTCACAATTTCCTAATAACAGATTCACAGTGTAACTGCGAGGTTTTCCTCCTGTTACACCTTTGAAATCTTTGGTATTCTCAATTTTTCTTCCAGCGCTTTGGCCTAAATGTTTATATTCCATTCCTTTCCCTAAACAGCCTCAATGCCAGTTACTTGTTTAGGAGCTGAAGGATCCTAAACAAGTAACTGGCATTGAGGCTGTTTAGGGAAAGGAATGGAATATAAAAATTTAGGCCAAAGCGCTGGAAGAAAAATTGAGAATACCAAAGATTTCAAAGGAGTAACAGGAGGAAAACCTCGCAGTTGCACTATGAGACAATTCTTAGGAGATGGCGGAAAGGAAGATGAAAGAAAGGGAATATGAGCGGAGTTACTGTAGAAGGAATGAAAAGGGTTGCAGCCAAGGGGCCGAAGGGACGCTGCAAAGAACCTTAACTAATGTCTACAGTGCACCGCGTCGGGTGCCCTGACAGCATTAACACACCCCCATCCCCTGCGGGGTGAATTGTCTGTGTGCGCGTATTTGTGCGTTTCCTTTAAGTATCTTGCATGACAACGAACCCGATTTTAGAGTAATGTTTGCCGGTATTGGAAAGTAGCGGTAATTATTGAAAATATCTCGTGTTTCCCCAATTCTCGGGGAAGAGAGGGAGCGAATGTATTGTCGATACTCTTTGTGTAACGACTGACCGGCAGACTGAAGCCACTTCTTTATGGGTGTTGATCATGCGACCTCTATATAAGAGACTGAAAACCTCATCCATTCTGAAGCCAATCTTATAATGAAATGAGGGAGTTTAGTCGAATGTAGTTGCGAATGTGAAGTTTTATGTATTTCTACACATACATACGCATCCATACATAGTGTTTGTATGTATATACAAAATGTTTATAACAACGAATCCGTAAGCACCCACGTCCAATTATACGAAGAACATGAGAAACAGGGAAAATTTTAACAGCAAAATCCTCTACGCAGTATTAATTGCTTTAACGATGCGACCCTTTGTAATGAATTCCGATGGTCAATTATAGCCCAGAGATTCCGGCTACCCCTTCCAGCCCAAAACCCTTGATTAATTAAAGGGACTTGGGGAGGTTTACTAGTTCGTGTTCGACTCAATCCGGGACTGCCTCAATTCGCGGCTTGTGCTCAGTCTTAGACTCCCAGACTGACTGACTTTGTAGGAGAGGGAGTTGTCTGAGACTGACTCAGTCTGGGATAAGATATCAGAGCAAGGCTATATTTTTTTTTCATCTGAGACTGAATCGAGTTCATGTGAGACTTTAAGACTGACTCAGTTGGAAGAGATGTATTTTCAGAAAGTTGTGGAACAGAGGTTTGGAACGAAGAGGAGAAGATAAAATTGAATAATAGGGGAATGGAGACATGGGAGAAAATAAGTGGAGGGTTAGTAGAGAGAGAGAGAAAGAGAGAGAGAGGATAATAACGTTTATTTTTAGTATCGCGGCTTAAATAATTCAAAGGTAAGAACATGGAAAGAAAAAATGAAAATTCTACATGTATATGCGATAGCATTTAAAATATGTTCATATTTCGAGATTTATAACTTTCTCCTGCTTTGGCATTACATCTTTTTATCCGATTTATTATTTTTTTTGGAAAAAAATATTCTGAGCAGCCCTTCCTTGATTAAGCGTTCCGAATCTTCTAGTTTGATCAAATAGAAGGCTAACTAATAATACCTTAGAAGGTGCTTATAATGATGGGAATTTAGCAACAATATTTTTGCGGTTTTATTTTTAAAAATATTGCTTTACAAATTTTATCAACAAACCACCACACGCAGGATCACAATACAAACACACACCGAAGCCCGCATCCACAAGCTATGCGTATTCACACATACTCAAGACATGCAAACCCTCACATTCAGATTGCACTGACAGACGCAAAGAGCATTCATACACATTCGTACAAAAGCGCTCTCTCGCAAAAACACCCTTACTCAGACACATGCACACGTACCAACCGACTTACCTTGCACAGATACCTAGAATAAGTCTACAAACAAACACACACACACACAGACACACACACGAGAGCAAACTGGCCCCCGAATCCTCTCTCCCTTTCGGGGGCCTCACCCCCGGAGAGAGTTGTCAGGGTGTTTGTGAGACGCAGAAAATTAATTAAGAATATTGAAGAAGCTTCCTGAGAGAAGGGAAGGAGGATGTGAAATGCTCCCGGCATTAAATGCTCTCGGTATTGGTATTTAACGCTGCTGCTATTTATTAGGACAAAGGAGCAATGACGTTATAGGATAAAGGTCTCACACACACACACACACACACACACACACAGAGAGTCAAGACTTCCAAGTCAGGCAGTCCCATAAGCATATTATGAAGTCCTAATGTTATTTCCTGCTGACGACGCACGTATAGTCCTCAAGGTTTTGGCGAATTTATATATATACTTGGATGCGGATGCGATTTCCCCCGGTCCACTGACCTTTTTTAAATGCAACGACCCCGCCAAAGTGCCATTAAATCGATGGCGATTTTGACCTTAAAGAAATGTCCCTTTGCTGAAACCATAAGCATGGGCCTATTAAGGTTGACAGACTGAATGGTGTACATGGGCTTAAGGATGAACTTTTGCCTTGTAACACGAAAAAAAAAATTTTTTTCTCTCTCTCTCTTTCGAGAACCTCTTCCTGGTGGTAAATGATGTAGCAATGGGTTATCTTCTCGGGTACTTCTCGTTAACATGTAAATTGGTGTTGTTGGGGAAAGTCTCTTCAAGACACCCCGAGCCTATTAGATTCCCAAACCTATTAGATTATATACTAGATACAAGACGGCGAAGAACCACCTCCAAAACTTCTGTACACTGTAGGCATCCCAGTGTTGGAAGATGCCCTTGCTAAAGTTCGGGTTTCCCCCTTCATGTAGATTCAGTTAGGAACTTCAGATACCTCGATGCCATCTAGAACATTCGGGTCGTACGCCACGCTCACAATATGCAGTTTTAATATTGCATAAATATTCTTGTTTATAATTTTAACACGATGGGTTAGAATCGCAAAATATGTACGAAAACGGTGCCCTAATTATCCCCCATTATCCTCATAGTCAGCAAATTCTCTCTCTCTCTCTCTCTCTCTCTCTCTCTCTCAAGTAAGACCTCGTTCCTCGACAGAAAAACAACGAGATAACAGAATTATCCCCTAATCTATTTTAAGGTCATTTTACTCACGCTATCGTTTCATTAAGGTTATTTGTCCACTCGGACCCTCCGCGCGCCACGCCCTCTTGAAAGGGCTCTTGGGTGTTTAACATTAGAAGAAGAAGAAGAAGAAGGAGAGAAAAGGAATTTAGGAAGAGGAACAAGAGCTGGTATTCGTCATGGACGTTGTTAGACGATCTCGTTACCTAGTTTCGCGAAGATGATGTCACGGACAAGGACACTTTCATTTGGCAAATTGTCCTTTTAGGCCGGGGGCCTTTGCCACTACATGTTAAAACTTAGAAAATTGAGAAGATTCAACAGGTGACCCCAAGGCTAGTAGGACTCCAGATTTATGATGTCAAACTAAACTAAGGTGATCTCAGCGATTGTAAAGCTCTCTACATTTTGAGGCACTGGGTAGCGTGGTCTGGCGTCATCCCAAAGGAAGTCTGCATTATGGTCCTGATGCGCATTAGTGATGAAGAGAAGCATCGAGAGTCCTTAACAAGATCAATACGCCCCAGGTCCTGAGACTTGTCACTTCACTAAAATGTCAAGTTCTGGCAGGAGCAATGAAGATAGGCCTTCCATCCTTTATGCGTTATATGTCTTTTTGAGCGCTTAAATTTGGCAGGTATATCCACAAAGATGGCGTCGGTGACCGTCGTTGGTAGGTATGCCAGAATACCTTGACCAGCTAATCATCGAACCACCTTAAAAACTTGTTGCTAATTACTGTTGTTTTCCAGTTGTAGCACTGAAAACGCCCGGTTGGATTCTCGGTCGCATTGGCGAAAAAAGATGAATATAATTAGTAGGCTTCAGCTCCTGGGAATTAAAGGGACGCGAATCGCTAAAGATACGCCTTATAAAGAAATATATAAGCAAGAGTCAAGGTCAGATATATAAATTAAGAAAGTAGGCATGACGGCAAACAGCCCGCTGTTTTGAAGAGTAATTTACGAGTAAATACTATCTGTGTTGTCTTAGGAGGGAGCCCTTTTAACCTTTGGTTCTTTAAATTATTAGTTTTCATGGCATTATCAACTTGATAAAATCCAGGACTGAGGAAAAAAAAAAGTTGAGCTGAAAAACTTTTACAAAAAGAGCCACACGATATTGCCCCGCGGTTCCATCAGTAGGCTAATGACTGCTGCGTTTCGGCAGTCCTTAAAGAGAGAGAGAGAGAGAGAGAGAGAAGAGCGTTTTAATCGAATTCTCGGCCATTGGCACCGTCTACCTTTCGACGAGTAAGAATTCTAGGAGGCTATGAAGAAGCCGTTGCCATGGCAACGCAGACTCTGCCTCTGACGCCTTCGAGACATGAGTCGATGTCATTTTTTCTTAATTTACTTAGACGAGCGTTATCGGCCAAAAATAAGGCCTTGGCAGGAGAGAGAGAGAGTCAAGAAACTGGTAACGTTATTGAGAAGACTTGAGGTGAAAGGTGTTTTCGCTTTGATGCGAATGTCAACAACAAACTAAGTACCGTAAAAAAAAAGAAAGAAAAAAACGTTTGAGGGGAAATAAAACGATCGACGACGTAACAACACAAAATCGAAAGACTGAAAAATGACTGCAAATGAGTTGTTTTGATATGTCTTCAAAGCTAGAGAGACGCTGATAAACATTCATTCTCTCTCTCTCTCTCTCTCTCTCTCTTTCTCTCTCTCTCGTATTGCTGCGGAACCCTTTGTTAAAACCCCGTGAATTCCAAAAACAAAGACGATACAATGCGAGTTGTAATTGAGCTCATTGTGCTCACAGAAGGAGGATTTTGACAAAGCCTTGGGTGCGTTTGTGTCGGCTGGTGTCGGTGTGTGTGTGTATGTGAGATATGTATTCACATACACACTATGTCATGATTTGTATCCGTTTACTTAATTCTATGGGTGTTTATATATCTAATTTTTCTTCAAATGGTATACCTCGGGTCAAATGAACTTACCAAAAAAATACTTCTAACTCTGACGCGAGGTGTTCGCCAGGAATATCCTACTCTTTTATTTTTGTATTATCCTAATATGGACATTGCAATTTTTTTCATGCGTATAATTTCGTGAATGACTACTGTAGTCTTAACGTGAACAGAGCAGAAAAGAATGGGGGGCCCAAATTCGGATCGCAGATGTGACCAGACAGGGCTTGTTTTTTGTGTGTTTATCTTCCATTAATAAAGCGCACGTCTGTACAACTTCACGTTTCTTGTTATGCCATAACACCTGGTTTTCTGTTAGTGATGAATTCCAGTGAGTATTCTGTGCGCTCAAAAACCGAACGAGTGGCTGTAATTACACTGAATCCGATGCAAGTGGATAATTCGAAGAGATAAAATTTTTGAACCGTTTTTTGTAATCGTTAGGTGGGTCTAATTTTTGTCGACGCAGTCAGACTCTTAATATCAAAAGTCAGCCACTTATTTAAAAGATAATAATGTATTTACTGATGGATTAAAAATAATTCGAGAGGAATTGATTATCTTGCGTAAGATTGTGATACTAGACAGACCTTTCTCCTCCAAGAGCATTTTCTTCTCCTTTCATTCTTGAATCTGGCCTTCCAGTGTCGCTCAGACATCACATCTTCCAAGGAATGACCCGACTAGAAGGTCATATTTTCGCGCTGCCCTCCGCCAAGTTGGCTGCCATTAAACCGTGCCTCTTTAATTTGAATTACATCTCTATTAATATCCCCTTCGCGGAAAAGGAACGTGCGCAGGTGCAAGCTGGCCTTGTTTTTCTCTCGCCCCCCACCCCCCCCCCCCCCCCAGCCCCCCACCACAATCACCACCACCGCCTCTGTATCGACAGGAATATTGAAGGAAAAAGGGGGAGAAAAAAATTCGCTGTTGATAACAATCGGTGAGTGACTGCTGATAGTTGTTGATGTGAAGCTTCGCCACACTTTTCCAAACGCGAATATTATTCTCCGCGAACGACGTCGACCGTTCCTTGCTGATAAGGTGTCTGATAGACAGCGCTGTGACAGGCGATTCGGCGACGCTTATAATAGACAAAAACTCGTCATTTCGGAACCCCCCCCTCCCTTTTGTGTGTGTGTGTGTGTGTGTGTGTGTGTGTAGTGGCACACTTCGTACTTATGCTTTTTGGTCAAAACCGACTTAACAGATGGTGTTATATCGGTTGTATGTCATATTTATAAATGTCAACTTTCTTCACCCAACGTATCACATACTGATAAAATGTGGATCTCTGGTTTGGTCAACCCTCCGGATTCCTTGATTAAACCTGCTCAGTATGGTTTGTCGTCACTTAAGAAAGAAGATCCATGATTCTATTTTTTTTTCTATTTTTTCTTTCTTTTTTTAAGTCAAGGAATCAGGACTTTTACACGCACATTTGCAACAAACATACACACAAAATAAACCATTTATTCGCAACAAAGAGAAAAATATACCATTTAAATGCAAATCGGCCAAGCACAAAATATTCCCCCTTTTCAACCGGAGCAACAAATATGCAATTGCAGCTTCTAACAAACCTGTAAAGAGTCAACCCAGGGTTAGACGAACATTTGATTTTGCACGTCTATAACGGCGACAACTACCACAAGTTTCTTACACACAACATTGTACACACTCAAAAACCTAGCCTCTTTTTTTATCTATTGATAAAGAGATCTCGATCTACGTCCCGTCTTGGTTTCTTAATAAGAAGCTCAATGAATGTTCCAACACGCTCCGAAGTGCTGCATGTTTTAGGCTAAAATGATCAACATCATTTATTCTGAGCTTTCAGCCAATATGTCAGGTTTAGAATCCTCAGCAGCCGCTGATGAACGACTTGCAATTTCTTTCCCAATAGGGCAGCAACTCCTCGTTTTATTACCCATGGTCCATCTGAAGGCCCAATATCTAGGTCATACAAGCATTACAGAAATGTGATACAAGATGCACATTGCACAACTAAAGCGTGTGTATATTTAGTGTAATTCATGTGTAACATTTTTCACCATGCTTCTCCCTTATATAATCAGAGCTCATGATCATGTCTTTCCATTTAAGCTATAATCAGTCAGTCATGAAGTTGGATCAGTTTGCAAGGTAGATAATTGGGTCGTTTCAGTTTTATTCTGTAGTAATAACACTTAGTATTTATACTACAGTATTTCAGGGTCAACTTTATTCTGATGCAAGTATTGTGTCTGTAAAAGAGTTCTCTCATGCACTGCAGGGTTATGTAATAATGTGTTTGCTTAATCGTGGGAAGAAGACTCGCCTAAGTACCTTAGTGTGTTCCTTTCGAGTCAAAACGTGAAAGAAATAAGTCACCAAAAGAAGTCTATATGTTACATAACAAAAAGATCCAGAGTATCTGAGGTGTTTATCTTTCAGATCTACCCTTCACCCTCTTCCCTTTAGTTGTCTCTTTGGTGGATGATTGCAATTCGAGCTTTCATTTACCTTCGTGTTCAGTCTTCCGCAAATATCACCCACCTCCGCTCTTGCTTTCTCTCGTCACCCATCAGCAACAGTTTATAGTAGTTTCCCCCAAAAGCCTCTTGGTAATTTCATGGGTGTTACTTGTCTCTTTGATCCTATCATATATAAGCTGTTCTGGGTTTATACTACAAGGACGCGAAAAGCTCTCTCTCTCTCTCTCTCTCTCTCTCTCTCTCTCTCTCTCTCTCTCTCTCTCTCAGGACTTTTGCGCTCCTGCTCCACAACAAACACATCACCATCCACGCGTTGTCTGCAAATGGTTTTTGTGGTTTTTGTTGCGTAACATGTTTTCCATCAACTGATACGATCTTTTCCGTCACAGCGTCGGGCGGCTTATCTAGATATACTTGAGATCATTGCGTCTTTATTATTATGTTTATTATTTTTTGTCTTCGTCCTCTCTAGCCCTTGCCTCTTCCTGTTCACACACACACACACACACACACACACACACACACACACACACACACACACAGAGAAAGAGAGAGAGAGAGAGAGAGAGAGAGACAATGCCCACAAAGGATAATTTAAAACCAAAGGTTGAATTGGTAACCAAAGTAAACGTTAAAGAAAAAAAAATTACAAAAGTCCTCTAGTTTTTTAACTACTGAGCAAAAGCATTCCGCAAAATTTTCTGCCAAATTCACTGAATCATCATTTCTCTGATTGAAAAAAAATCCCATAGTGCTGTTAACGTTTATTTATGTATTTGTCTTGGTAACTACCGCGAGAGAATAACTTTCCAGCTTCAAATGACGCAGATTCCCCAAATCCTTCCTAATTACATTCGAAATAAGGCGGATCTTTAGAGACAGGGTGCATTAAGTGTGGGAACTCCTGATGATGCAATAAGCCTGCTAGATTTCGTTGCTTAGAGCTTGATGTCGGTTCTGTTGAATACTCATGTCAAGTAGTCGAAAAATGTGGAAATATGCTTTAAATGGAACTGCCAAATGCAATGGCGATTAAATTGTAATGTGTAAGAATTTTAAACTGGGATATTTTTTTTAGAAAAGTAGCCTTTTTTTCGGAAAACCTGAACTTCCAACCGTATTTAATAAGTTTTTATTCAGAGATTTCATGAAAACAACTATCTCATTTTTTCGTAAAATTACTGTACGGAATAATTTTATTTCGTAAAACTAATATTTCTGTCGTAATTTTGTAAGGAAATATAACCGTCTCTCAGAACGACGGCTGGGTACAAACTGTAAAGATTAATGGTTCGTCTTGGCATTAAATGGTGAATGATCGTTTAAATAGCTCTCAGGAGGTACCCAATTGATATGAATTTGTAATCAAATCCCTCCTCCTCTTTCTCTTTAATTAAATTTCTGGCTGGATGATTACATCGTCAATGATTGGTTTAACCTAGATTCACTTGCGTGAGCCTAACCGGATGAAGGCTGGATGAGTTAAGGCATGGATGAGCGAAGTCGTTGATGGTGTTACAATATTCATAATGAGGGTTTGGGATGGCGCCGGCTGATGAAGGACGATTGTACTTGGCCCCCTGTGACTCAAAGCCTGGGCGTCTTTGGATGCTGGTGGGGCGGAAGGGGCCCTGGGGGTGGGGGATGGTGGTGTGTCATGCTAAAAAAAAAAAAAAATAACAGGTGATAGAGGACGGGTATGTATAACAAGGTCATGACGTGTTTTAGAAAGTTATGAATCATGAGAAGTTTGGTCAAGATGATGGTTTTCGAGTGTAGAAGTTAAATGTTACAAAGTGAGTCAGATCTGTTGTAACTTTTAAGTACAAATTGATCTTATTGAGTTAGATCTGTTGTGACTTCAAGTACAAATTGATATTATTCCATTTTATGTCAAAGGCTCAGATAGTTTATATTCGGTCTTGGAACATCTCAAAGGTTAAGAATTATAGTCTCCAACGCTGGTCGTGGTACCGTTCGTGACTGGCTAACTGCTGAGTGTTTCACTCCAATCTGTCCTTTCGTTTTTCCGACGGGAAAGGACAGCTGAATAATAATAATAACTAAAAAACATGTAATAAAATGACTAATAAAGAAGAATGGAATCCAGACCTATCTGTTATTTTAAATGCCTCAAATAGGATCGAGTCAGTCGCCTATTGTGATGTAGTCCTTTTGTATCGGTAATTGGGACCTACTTGAACGCATTCTATCAAGGCTTAGGGGCTATGTTTGAGTGTATCGTATCTTAAATGGGCATGGGATCTACTCAAGTGTATTGTATCGGGACTGGGACCTACTCCATTGTATCTATGTGGGCTTAGGACAAGCTTGAGTGTATTGTATCTGGGTTTAGAACCTGCCTGAATGTATAGTATTCGAACTTGGGACCTGAATAGTATATCATATCGTATCCGGAAGCGCCTCAGTGGCGTGGTTGGTATGGTGTTGGCGTCCCACCTCGGTGGTCGCTGGTTCGATTCTCGGCCATTCCATTGAGGAGCGAGAGATGTGTACTTCTGGTGATAGAAGTTCACTCTCGACGTGGTTCGGAAGTCTCGTAAAGCCGTTGGTCCCGTTGCTGAATAACCACTGGTTCCATGCAACGTGAAAACACCATACAAACAAACAAACATATCGTATCCGGGTTTGGAACTTAATTTTGACTGTATCGTATCCGGGAATGTGACCTACTTGAGTGTATAAAAACGCAGAGCAGAATTTGCTTTCTTGGATGGTCCTTGTACTCTTGTATTTGGAGTTACGTCTAACATTGTCCTTCTTTCCTTGAGGGAAGACAGCATTAAGTTTTGCTTAGTATTAAATTTTATTTGTGCATCCCGTCGGCCTTTGGTTAAAAAAAAAAAAAAAAAAAAAAGTCGACCCAGCAAGGGTGCACGGTTTGAACCTCTCTCTCTCTCTCTCTCTCTCTCTCTCTCTCTCTCTCTCTCTCTCTCTCTCATTCCTTAATATTTCCAAACTTCAACTGTAAGCTCTGGCATATCGTAGCAAAAGCAATTTTTAAGAGATTAAAAGTCGCATTTGTACCAATGGAAACAAGGTGATGATTAATGAAAATAGATTAAATCTGTTCTCGCAGGGCCGCCCTTTACCATCACATAGAGATGCAATATCGATATAAACAACGGGGTGTCTGCCTTAACAGCCATTCAGGGTATTTTTTAAGTGGCACATAAAAAAAAAAAAAAAAAAAAAAAAAAAAAAAAACTCAAAATAAACATAAGTAACAGGTCAACTTTAGCGTTAACCTTTCCCCACATATCGGAAAAGGAAATATTTATAAAATATAGTTTTGAAATAAGTGAAATGTTCCATTCTTATTACCATGACGTTATATGAAATCATCTGCGCAGTTATAACAAAGGACTGATGTAATTTGTTGCGGAGGTGGCTATGCGTTGGTTTGTAATGAAACAACCGATAAAAAATGAGCAGATGACAGATTGCCCCTTATGTCTGTTGAAGGAAACACTTTTATTTTCTCTTAGCAAAACTTTTTGACCTCTCTCCCATCTTTGCATTTGTTCCCTTCTCTCATTTGCACAATTCTTCATTAGTCCATCTCTCTCTCTCTGCTCTATTTTCATGTCTCTCCCCTCTCCCTGTTTATCACGCAACTTTCCTCGTCTCCCTTCTTCCGGTCGGTTTTACTGCAAATACCCAGTCCACATATTTCTCGTTTCTCGTATTTCTCTTTGCATCTGTCTTATCCGTTCTCTCTCTCTCTCTCTCTCTCTCTCTCTCTCTCTCTCTCTCTCTCACTTTGCACCTCTGTCCGTCCCCTTCTTCACCCTCTGCAGTTCTCGTTATCCATTATTTTTTTCTCCCTCTCTCTCTCTCTTCGAGTTCTCTGTTGCATCTTCCTCACTCGTTATAACTTTCAACTTTCCTGCTCTTCCTTCCCCCTCTTCTTCCAGCCTCACTCCTCGAAGATAACCTTGGTCAATATAGTGTTGGGGGCCGATGAACAAAGTTTAGTTTCTCAACTTGATCTAACTCTAACGCGGCCTCAACCCTAAAACTGTCCTGATTCTATTTGTGTTGAATCAGCAACTAACTTCCCCGGACCTTTAACTTTCATCTCCAAATGCTTTTGACCAAGTTAAACAGTTGTGCTAGCCGTAACAAAAGTCAAGCTTTCTCTTCTCTCTCTCTCTCTCTCTCTCTCCTCTCTCTCTCTCTCTCTCTCTCTCTCTGAATTTCCAAAAGTGTTCATTTGGAACGAGGTGGCTTGAATAGATTTGAATTAGGATACTTTCTCTCTCTCTCTCTCTCTCTCTCTCTCTCTCTCTCTCTCTCTCTCTCTCTCTCTCTCTCTCTCTCTCTCAAATAGTTTCCTGTACTTGGCAAAAAGGTTAATTACGAGACTGGAATTAGCAGCATAACCCAGGCCACTTTCTCTCTCTCTCTCTCTCAAAATAGTTTCCTCTACTTGGCAAAAACATTAATTACGAGACTGGAATAGGCAGCCTAGCACAGGCCTCTCTCGCTCTTATTTAAATACGACTTAAGACCAAGTAAAAAATAAAATCCCATTTTTAGTGATTGCAGCGAAAGATCTCGACCCAAATCGACCGATATAAATGCAATGAGTAATGCGCATGAGCGACAGCCAAAATACGGTATAAGATGGTACGAGTGAAAAGTCGAATGCAGTGGATTTCGAATGGCAGTAAAACAACAACAGTTGTATGTTTTGTAAAGTCAAGGCAAAATAAAACCTTTCTGAGGAGGTAAACGTTGTTGGGCTGAATATTACCTTAGAGACGTAAAGAGAAATATCGTAAATATCGTGATATATTATGATCTAAAATCCAGAAAAAAACTTATATGAATAAGTCAAGTATATTACATTATTATAGATCAGAATTTTTTTATTGGTTGTGAGGGAAGGGAAGGGAAGGGCCGGAGGGCGAAGCAAACTGTCCTGATTTTCGAAAGCAATGACCTAGAATGATAAGAACGACCCAATTGCAGCAAATGCATGCTTTGCACTATGACGTGCATGAAGAGGCAAGTTCTGAAAATATATGTGTCTAGATCACCTTACAGAAGATTTAGTCGTGGTGTATTATAACATAAGAAATTGGACCTATGTATTCACCCACCAGCCACGCAACAGACCTTAGGAATGGAGTAAGAGCAGCAACAGGTCATTGCAGGTAATTTTGAGTAAGCAGCTGTTTGAGTGAACGTACTTACCAAGTGACATTTACCGGAATCCGTTCTTCCTATTTTTGAGATATGTTACCAAAATTTCGTCCACATGGACACACACCCCCCAAAGAAAAATATCAACATTTTTTTATGGGAAGATACAACAAAGAAAAACAATAAACAAAATAAATACGGTGAATCAAGCGCTTCTACGATTCACAAGCAACAGAAACGACGTTAATAGCCACTCCAGCACGACATCCCATCGTCAGAATGCACATCTTTCTTTTCTGTAAAGAAGGGAGGAGAGATTTCTGGAATCCTGGCGTTCTCCGTCTCCAGCTTTATGAAGTTTTCCCAACAAATTGAGCCTCAAATGAAGCTGCCAAATTCGGTTACACTGAATTTCCCGAAGGCTGCAATGCCGCCGTAAATAAGGGTTGGGGGGGGGGGGGGAGATTATAAGAGGGTTTCTTATTGGAGTCGTGTAAGTACGTACTAACACACACACATATATATATATATGTATCTGTTAGTCACAATAATCTCATTAATTTTTTGACTTACATAGAAAATGAGGAAATCGCGAAGTTAAAGAGACCGCTGGGATTTATGTATTCGCATTTACGTACATACATATATATCATATACATATATAATAATGATATTAATAGGCAAAAAACTATCTCGCGAGAGTATATATAATGTTTTAAAGGGTCCACAATAATACAGTGTTAAGAGACCGTGTATTTTTTTTTAACACTGTAGTATTGTGGACCCTTTAGAACTGATATTAATAATAAGAAATAGATTTTGCTTGTTTACTGAGAGCACTTGGAAGGAATAAGTATTGGGTAATATGAGTTTGGCGATTGACGTGAACGGGACCAGACACCAGTCATCGCATGGCGTCATGTAATTGATAATTTACGATAAAGAAATACGCGATAAGTTATCACTTGAACAATCGCTGGTGTAATGGCGTGTAAATATACTTTCAAGAAGATAATATGCTCGACGTAATTTAATCTGGGGCTGCCTCACTTTGATGTCCACAAGGCGCCAGTGTTGGCAATGCAATCACTGTAATTGAGTCATACTTGACCGCGGGAACTTTTATGTAACAAGCCATCCAGTGCCGTTCTTAACGTTTTTATTTTATATTAAATTTTTTTCTCTCATAGTCAGTGGGTTCGTCCTCCATTCAGCAGAGAGAGAGAGAGAGAGAGAGAGATCCTTTTCGCTGTTTTCAACCTAAGCAGTGACTATAGTAGATTCACATCACCGATGCATTTGATGTCTAGGCCAGTCCCTTTCGAAGTTCCTGATTGGCTGTTGATAAGCCAGTCACGGGGCTGGAAACTCTGTCTCTCTCTCGAGAGTTCACATAGGCAGAATGTATGTTCCACTCCTGAGGGATACGTCTTTCAAAAGCATCCATCAGGAGAGGTAGAACATACAGCCTGCTTATATGAACTCGTGAGAGAGACTGAGAGTTTCCAGCCCTGTCATTGGCTTATCAACAGCCAATCAGGAGCGCCGTAAGGGACTGGCCTAGAGACATCAAATGCACGGCTGATGTGAATCTACTGTAGTGTACTTTATGGATAGTCGACCTCTGTGAATAGCAGTTAAGGGTGGAGGGAGACGTCTCTTACAGTACCCAGAATGGGAGACAAGCTCATTTCACTTCGCAAAAGGCTTACCATTCTTGAAGAACGCAATTAGCTCCATCTTCTCAGACCTGTGCCTACTTCCAATTTCATCTGTCATTCAAGAATAAATTTCTCGGGGGTTCTTTTACTTTAGCACTGTAGGCATTACTTAAGAGGCTTTTGCATCGTTCCTTTTACTGTACTTCCACTCATATTCTTTTTACCATCTTATTTTCCACCTTCTCATAATAATTAATTCATTGTGCAACTGCTTTGAGGTTTTTCTCCTGTTACACCTTTGAAACTTTTACTGTCAATTTCCGTCTCAGCGCTGAATGACCTCATTAGTCCCAGTGCTGGGTCTTTGCCCTAAATTATATAATAATATTCAATTCAGTTCAATTCTTTTACTTTAACACGGATCTAGAATATGCATTAACTGTGCGAGAGATTTATTGGAAAGGGGTATGGTAGGCTATATAGGTAATGATCTACGTTATCATATAATAATAATAATAATAATAATAATAATAATAATAATAATAATAATAATAATAATAATAATAATAATAATAAAATAATAATAATAATAGGTATGGTAGGTTATGGGTAATGGTCTACGTTATTATAATAATAATATAATAATAATAATAAGAATAATAATAATAATAATAATAATAATAATAATAATAATAATGAATAAAACTATATTCCAGTGTCGCTCTAGATTCCTTACAGCATTCACTAAATTCCTCAATCTTTACAGCAAAAGATTTTCATACAACTAATGTTATTTGCGCAGTGGCTGCCAGTTCTCTTCAAGAGTTTTTCGTTTCCGCGTAACAGATGAAGCTGTTTTTATAGGCAGTGATGTAATTAAGAGATATAAAACACGAACCGAAAGTCTGAGAAGTAGCACCTGCTGAGTTGGTCTGGGATAGAAACCAAAACAGATTTCTTCTCTCGTCCGTTTCCGTTGTTTTTTTGGGGGGCAGTGGTTTCCCCCCGTTAAAATGAAAGCGAAAGTAACGTCAGATTTGGCAAGGAAAATATCCGAAAGGTTCGGCTACTAACCAAAAAACAAGGGGAAAGTTATGGCAGTTTTGAAGGCAGGTAGTCAGTTTAACTGAAATTGTTTACAGTCTAGTTAGCCGGAAAACAGGGGTTCTCCTGATTCTCAAGTTGACAAACAACATTGTTTTTCTCTTGAATCAAAGTTAACGAGATAACATTGTTTTTGTTTTTCTCTTGAATCTAAGTTAACCAAAAAACATTGTTTTTGTGTTTTTCTCTTGAATCTAACTTAACCAGAAAACATTGTTTTTGTTTTTCTCTTGAATCTAAGTTAACCAAAAGACATTGTTTTTATTTTTCTCTTGAATCTAAGTTAACCAAAAAACATTGTTTTTATTTTTCTCTTGAATCTAAGTTAACCAAAAAACATTGTTTTTGTGTTTTTCTGAATCTTCGTTTTTTTTTTCCTGAATCTTAGTTAACCAGAAAACCTTGTTTTTTTTCCCAAATTCTCAATGCAAGAATTTTTATGCTATTCGTTAAGTGCACAAAATACTTTAATTAAATTGCAATAGCGCTCTCCAGGCCATAGGGAACTAGTTGATCAACCTAGGATTCCAATATATAGCCTTAAAGTTGAAGACTATTACCACCCTTCAGTCTTTGAAATAAAGATGGTTATGCATAAGGTTTTACGTACATAATTGCACCTGGGAATACATGAGATTTTACGCACATAATTGCACCTGGGAATACATGAGGTTTTACGCACATAATTGCACCTGGGAATACATGAGGTTTTACGCACATAATTGCGCCTGGGAATACATGAGGTTTTACGCACATAATTGCATCCGGGAATATAGTTCATAAATGACTACCTTGCAATCATACGATCAACTTTAGCTCTACAGTTTTATCCAGACTCTTCAACCCAAGAAATTCATCAAAACTGCAATGTAAAAACCAAATGGTTTGATGAGACTAGTAATTTCATTTATTGCTCTCCCTATAGTAACTGCGTTGATCTCATTTCGCTTACTCGGGGAGTAAGCCTAGAAACTACTTTGTTATTGTTGGTGGGGTAGGAAAGGTCTAGGAAGAGCCTAAAAAGGTCTGAAAAAGGTGTTTCGCGTTGAGTTAAAAGATGCAGGAATTTTAGGATAGGATATTTATGATTTATTAATTAGAATGAAAATGTAAAAAATGTGTATGTTAAGCAGAATAGAAAAAGTATTTCTAAGTAAGTATAGCATTTTTATTGTAATTTTCGTTGGTGAAGTAAGGCTATGTTTGACTGTAGATATTAGCACGTTTTAATTTACGTTAAAAGTTAGGAATATAATGTTTACAACTTATGCGTGAAGGGAAAATCGTGCACGCGTCCCCAGTAAGCTGGAGGTCGGACCACATCTTGTTTCATCTTGACAAACTACTTGTCATATCATTTTATCTCTTAGAACTGGTTGATAAAAGCTGCTATTTTCACCCAATCCCGCAACTTTATTGTATAAACAGAAAATAATATCGAACAAATAATAAGCTACCCATCAGTCCAGTTATTACAAAACCAAAAATTCTTTTCGACTCAATTTAAATCGAAATTGTATAACACCTGATAAGTCATTGTCTGATTTATGTAGATTCGGATTCGATCATAATCCTTGAAGCAGTAACAATAATGACAATATCAGTGACCGCACAATCGTATCGGATCTTATCTGCCGATATGGGGATGTATTTCCAACAATAAATCCAACCTCCGACTCTACTACATCAGAAAAAGTATGTGAAATGTTTGCTGCGAACTGATACGCAGATAAATAATTGATTCCATCCTGTATGACGTCAATCTGCGATTTTCCGATAAGCAGCGCGCGATTCCTTATGTCTTTAATGGAGTGAACGAGAAAACGCCCATCTCGCACTATCAACGCGAATGAGAAAACGGTATGGAACCCAGGCAGGAGTTCCTCTCTCTCTCTCTCTCTCTCATTCTATTAAGTCCTATTGTGGCTGGGCTTTGAAGTCTGAATATGGTCTTCTATTCTCGCTTTTGTCTCTAATGTTAACATAACGACATCGAGTGGGGTACACTCTCTCTCTCTCTCTCTCTCTCTCTCTCTCTCTCTCTCTCTAATACACAGAATTCCATGATACTTTAAAGCCTTTATTTTATTTTGTAATAAAGCAAATACAGTTCCTAACCAAAGTCTGGAGATTCATGCTGTTTTGTCCCGGTAGATTAAGAGAATATACCCATTATTGAAATCTACAGAGCTGCCAGGTGAATGGGCACCAATAACTTGTGTATGCATCAAGTAAATACGAAAACAAATTCGCCATTGTCCGACCCATAATGCTCCATGTAGGAAGCTTAAGGGTGCATTGTCCGAGTTTAAATATTACAACGACCATAACATATATATATTTGTTTGTTTGCACATTGAACTATTGTTGTTACCTTCGAGTAACCACTGGCTTCCCCTCTCTCTCCCCCTCCCCTTACTCTGTGTAACCCCCTACCCACCTCTTTGCCCTCCATTCCTCTCCAGCACTCGGCCACGTTCATCAACATTGCATCGCGTTCATAAAATTCATAAAGTTGTTATCGCTTTTACCCTCGGCGGCGGGGGACTAGATGACAGCGGAGTTGCACATGAAGGGGGATGACCTTGTGCTGTTACTACTATAATATAATATATATATATATATATATATATATATATATATATATATATATATATATATATATATATATATGTATATATATATATTCTTTACACCCATGAATCATTCACACAAGTTTCAGGAGAAATAACTCTGTAAAGGATTTTAGTACATGTATGTATATGTTCACAAACAAAACCTTTTGCAAATGTCATGAAATAAAACTTCAACTAGGAGAATGGAAAAAAATGAGGAAAAAAATAGACACAAAAATCCTGTTAATGAAAATCTCCAGTATTTTCCGTTTTTACTATGGATTCTCTCGCTTATTCTTCTCTCTCTCTCTCTCTCCTACTTTACTCTCTCTCTTTTTCTCTCTCTCTATCTTCTTCTCTCTTCAGCCGTACTTATTTTAGTGGTCATGTATATGTAATTTTTATTTTGTATCTGTATATGTATATATATATATATCTATATATATATATTATAATATATATATATATAATATTATATATATATATGAGAAGAGAGAGAGGAGAGAGAGATAGAGAAGAAGAGACGGGAGAGAGTGCGAGAGAGAGAGAGAGAGAGAGAGAGAGAATCCTATAGTAAAAACAGAAAATACTGGAGATTTTCATTAATAGGATTTTTGTGTCTATTTTTTCCTCATTTTTTTTTCCATTCTCCTAGTTTGAGAACGGTTTTTATTTCATGGACATTTGCACTAAAAGGTTTTGTTTTTTAACATATACATACATGTACTAAAATCCTGTACAGAGTTATTTCTCCTAAAACTTGTGTGAATGATTCATGGGTGTAAAGTAAGAATAAAAAAAAGTCAATGGCTGCCACTAGATCTCAACCGAGGCACCACAAGTCAAAATGCATTTCTGGCTTTCCAGTTTTGAAAAGGGTGTTAGATTCATATAACAAATAACAGGTTTCTCCCAGAATTGAAATAAATTTGTTTGTTCAGATCACGTCGTTCTACTAAAGCTTGGTCACCGTAAGTAAAGAGAGAGGTCAAAGATATAGAATTTAAAGTAGAAAAGGATGATGGCAGTAACTAGTATGAAAAGAATACAGCACTGTCAGTGGACTGCTGCTTAAACTAGCTGGGCAATAATAGTAATGGTTAAATCTGTTCTAGTTGGTTTCATAGTTCACTTTGCAACGAATGGTACAAATATGTAATTACGTAATGTCATATTTAACAGGACACACGATAAACGTACACAGGTGTGAGTGTGTGTGTGTGTGCGTGCGCAGAATATTTAGTCAGGGAAGTCTGGTTTGGCGTAAAGAATTGTTCAGAGACAAGGGTGTGTTATGATCTCCTTGGTTGTTTTAATATCTTTATGGATGGAGTGATGCAAGAAGTCTGTAAGGACACCCAGATGCAAGATGTAAAGTGCAAAAGTTTTTGAATGAGATAATTTATGGAATGGGCGACGTTTGCGGATGATTCAGTAATGATAAGGGAGAGGGGAGAGAGACTGCGTTAATTAGTTAAAAAGTTCGGATGCAGTTGCAAGAGATGAAAGCGTGTAAATGTGGCTAGGGGTATTTGAGGTTAAATTTCCTATAATACCAGTTCCTCCAATTTATCCCCTTGTCTACTTTAATTTTGTCCTTATTCCAAGCTGTTGTAAGCCCACGTTTGTCGGCTTATATCAGAATTCGTGGGAAATAAACTGTTTACGGAAAAGTACGAAGGATTAACGGCTGTGCCCAATACTGTTTTATTTATAGATGAGAAAACTCGGCTACTGCGTTGGATTTATTGATCTTTCCCTTTCATCCCCTGAACGAGTGGTAATCCAGGTATAAGCCTTCATGGAGTAAGCGAGTCTCTGATCGAGCTGCAGTTTAAATCTGAAGAAAACTCATAACTTTGATGGAATCCCCTTTCTCTAACTCCCCCCGCGCCTCTCTCCCTCTCCCTCTCCCTCTCTCCATTACAGATCAGAGATGGCAGGTAGGTGAGAAGACCTTTCCGGTCTTCTTGGAGTCAAGATTCCACGATGTCACTTGATGCACAACTTGGAGAGCACACCTTGATTTGGTATCCTAATTCCTGTTCCCTTCCCCCAACAACCTGGGAACAAGCTCCCACCGAGTCTAATCAGCATCCAAGAGAACTCACAACATATGTTTGATAATTATTAGTGTTTTATTTCCAGTATTCCTAATGGTTTGAATTATGAGACGGTGTTAATGGATATTAAGCCATATAGGTCGATGTACAGCAAGAAATAGGCCTTTTGACAAACGGAAATCGTCTATCATGTTCGTTTTTCATTGTGGATATTGTGTGTGTAAAAATAGTTAATATATCCTATACTGGCTTTCCTTTTCCTTTGAACTTATGAGAGCTCACCCCAAGATAAACAATTGATTCAGATTTAATGCGTAAATGTATTTGTTCAGGAGTTCCAGCAGTATTAACCGATGAACCTTATGTGTAGGTGTATATGGAAGCTTGTAGGCTTCATTTACGACTTGGCCGTTAAAGTATGAAGGCTTTAGTGATCCTTGCTTGCTTACGCATTGTCGGGAGCCACCCTCTCTATTCGGGGGAAAGAACCTTATGTTGAAAAAACGAGTGTACAGTGCGTTATAGCTGCTATCAATCGGTCTAGACATCAGTTTCAACCCTGTTCAGTTTTTGAGCTCAGGTGACATAGAACAAAATGATAATAAATACCGATTTGGAAACGTTACAAAAAAGAAAGATCTAGCCTCTAAAATGAAGCTTCATAAAGTTTACGAAAACGTCAAGGCAATTTCCCCTCGCGCTGTGGTTTCATATTCTGTGCGCCGTACTGGTAAAAGGGTAGAGGTACCAACCCATATTCTAATATGCATATGTCTAGAAGAACCCATGCATACGAAACGACTCCACTGCATAATATTTACGCCGACCGACGCAAGTTTACAATTGTAGGATTTCTGTGCGCAGATTAAAATTCTCGTCTAACGTCAATATCTCCTTGAATACACAAAACGCATCGCAAATACTCGCAGCTTTTAGTGGGGGGGGGGGGGGGGGGTTCTTACAAAGGAGATACGTTGCAGACTGAAAAGAACCTTATTGTAAGTATTAGCGTTGTTTTCAGTCAAGATAACATGTTCCAACTAACGAAAACATGCGGAAATATGAACTTTGCTCGTAATCTCGCAAAGAAAATATATCACCAACACTATGAAGTTATTATCTTTACGAAAAAAAGAACACCTACAAAAATGAACAAATTAAATGACACTAAAAGTACGTAGAAGGTTGGTCCTTATCACAAAATAGAATATGACAGTAAACTTTTACCAAACTATGAGTGATAATAGTAACCGCATGAATTAAATTTATCAACTGATAATGATAAAACAAATAGGCACGGGGAAATTGAAAAGAATAGGTACACGGTATATTAATCTAACACGCAAAACTAAAAATATACGTGTACAATATATTAATCAAAGTAATACGGGGAAAAATAGGTGTACAATATATCAATCTAATACGGGAAAATAAAAAAGAATTGGTACACAGTATATTAATCTAATACACAAAAGTAAAAATATGCGTGTACAATATATTTAAGTAATACGGGAAAAAAATAGGTATACAGTATATTAATCTGATACGGGAAAATGAAAAAATTATTACACAATAATATAATTGAAAAAAAAAAAAAGTTCACCCTATATCAGCACGTAAAATAAGGAAGCCTTCCTTGGAAAACATGTCACACAGTGATAAATTTCCCATGAGAAATGCTTTCGGCTCTCAGAATCTGACAAGAGACCTTTAAAGCCTGATGAAGGATGCCATTATTAAATGAAGACCTCTTGAGAAATTCATCAGCTCGTAGTTGCTTGTGTCAGCTGACCTTTAAATGTTATGACAGCCGTTTTGCCTGGAAGAACATTCTTAAAAATTTTAAAAGGGAATTAAGTACGAATACCATTTACAAATTTTCTTTCTCAAAGATGCTGCATTATGGTGTATTGTAGATGCTTCGTAGAAAGAAAAAATTACGATTATCGTCTGCTTAAAATTCGAAAATTATCGTTTGTTTAAACTGCGAAAATTATTTCGAAATCCGTTAAAAAATAAAGCTGCTTAAAACTGATGTTCATTTACCTATAGTCAGCGCATTACAGAGTAAAAATAAATGCAAAATCTATAATATGGATGGCACTCTTTTGAAAGGTCACCTCCCTGTGCCATCTATAAAGTTTTAAGTGCATTGCAATATTTTATTATGTAAAGAATTACAGTTATTAATGATATATAATATATATAAAATAATAAATAAATAAATATATATATTATATATTTATAGATTACAGTTTTATAATAATATATGGTATATTAATTATATATTATATATATATAGATATATATATATATATAATATATATATATATATATATATAAACATCTTTCATAAAAAGACAGGACACTGGCCTAGGTCTATACTAAATCGTATTTATCATATGGAAATAGTTTTTATTAATTATATATATATGATTTGGATTCACAACTATCTAAAAATAGCGCTGAAGGGTCTGACAATGAAATTAATTAGGCCTATGCAGAGCTTATTCATACTCTGTTCCAAGCGGCTGAGATCTCCCCAGGCGAAATCCAGCGGCGAACTGTCAGTCGGTGGAAAGAAATTTATGTAATGCCATCAGTTCATCAGTTATTCACGCACAGTTTGACTTGTCAGTTCATCGAAACTGACGTTAAAACGTACGTGTGGACGAAAGTTGGTGGGCGGAGTCGGTCCACTTACCAGAACTGATGATCTGATGGAATTACCTAAAGTTCTTTCGACCAACTGACAGGTGATCGCACGTGTGGACGGGTAACCAACGATTTTATGACAGTTCGCCGCTGGAATTCGCCTGGGGAGATCTCGGCCATTCGGACCAGAATATGAATAAACTATGTATAGGCCTAATTAATTTCATTGTTAGACCCTGCAGCGCTATCTGTAGACTGTTGCGAGTCCAAATCATATGACAAAAACTATTTCCATGTGATAAATACAATTTGGTATAGGCCTAGGCCTATACCCACCGTTTTGAAAGTAGGCTTCACGGTCCATTTCATAACTGAAGCAATCCCCAGGTCTAATGTAACCTTATTCTTGGACATTATATGAGAATAGACTTCTCTCTTTAATAGGCAATATTTATACCGTACTCTTTTACGCCTTTTTGCTTCTTTCGTATTTTGCGAAGTGAATTACCACCAGCGGAGTTTATCCCTGCCATATGTGTTCTCACGACGAAGGCTGGGCCAGAAATGAGGGCAATGACCTCGAGTTGACTGTCCGACTGACAGTTCTACTCTACGTGTGGACGTTCATCCGTCGAACGGTCGTAGGCGGACTGACAGGTAAACCTGAGTGTGAATACCTGGCCTGACGTACGTTTTAACGTCAGTTTCGATGAACTGACTGGGAGACTGACAGGTAAACCTGTGCGTGAATACCCGGCCTAACAGAGAAAATAAATGTATCCCTTTGTGGCACTTTAGATTATTCTTGTAAATACAAGAACAAATGTAAAAAAAAAAATCATTACTTCAGTAAAAGAAACAAATACGGGAATGAAGTACGGTGTTGAACTCACATGGAGAGAGAGAGAGAGAGAGAGAGAGAGAGAGAGAGAGAGAGAGAGAGAGAGAGAGAGAGGTGACGTTAATGAGATTACCATACAGAAGTTCTGGAAATTAAAACTGGTTCTTGTGACAGGCACGAAAATTGTACGTAAGCTCCAAAGAAAGACGAACAATAGACTAATAGAGTAGGAGTAAGATAGATCATGTTTATGCAATATATGAAAATGATAAATAATTCGAATGACTGAAAATCAATTTCATTTTCCATTTTTATTTGCATGCATATGGGAGGTCGATGACGCCGATTTGCTTTCATGTTCGACAATGAGTCGAACTTGCCGGTTTGATGATTAGGGAACATGGACCAATCAGCAGATAACACAAATTTAAAGTTGATACTTTGATTAAAACACAAATGAGGCGAATTTTATAAGCATATCATATACCTATCCCCATGAAAAGGATGGGAAGTGGAAATACGAAGAAGTGGCAATAAGGTAAACATAAGAGAAAGATGGCTCGGTGTGTTATGAGAGGGATTAATCATGAAGGACAACAGATTGGTGAAATAAGTACGTGATTAGGGGAGAGGAAGCCCTAGAAAGAGCTGGATAGATGGTGTGAAGTATGTACTGGAAAACAAAGTCATGGGTTTGCAAGATAGAGATGAGTGGCTCAGTATGTTTTTAGGTTCGAAGAGCTCTAACCGAGCCTTTTGGGAAAGTGTATGAAGCGGGTATTTTGTTTGTTTGTTTGTATGGAACCAGTGGTTATTCAGCAACGGGACCAACGGCTTTACGTGACTTCCGAACCACGTCGAGAGTGAACTTCTATCACCAGATGAAGCAGGTATTGTGCAGAAGAGGGGGTTCCTCCCCTATTCAGAAGTTAAAGATGAATATCGCAGTGGAGATTTTTTCGCCTATGGAAGCTGCTACCTAATGGGGCATAAAATATTTATTAGGAATATTGTTATACAGAGAGAGAGAGAGAGAGAAGAGAGAGAGAGAGAGAGAGAGAGAGAGAGAGAGAATAAGGATATTCATTATTATATCAATAAAGCTTCAGGTGTACAGCATAGAGGAAATTTTTCAACCGGTCTAAGCGACACGAGGCAGATGGATACATAAATTTTTCATATCAAGTCAAAGCATGATATCGAGTTTTAATCCCAGTATAATACGCTCAGTATTGTTCCATGAAAATGTTTTATATATCTTGAGTGTGTAAATTATTATCTAGTGATAATTATGCTTTTCCTGGTAAAATATTCTTTCACCGAGTCAAATTATGCTAATATTAATTCATGAATCCTCCGCACAGTCAGAATTAAGGTTTATTTTTACATATAATTGTGAATTGCTGGATATAAATGAGAAATAGTGCAGCTAATGTTCGCTAACGCATTATATACACTTAGAAATAAATGAGAGATATTTTCTTTCGTGTTCAGATCGACCACACGGAGTGCAAATTCCTACAATAAAAATGATGAATTTTACATACAGCGCCGCTTACCATTATCATATTAAGAATTTGCCCTACTATTGTTCCCTGACAATCCATAGAATCAGTTCCTCGCTGGAAGAATGGTTTTCGCGCTTGGCTGCCAATCTGGTGGTCCGAAGTTCGAATCCCGGCTCGGCCAACGCGGAATCAGAGGAATTTATTTCTGGTGATAGAAATTCATTTCTCGATATAGTGTGGTTCGGATCCCACAATAAGCTGTAGGTCCCGTTGCTAGGTGACCAATTGGTTCCTAGCCACGTAAAAATATCTAATCCTTCGGGCCAGCCCTAGTAAAGCTGTTAATCAGCTCAGTGGTCTGGTAAAACTAAGATATACTTAACCACAGAATCATCATAGTCATGAATTTCTTTTACATCAACTTTTCCCTTGAAGGGGTTAGACGAGGAATGAGCTCAGTTTTATAGCTCTGCCCCGAGTTCTTTCTACCTGATCTCTAACCAGCTTCTAGGTCGTTTATACCCTTCTTCGTGACCTGGGCCTTTCTACAGGACTTCGTCCTCCATTTCCTTATTTTCACTGCTTTTCTGAACAACTCTTTCTCATCACTCCTCATCACATGGCCAAACCATTTCATTCTTTGTAATATCAGTATTCTTCCCAGCCTCTTGGTACCAGATTTCTCAAAATATTCATCATTCGTAATACAATCTTCCCAAACATACTCCAGCCATATATGATAACACTCCATAATTATATGAAAATGAGAAGAATCTCAAAAGAAAAATAATGGAAAAAAATGAACATCGGAACTTCCGATGGACAATGTTTTTTCGATGAATTTCATTAAAATATTTAATAAGTGTCTTGGAAGTTATATATTTCACTCAGGTCCTCCAAATGGAAACCTAATCGATTACAAGCTTATTCATCCGTTTAATTTATTAATTTGTCTCTTCTGAATGTTTTATTTTATGCATGAACAACCAGTGGTTTTCTGTCTTCAATAAAAACTTTCATTCTTTTCACTATGCCTTTGTTCATATTCATTTTCATCCAACTGACTTTGCATCCTCTCATAGCAATTGTTTCTTAGTGCAACTGCGAGGTTTTCCTCCTCTTACATCATTCAAACCACCTTTACTTTCAATTTCCCTTTCTGCGCTATATAACCTCATAGGTCCCAGCGCTTAGCCTTTGACCTAAATTTTTAACATTCCAGTTCCAATCTTCAATGAAACTCCATGCAAAATTTTTGCTTCATTAACCCATTCGTGCCCCTGTCCATGAAAGTAATTCTCAGTATTTTAAAATTCGTTTTTTACCCCTTGATGCCGTGAATAAAGTTGCAAGCAGATTAATCTTCGTTCGCTAATTTCTTCCCGTTAAGTGGATTAAAGTTCCCCCCAAAGTTCCTAAGAACAGGACCAGCGCTGAGAACTGACACCTGCTGGCATGAAAAGTCCCGTTGCCATGGTTACCAAGAATGATCAAAGAATCCCAGAACTTTTCATTTTTTCTCTTATTTTTTTCCCCCTTTAATTTACAGAACGCTGAGAGAGCAGAAGGTTTGGTAAAAGATGGGTGGGTCTGCCCTTAAAGCACCCAATTATAATTTTTTTTTTATCTCTTGAGCTGAGCAGATGGGAAATATTAGAATTGCCTGTAATGTTTTAAAAATGTTTAATGTACCAATGATGAAAATGATGATTATGATTAGACAAAATTATCCATTTAATTGGAATAAGCCAATATGTTAATTAACTTGCCAAGCATGTTTTCAAAGAACAGTGCCCATATTATGAAGAAAACAGTCATATGTAAATTGATCACAAGTGAAAAGTGGAACATGTGGAGGCAATGGCACATTTAAAGCCACACTTGAACTTGCAAGAATGAACACATTTAACCTCCACAGTATTACAGTAGAGGGAATACAAGACCTCTCTTACTGGGCAGTATGATATGGCACTTCATCTGAATATGAATGCTGATGCCCTTAAAACGACTGGCACTCACTGTTTCTAAATGCGCAGGCGATTCCAATTTTCCAATGAAATTAATAGCGGAAAAGATTAACAGGATACTTTCGAACGAAGGCCAAATTATAATTAAAAGAAAAAAAAAACCCATCTAGGTTTGTTGTTGCGAAAATTGTTCAGGAGACGTTTTAAGACATCCAGAGAATTAGTTTGTCGTCTCAAGACATGATGCTTTATACTTATGTAGGCTGAGATGTAAGGGGTCAACTTTTCAAACTCAACCGCTGTTGAGAAGCTTGAAGCGAAATACAGTCAGAAAACTGACAGGCACTCATTATATGAAGGTTTTCCCAACCGCTTGGAGATTCTTCATAACGGTTCTGACTTGAGTGAACAAACGTTATGATGAGTTTCTGAAGAGCGTTGGAAAAACAAAAGATGAAAATCATAAGAGATTAAGATTCTTCATCACATGAGTGAGAGAAACAAGTGTAGTTTGGCTACACACTGCAATGGGGAACATGAGGAAATAGCACTGTCATATGGAACAGAATTAGATCTGTTTGACAAGGAACTCTGCAGATTTCAATATACAGAAAGTCCTTAACACTTGGACTTCGGCCGGACCTTATGACATACCTTGGGTACGTCAGGAATTCCAATGCATAAAATCTTCGAAAAAAAATCTTATCTATAAGTTGAGCAGGAATAAATACAGGTCAAACGTTGAAACTGCAAATCATTCTGACGATCGAACAGATCATTACAGGACACGAAGCTGCACGCTGTTATTCGCGTTATTTTAATAACTTGATTACTAATGATGACTGCTAAACAGAGCAATATGTATTAATAAGCGTACCATTATAAGCCAGTGTGCCGTTTGCCAAACATTTAAACAACAACAAAAGCCCTAATGGTCCAACAGCGCGAGGCTATTACAGTTTACTGACGAACCTCATTATAACTCGTAAAGGACCATTGTCTGATGTGATACTGGTTCACCTGCACTTCCAATGTTATCAGTTGCAAGTGATACCTTATTGAAGGCCGCGCACAGATTTAGGCAGAGAAATGGTGAGGTACTGAAAGGGAAAGAGAGAGAGAGAGGGTATGGAGTTTCTGTTTAAAGAGAGAGAGAGAGAGAGAAAGAAAGAATCTGTATGTTGTCTCTTCAGAAAGAGAGAAAGAAGGGATATTCTCTTCTGTGTGTGGGAGAGAGAACGGATATGTTTATATTCTGAGAGAGAGAGAGAGAGAGGTATATTCTATTCTGCGAGGAAGAGAGCGGAAATGTTTCTATTCTGAGAGAGAAAATGAGACTTGGGATATGTTGTATCTAGTCTGAGAGCGAAAAAGACAAGGAATAAGTTTCTATTCTAAGAGAGAGAGAGAGAGAGACGGATAGTGTGTTTCTCCTGAGAGAGAGAGAGAGAGAGAATCTGCTCTGCACGTTTGTCTAGTCAGAAAGGGAAAGGTAGCGTGGGACAGCAGGTATTTATTTTCGGTGAGAGGGAGAGATACCGTGTCTTCGTGTTTGCTTCCCTGCTTAATGCAAAACAAACTCTGAGGGATGTGAGAACGTCAGAGGCTTTTAGCCGCAAGGCCAAGATGTAAAAAAAAAAAAAGTAAGATAAACACAAGCAAAGAGACGCTGGGAAACTTACTTCTTCACTCCTCCCTGATGGGAAGGGCTAATTTTTAGGGCAAACGAGATTGGCGTTGAAGAGTCAATAGAATAATAATGTTTGCTCGTCATAATATTAATGAAAAGACTAAAAAGGAATTAGAATGAAGGGCTACGATGGCCAACATAATCACAGGAGTCTAAAAGCGAAAGAGTAATGAACTGCCTCAACAGATGGAACTGAAAGTCACGTTACTATAACAATTAAAAGACTTTATAGTAGGAGGATTGTTCGCTGCCAGTGCACCTATAGCGGTGCACTGTAGGCAATACTTTAAAGATTCTTTACAGTGTCCCATCGACCCCTAGCTGCAACACCTTTAATTTCTTTTACTATATCCGGTCTGGAAAGGTGTTTCACGTTCAATTAAAGAGACAGGAATTTTAGGGTAGGTTACATATGATATATTTATTAGAATGAAAATGTTAAAAAAATTAATAATGTGCATGTTATACAGCACAGAAAATTTCAAATAAAATATAGCTTATTTATCTAAATTTTCGTCGGTGAAACAACACTCCAATTGACCGTAGATTTTAGCTCTTTTTAATTTTTTTGGTGTACTAAATTTAGGCTATGTTTCTGTTCGATTTTGAGTTTCCACTTATAACAGAAGATATGAACGTGTTTTAATTTGTGTCCGTTTTTATATCCTTGTTGTTAGGATAAGTAGTACAGTGTATGAGTATTAATTACGAAAACAACGCTTAGTTAAAAATATAACGTTTACAACTTATGATTGAAGGGAGAATCTTCACGTGTGCCGAGTATAAGCTGGAGGTCGCATCACGCGTTGTTAACTCTATGGCAGGTTACAATCGCGCACTGTCTTTCTGAAGTTAGAAGGTGGGTCAGCAGATTTATACCATCTTTTTGAACCTGACCAAAGAGCCAGCACGTGTTAGGTCTGTCCGGCTCAGAACGCTAATGCTTTCTCATATCCAAACAGGATCAGAGAGAGAAGTGCGAGCGAATTTGCCCAACATTAACGCCAAAGCTGAGGGATGTTAGCGTCAAGATTTGGTCAGTTGGCTAATGCATATAATGCAGTACATTAAGAGGGAATCGTAAGGCTGCTATAATGTACGTATATAGTACTGGAATTTTTTTCAGGGACGGACTAAAGTCTAAAATCGTTATTATTTTTGAATTCTTAGTTTTAATATTTACCATCATTTCTTTTATATATAATTACATATAAAAGAGAAAGAAGAAGAATGCTCTCTGATTGTAAACACGCTTTGTGTGAGCTCTCTATATAATGAGTTTTTGTGCAAGTTCTAGGGATACTACACCTTTCACCGTGTTATATAAGTTACAGTAAGACTCAGTGACCATTTTAGTAACAACAGTGTGTATATAGGATTTTTATACTACTCTGTAGTTACGATATAAAAACTCATTCTCCGTGGCATACCCACTCGGTCGGCTGTGCCTCAGTTCGCGCATGCGCAGTGTGCATGTGATGTCTATTGTGACGTGAAAAGGCTGCAGCTTCACTAATAATGGATTACTCCGGACCAGCCTCTGTTTCTGAGGTTGAAAATGATCTGCACCTGACTGATGATGAGGATGTAGATATGACTCATTGGCCACCACTCACACAATCTCTTCCTCATAAGCCCTCCAGTACTGTTGCTAATACCCCCATGAAGCGCCCAGTGGATTATGGGTCAGATACTAGCAGTGCTCCACAGTCTCCTGCTGCTAAAAACATCCAAATGTCAAGAGATTTTCACTAGACAAAAGAGTGTTGTCACTCTGCCTCAACCCCCCCACTACACGACTTGCTTCCTCTGCTACCCCAGCGTTTTGCTCCCCGTGATGAATATGTTAGGTTGGTCTTCAAAGAAAATTTGAGCACTGACACTAAACTACGGTGGCTGACTGAAGTAAACAGAACCTTCAATCTTGATAAGGAGCTGGCAGAGGTGAAAATGTCTGCAATCACATCTAAATTTGTATATATTGCAAGGAGTCGTGAGGACATCATTGGCAGGGTGAAGGGTGGTGAATTTCTGTCCATAAGCCTGGATATTCAAGATTCAATAGACAGACCCCGTAAGTATTTAACATATCTCATTACTCGCTACCCTATTGAAGCAGACCCTAACCTTGCTAAGGAACTGCCTGGTGTATACAGTACACGAAGATTTCTTCAAAATGGGAAACCTATTAATCGCATTGTCATCACATGGAGTCTACTAGAAACCACCACCATCGTTTATGAGTTTTCCTTCCTCCCTTGCCTCCCTCCTTGTGAATTACGCAGGATGAAGGATGATCAGCCCAACTGTTTCAACTGCTGGGGTACTGGCCATATCTCCCGATATTGCTCTGCCTCACCTAAGTGTGCCTGGTGTGCTGCAGCCCATTCCACACGCACCTGTCCATACCGTAAACCTGTTACTGATGCTTCCACCTCATTGTCAGAATCATCATCAACTCCAGAGACTGTGCATTGGAAATGCCCTCGTTGTGGTGAAGCAGGAGTTAATGTTTGGCATGGATGTTCCAGACGGTCGCGCGCTGCCACGCAGTCTCTTCCACTGACACCACCACCACAACCAGTGTCAACCTCCTCGTTATGCCCTCCTGAATCAGCTGAAATTTCAAAACTTCGTAAGGCTGTTGCTGCCTTGGAATCGCACTGTACAGCACTAACGACACGCTTTGATGCTATTGATGTACGCTTCGATAGCTTGATCGCTCAGCAGGCTACCACTGCAAGTAACCTCGACACACTAGTCAAGGCACAACAAGTTCTCATAAACCTCTGTTGCCTCACTTACTGAGAAGCTAGATACTGTTGCCTCTTGTCTTGAAAGGGTCAGTGGCCTCCTGCCAGCTCAGCCTCCTACACTTGGTGCACCATCTAACAGTGCTGCTTCTCCAGTACATGCTCGACCTGTCTCTCGCAGCGTTAAGGGTAAACTTCGCTAGACTCATGCAACTACATGTCCTTTCATGGAATGCCCTTGGAATTAGACAATACTCCAGACTCACTGACTCAGGACATATGTTTATCGCCATCACCCACAAGTAATATTTATTCAAGAAGCCTTCCCTGGCGGTGCTCAGCCAGGTGATGAAGCTCCAACACTCTCCGGTTATGTTTCATATGTACATTATGTCAGGAATGGTCTTATTACTTACATCCACTCTTCTCTCCCTCATCAACTCCTTCGCTCATCAGCAGATATTTAACATGACCTTCCAACTTTTCAGGTTAAGATAGGTGATGGTCATATTCGTTTATGCAATGTTTACTCTGCCCCTGGCCTAATTAACCTCTCGGCACTTCCTACACCTACAAACCTTGGCATGATCTACATGGGTGATTTCAATGCCAGACACCCAGATCTTGGTGATGTCTCTCCGATTCCCAACCGCAGTGGAGTTCCTCTGCTCAACTACATCCATCGTTACCATTTAACCCGTTGGGATATAGGTGGTGCCACACACATCCGGGGGGGCACTCTTGATCATATCCTTACATCTGGGCTCGTGGCATCACATGTCTCCTGTCATTCTGTTCCCTCGCTCTTTTCTGACCATGTTGCCTTATGCCTACAGTACACAATACAGACTCATCCAAGTGACCCCTATCATCGTACCAGGATCACCATTCCACCCAAGTACTGCCCAACATATGTTTTTTCATACATCTCTCTGTCCTACCTACCTTTGATAAACACTCTCCAGAAACACCTGTATAATTCTTTGGTAAAAGCTACCCATGACTTCTATCAACTATATATTGTCAGACCTCACATTAAAAGTCATATTGTTGCCCATGCCTGGACCTTGGATCAACGCATTATGCAAGCAGAAAGAGTTGCAGCTGATGCTGGCCTTGCCTTTCAGACACAACCGACACCTAATCATCTACTTCAGTATCAGCAGGCGAGGGATGATTTAGTTGCTCTCCAGAAGTGTGTCTACACTGAGTCATGTATAAATACACTGACCTAATTAACCACCAGACTAGCGTTGGGACCATGTGGCATCTCATCAAAAGGACTGTCAAGAAAAAAACCACATGTGCACTTCATCACAGTCCACAAGCATATGCCCAGGATCTCATCACTACTTGGTCAACCCAGTCACGGTCCAGTAATCTCCCTGTACAAATCCAAGAAACACTTTCTTCCCAGAGCAATTTACGCAACCTTCGTCTGATGGCTGCATTGTTGGAATCAGACAAGGAGGACAAAGAGCTGATCACCGAGGATGAGCTGCGACGTGCTGTTATGGGGAAAAAAAATTCTGCTCCTGGGGATGATGGCCTTACTTATCAAGTGCTTCGTCTCCTCCAGAAGGTTCCTGGAAATCCTCTTCTTACAATTGTAATAATCTTTGCTACCAACATGGATATGTACCTGCTGGCTGGACCATTAGCACAATTATTCCTATCCCAAAGCCTGGAACTGATAAATATCGGCCTATCTCCCTCACCTCATGTTTTAGTAAAGTGTTTGAGCGTATATTACTAACCAGGCTAATGTACCGGTTGCAAGAAAAACTTTCTCCCCATTTGTATGGCTTTCTTCCTCAGAGGAGTACTCATCACTGTTTAGCTGAACTCTACTCCCGATTGTCCTCCAACAGTGTAGTTGCCTTCCTTGACCTCAAAAGTGCTTTTGATATAGCCAACAGGGATATCATTCTTGATCAGCTTGTCGACTTTGGTATCAGAGGAAACCTTCTGAAGTGGATAAACGGCTTATCTCAGTAACAGAAAATCACCGTGTTTTTTTTAAAGGTGCATGTAGCTCCTATGAAAATTTTGAGCTTGGCACACCTCAGGGCGGTGTATTGAGCCCATTTCTTTTTAATATAACTTATGCACCGTGTACTGTCTCTCCTCCCTGCTATCCCTGGAATCACTGTAACCTGCTATGCTGATGATGTCTGCATCCACTCCACTACCCCTCGAGACCTTCAGCGTGTCCTTCAAGACTTCTACAGGTCCTGTACCTCCAGTAGCCTCATACTCTCCCCAGAAAAAAGCAGAATCTTCTCTGCCCGGAATCTCCGAGACCTGCCAGAGTTCATTATGGGTGGGAATATTATACCTCACTGCACACAGTATACATATCTAGGTGCACCAGTCAGGATCACCCCTGCTATACCTGCACGACAACGAATCCACCCATGGTGAAAAACCTTCTTGATCGACTGGAGCCTCGCTTTACTCCCATCAAGTGGCTTGCCACCAGGGCCACAGGTATATCTATCCCCGTGGCTAAAACCCTCTATATCCTCTTCCTAAGGTCAGTTGTTGACTATTTATCTCCTGCTCTAATTCAATTACCCAGACAGGCGTTACTACCTCTAGAACTGTTCCAAAATAGAGTAAATGAGGTTTACTCCTAGGATGCCCTCCTTCCACTCGGATAGTCAACATGCAGACCGAACTCATGTTACCTCCATTAATAGAGAGAATTTATGCCAATGTAACTTTGTTTTCTGTTAAATGTCTACATTCTCCACAATTTACTCCAAACTTCTCTGCTGTCCTCAGAGCATCACTTGACGAAGATGCACCAAGACCTCAACTCCGGCCAGGGGGCCATAACCTAGTTAGGGTAGTATGTGAAAATCTTCGACACCTTGATATCGGTGTACCTGAGCAAGCAGTCATCCAAGATTTGCCACCATGGCAGGTTCCTATTCCTGCTGTCACTTTCACACCAACCTCTAAAGATGCCCATACCAGTCTACAGAAGCAGCTGGTTTTGGAAACAATATCCAAAGTGTCAAGTTCAGTTCCTGCAGGACACCACATCTACGTTGACGGCTCAGTACAGGCAGATGGAAGTGCAGCATGTGCTATGTTCTCCCCCACTTTAGAATCTCCTGAGGGTGGGTGGCATGGTCGTAGGTTGCCAAACTCATCCAGTTCCACTTATTGCGAACTTCAAGGTATATGGGATGCAGTAACCCTACTTGTTAGAAGAAAGTGAATGGATTGGTGATCTGTGACTCCAAATCTGCACTCCAGGCACTGACATCTTCTAGGCCCAGCTGTGGCCGTGTTGTGCGAGACATATTGTGTCAACTCGTTGCTGCTTACAATGCCTCGCTTGTCTTGTCTTTCATGTGGATGCCCTCCCATATTGGGCTTGCTGGGAATGACATGGTGGACAGTCTTGCTAAAGCTGCCTGCACGCTGGACCTTGATGACAGAAATGTTGAGCCCTCACTTCGCTGCCTTAAACATAGAATATATTCAGCCGCTTTTGCCTGTACAGTACAGCGTAGGGATGCAGAGAGGGGCACTAGTGTTTCCATACAACATCAAAGATGACCACCTAGACATAATTTTGACTCGTCTTCCTCACTTTGGTGGCTGCTAAACTGTCTGTTGCAGTTGTTGTGATAATAGAATACGATCTCATATATGTTATTTTGTAACTGATATACCGATGATTCAGTGCTGTATTTTTTTTTTTCTGTTGATTTCTGATGTAATGTATGTAACTGCTAATATGTAACTTTGTTTGACGTCTTTGGGCGTAATAAATTTATTAAATAATACATATATAAGAAAAGGGCAAATTAATGTACATAAATGTTATCGTGTGTGTGTATATAATATATATATATATATATATATATATATATATATATTATATATATATATGAGATAAAAGAAGAGACGAGCAATTTATTAAAAAATAAAAAACCCGCAAAAATAAGCAGTAGATCTTAAATAAATCCCCTCTAAAAACGGACGAAAATAAAAGCGAAAGACACCGTTACCGTCAAAACAAAGAACTTTCTTGACCCTTGTCAATACTTAATCGTCCCGCCTAAGTGCGGCCGAAAACGATGGTGAATTCCTCCCTCTACCCCCCACCCCCCACCAACAACTTCCTCCTTTCGCTAGGTATTAAAGAAAGAATAACGAAAACGCACCCCCTCTTCCTTTTACTGCCGCAATAAATGCTTGTTGGGAGAGTCGGGGGGTGTGGGGGCCTTCAGGCCACATTTTTGGGGCAATATATGCTGTAAGTTTTTACCGGTGGCCACTTAACCCTGAAATATGTTTCCGAATCAGTGACGGCAACTTGCGTCGTAACTCCCGTTGGAAGTGCCTGAGTGTTTCGAAGGGTGGCACGTTAGGGCATGTCGGCAAAGGACGGCCCGGAAGACAGAGAAGATGAGGAGGCGGGGCGCTGGGGCGGGTGGGGGGTTGGGGGGGGGGGGGTTAGCTGCGGGAGAGGGAAGAGGAGGATGGAGAGAATGGCGTGATGAAGAGAGAGAGAGAGCCGGGAAAAAAGCTGGATGAAAGGAGAAAATGATGCGCCATAATAATGTAAAGGATGTCAGAGGGAATGAGGTTCAATAGGAAAATACGATTGTTGCGATATTCGTAGAGAGAGAAAAAAAAAGCTATAGACTGAAGGGCGGGGAAGGAAAAGGATCGAGGAAAAAGAATAAAGGAAGACGCATGAAAACGGGGCGGGGGGGAGGCGAAGACGTAAGAACAACGGGTTGAGGTATCATGTCCATATTTTCACACCACCATTTTTATTCATTTTACTCGATATATTTTTAATTTCAAATCGATTAACACTTACGGCCTGCTCTGTGATCAAGAGCCCGCGCCGGCATACACCAGCTCAATCATAAACAAGAACAAGAAGGCAGAGAAGTCAGGAAAATAAGTTATATTAAATATGATGGGAATGTGCACCAGATAAGAGGGGCCAGGAATCTGAAGTATCGAGGATGTGATTTTTCTGTATTCGAAAAAGGAAAATGAAAAGTAACTTGCTATCACAAAAAGCCGATGCAAAACAGAAAACACTGCAAGAAAAATACCCACATAGAAAAGCTATTACGATTAGTCCTTTTTTTTTTGGCAAAGCGTCGAATGTGAATTTTTTTGTCAATTATTTGAGGCAACCTCTTGGACAGTGTTTTCTCATTGATTTCGTATTTCAGCTGGGTATCAAGTCTGTCTGTCTGTCTGACCATACATGCTGAATCATGAGAGAGAGAGAGAGAGAGAGAGAGAGAGAGAGAGAGAGAGAGAGAGAAACTTGATACTTTGCTGAAACAAGTCTTTGAAAAAACACCGTCAATGCTGTTACTTCAGTTACCTGAAATAATTACATTCGACACTTTGCCATAAAAGGGGGGAATTGCTTAACATCAAAATGCATTGTGCAAAGGCACTAACCAAAAAAAAAATACATGTTAATGGTTACAAAAGTGCCACAATGTAAAATTATAAAAATGAATAGTTATGTTAACGAGCCAACAGAAAAACATACACCGCCATACAAATGGGTTAAATAGAAAATACCGCAATAAACAGGAAAAAAATAAACGTTATAGTAACGCATGATGAAATAAAATCCGCAGAAAAACCTTAAATTGATAAAAGGGGAAAAAGCTGGCAATATGGAAAAAATACATAAATTAACAAAAGGGAAAAGGATCTTTAAAGCTGGTGGAAAAAAAAATGATGGAGGAAGAAAAATGATGATGAATCACGGTTCAAAGTGTCAGCCAATCAAGGTGATATACGGGCAGAAAGGGAAAAGGTTAAAGGCAATACATAGATACATACATACAAACATACACGTATGTATATATACATACACACGCATATGTATATATATAAATTATATATACATACACACACGCACATTTTATATAATATATATATATATATATATATATATATATATATATATATATATATATATATATATATATATATATATATATATATATATATATATATATATATATATATTATATATTTATAATTCACACTGCCTGATTAACAGGAGAGAAAATAGGTGTTGGGTAAACTACAGCAACAGGAATAATAAAGTTTCAAGAATTTCATAAGTTAATGAAAAGGTGGACGGAATTTTTTTAGCCACTGGAAAAATTTGAATGAAATTGAGGTGAGCGAGTCTTCTATGAAGCCCTCCTTTGGTACTGACTCGGAGCGTCATTGGTAACTGGAAACTGAAACTAAACATCACAAAAACATAAAGATAAAGTCAAGTGCGCAAAAAAGTATGTGACTGCAAGTTGAGACAATGTAAAAAAAATGTGTCAAGATTGACGAGATGAACAAGATAAGAAAGAGGAAGTGGAGGAATTAAGAATAAAAGTTTTTTTATAAAGAAGATGAGAATTATAAAAATGGATGATGGATGGTGAAAATGTAATAAAAAAAAATACATGAAGGAAGAAAGGGCCACTTACATTGAAAAAGACTTGAGCAACGAAAAATAAGTTAGTTTAGATATGCACATTTGAATAGTAAATGATAAAAAAAAAATACGCTGCAAAAAGATCGCGTCTATGTGAGTTTAAGGGAGATCAGAGAATTAATAATTTCTAAAAGTGTTATTTCCAAGAATTCATTCACAGAGCCATTTCCCTCGTAGAGAGATCGGAGGCTGATTTTACTCGTGAATCATTTTGACGTTTGAAATAAAGACTCTTTCCCCGTACCAAGTCCGTACCGCCCAAAACGACGGAAATATACGGCATAGTCGACAAGGCAGCTCCCTACAGTAGGAACTACTGCTTATATTGAGAGAAGAAAGCCCCGGGCTGGACGCGAGAGAGTGTAGGATCTCATTAGCCGTAGGATATCGTTGTTATATTAAGTTTTATATGACAGGATTTTTGTAATTTTCAATAACTTACTTTGGGAAACCGTTTCCTTTTACACTGCTGGAAAATTTGAACACTCACACACCACTCTCTCTCTCTCTCTCTCTCTCTCTCTCTCTCTCTCTCTCTCTCTCTCTCTCTCTCTGTATATATATATATATAACATATATATATATAATATATATATATATATTATATATATAATATATATATATTTGAATTTCCAGACAATTTCTATATAATACCGTTTCCACTCAAATCAATACGGTGGGGACTCGATAATTATTTTTGTTTTTCGTAATAACTCAATTAATGAACCTTGTGAGAGATATACGTAGTAAAGTTCCCCTAACAAAGACGCATTAAGAGGGTTTAATCATTATTCCATCGGTTTTTACTATCTCTTTTTCCAAGAACATGATTAATGAACCGTTTCCTCTTAACAGATAGAGAATGACTTTTTATTCTATAACCTCAGAATGTTCCATGGACACGTTTTCCCTTGCAAACAGATTGCAGATTTGTTCATATATTAAATTTGTTTCCCATCTCCTTTATATTTATCGTCATAATTCGATATCGGCATGTGACCTGTCCGTTGGTTTCTATTAAATGTAACATTATAGAATTTACGCCAAAGGCCAAGCGCTGGGACCCGTGAGGCGAATTCAGTTCTGAAAAGGAAATTGATAAGAAGGTTTGAAATTTGCAACAGGAATAAAACGTCGCAGTTGCACTATGAAACAACTGTTAGAGAGAAAGCCGGAAGAAGGAGAATATGAACGGAGGTATAGTAAAAGGACGGAAATAGGTTGTAGCCAGGGGCCGGCAGCGCGGACGCTGCGAAGGCCCTTAAATAATGCCTACAATGCGCCACTTGAGGTACATTGACGACACTAACCTCCTACGGGGTTGGGCTCTTATTTAACACAGGCATTTTCTGTAACGCTGGTAAGGGTGGGGGGAAAAAAGTATTTGATGGCAAAATTAATAAATAAATAAGTACAGCAGTTAATATATATAAATATAAAATGAAAACATTTTTAGAAATCATGATGCGTATTAAAATAAGACTTATTTTCTCTTTCAATCATACGCCTTCTCCCCTTAGATGGGGCGCCTCCAGAAATATTTTTGGATTAAAAGGCTCGCCCCATGCCCTTCTATACGTTCAGGCTACAACCCACCACAGATGACAAAACTACAAGGTACACAATTCCACAACTTAGGTCAACAGAGGGACAATGGAACTTTCAGGAAACAGACCTAAATTATTTTCCACCGGCCACGATTTATAATGGGATTTTCTCGTGGTGAACAGTGGCTGTTACACCAGATCGCGTATATTGCATATATATCAAACAAACCTCAGGTAAATCGGGTAAAAATGGGATCACAGAGTAGTAATAATCTTGCTTATATAAAACGCAATGTTTATTCGATGTTACATTTAATTATGTGGGAAGCATAGATCGAGCCATTGGGATTTCTCCATGTATACATGCAGAAACAGCTGTAATGGTCTGAGCTTCGAAACGGCACAATGCCCGCATAGGTCCCATCGCTTGGCTTTTGCCCTAAATTCTATATTCCAATTCCATATCGTCCCTAGTATCGAGTGTTGTCTCGACCCTCTTTTACATTACCGTCATAGTTACGGAAAGATACGTAAATAGTAATGGTTAAATCACCTAAAACGAAACATTTCGACACAGTCGAATGGTAAAAATACTCGGCTGGAAAAATACAATCAAAGCCGAGGGCAAATACAAACATTCTAAACCAGAATATTTTTCCCCTTTCCGGAATTTTATTCCTTTTTTTAAATACATTCCCGTGACGGAAATATAGGTTCCTTGATTGTTCTTTTGATTAATTAGTCTGCCTTGGTTTTTGTCCGTGGCATCCGTAACGCGTTTTAAAACTATAACCTAAATTGGGAAGTGGTTGTAAAAATGAACAAGTAGGTCGAGAAATGCCATGTTTATGAGATTTTTTTCCACTCACTACAGTTGGGGATGAGAGAGAGAGAGAGAGAGAGAGAGAGAGAGACGAGATGAAGGAGATGAACGAGCACAGGAGCTTCTCGAGAGAGAGAGAGAGAGAGAGAGAGAGAGAGAGAGAGAGAAAGTATTGTTCTAACTTTCTGGAAAGGAAGAGAAAAAAATCACACCCCTTTCCTTTCACAATTGAAAATAGAAAATTCGTGAAATATTTCCATTGTTCAACTATGCTTGGCAAGATATTTAGGTGCCTGATCAATAAATTACAAAATATAAATTCCGCATGACGAGTATCCATTTTGCTGACCCTTCTTTCTTCATGTTTTTAAATGTCGTCTTTACTGTATTTAAATAAAAATAATTTTGATTTAAGACCAAAAGCACAGCGTACACTGCATGAATTCCTCCCTTTGTTAAATTAAAAAGTTGTTTGCCCGTTGGACGGAAACTGTCCTCATTTAGAAAATTCATGAAAGAAAAGCAACGTCGGATTTACACGAGTAAAAAATATCTTTTTTATTATTTTCCAACAAAATTATCTCGTCAGTCATGGTTCATAAACCGTTAAGTTATTTATTTATTTATTTCAAGGGTGCTGTAATGTATACATGTAACAACATTATTTAGGCAGACTTCTGAAGCGCACTTAAATTGAGCCCAATTTTCAGCAAACTATCATATCACAAAATAATCATTCGAGTCACACACTTGGATACCAAAAATGTTGTCAGTTTCGTGATAAATATTGAGTGTTACCTACCTATTTATCTGATGAATATCGGAACCTATTGCCATTCCTTTTGGAAAGAAACCTGCACTTCGATGGCAATGTTTTGAGAGAGAGAGAGAGAGAGGCGGTGATGAGAGTGTGTGGTGAGGGCTGTTGTCAACATATCTAAATGAATCGCATGACAGCCAGCACAGTTGCACAATCTTATCTTGTCATGAACCTCATGCTTATGCCTTGCAGACACGCGTTAAATTCAGCATTTACTCGATAGTTCCCTCGTTAACGAGAACAGTTGTCGGTCGAACAGGCTGTCATCCTCGTTGCTTGGATTTTCTGAAAGGTTTCCGCCGTCCAGATCGCTCGAGTATTTTTTAAATGGTCCCTAAATCTATTAGTGGATCATATGCTGTTTTAGAACAGTGAAAAATCTGTATAAAAGTCTCTGGCCTGAATGCTAGTTATAAGAAGATAGAATGGAACTGACACTATAGGATATTCTGAAATGGAAAACGATTCATTCTTTAGATTTTAAGGCGACAGGAATTTTTCCTTTAAAGCAAAAATAGTACATTCATACAGGGGAAGATTTCAGTCAGTTGAGTTGATGGAAAATGAAAATCTATTTCTCCAGATACAAAACGATCAGTACAAAATCATTTAGATTTAGAACGCCATAGTAAAACAACCAAAATTCTACGGGATGCAAAACTAACAAAATCAACGCACGATTAAGTTTTCTTTGCTCAACAAACTTTGAATGCGTTTGAGGTTGAAAAGTTCTCCCCTATTTCCCTATTTGGGAGACAATTTCATTTCGAAATGTCGAGGAAAAAGTCAGCTTTCGTATTCCCACTGCACTTGTTTCCCGTTCAACTGAATTACTATTTTTCCTCTCCAATTCTGAATAGCAGATTCCTACGCTAGTGTTCTGTTTTGATTTGCCTCACCCAAATCATTTATGGCCGAAATTATATACATAATGTGTGTTTAGCTGAAGTAAATGGAATTATTATTGGTCCTATTCACCAGATCAATATAAATATACAACGGCCAGCATGCAGTCAGGTGGTTTAGTCCAGATTCAAATTCGACCGAGAAGAAACTATTTCTTAATGTAATTCCAAAATCCGTATGTTAGATTTTCAGTGGATCAGTTACCCATGAAATACTATGGCAACAATGTGCTTTAAGTTCATTTCATGCTGGCCATTTAAAAAAAATTCAGATAGCCAGCTGCGTTCAGGAAGAGGAAACGAAACTGCTCTACACACACACGAAATATATCTGACGGGGGGATTGGCATAACTATTTCTCACATTGGAAAGTTCAACCCACTGAGTTTTGTTGTTATGCCAAGGGTCAGTTAGTAGAGTGTCTGTGGTAACTGAAGGTCTGGATACAGAGCTTCCGGGAGGATATTGTTCAGTTTTATACCGGTATATGTTCAATTTCGTGACCTCTGAATCGGAGATATCTTAAGTTCTCTTTAAACTTTAGTATGCTTAAACGAAAGTGTTTGTAGATGTTTTTGCTGACAAATTTACTGAAATTATCATATCTTGCGGAAATGGACTTGACTTGAGAATAATAAAAATAGTTCATTTGTTAATTACATTCATTCATTTAATTTTGACTGTTTGGTTATAAAAAATACTTAAACAATTAATTTCGGGCGTATTACTGTATAGAATTCAACACACTTCTCCTGTTTGGCATTAAGAGGTCTAAAACATATCTGTGAATTCACCAGCCTTGATTGTCAAGAAAAAAATCATTTTGAACTAAAAGATATTAAGAGAGTTCTTCTCAGTATTACTATTCCGAAGCGAACTCCTCACAAAATTTTTACACTCGGTTTAATCGCTCGGAGAGCGTCGACATTTTTGATTCGCACATTTTTTTTCTTAGGTTTGTGTCGATATTTTTTCCTCCCTTAAGTAAATTTGTTTGTATTTATTTTATTTATTAAGCAAAGGTGCGGGAGAAATAGTAAAAAGTACGTGGAAGTACGGGCGTGCATTATATATTTATATACGTATGTATACAGTATATATATATACAAATAGATAAAAAATTTTATAAAAATGTAATTATAATATTATATTTATAATATTAATTTTATAATTATATTATAATTTTTTTTTTTTTTTATAATATATATATATTTAATAGATATATATATATATATATAATATATATAGTGTGTGTGTGTGTGTGTTTGCGTTCGTGTGTTGCAAACAGATATGCATGGTCACATACAGATATATATGCTAATTTGTAAACAGAAGTAATTGCTAACCCTACCGGTGCGCTCCTTGTTATACAAGGAAATTTAAGTGTTTTGTGATATATGGACCCCTTCCTCTACTTATAATACCAAAGTGAAATATGCTTAGTGGTTCTTTTCAATAAAACTATGCTCTCTCTCTCTCTCTCTCTCTCTCTCTCTCTCTCTCTCCTCTCTCTCTCTCCACTGAACCTTTCTTTCACCAGCAGCACTCCAAATCCGTCCTTACAAACGCGTAACATTCCTGCGACGTTGCCATATCCCGTCTTCTTTAAGACCGACAGCACAGATATATGAAATAGCAATGACTTCTGGGAAATACGCGGGTAGAATCAAGAACCGGTAAATGAATAAAACACAAACAACAGGCCTTTTCAATTGAGGGTTGAGGAGGGTCTCTCTCTCTCTCTCTCTCTCTCTCTCTCTCTCTCTCTCTCTCTCTCTCTCTCTCTCTCTCTCAAGAGCGTGGACACTGGTTTGCATATGCTAGACAGGCGCTTTATATGCCGGTCACTCGTCACTTGATGCATATAGAGGCCCGGTGAAATCAGAGGACGGACCGAATTTCAAAATATCGTTTCCTGGAAGTTGATATCCAACCTGGGAGGTTACTGATGCCTTTGGAAGGTCATTTGGGAGACATGAGCAGGTAGAGAGAATATTCTGAAGGGCAAATGAGACACCCTTCCACTTGTCCACTTGGAATTCCACTTGGAAGTGGACGAGGGGAAAAATTAAAAGTCATATTTTCATATTATTTGGAAATCAAAAGGAGGCTCCTTCCTGCCTCTTGACCAACTGAGGGGTAAAGTCGATATGATTTTAAAAAGCAAATGGCATTCTTTACCTTTGGTCTTTCGAGGGAAAAGTAGAAGGTTAGATTGTTTTAAAAGACAAGGTAGATGAGGTTACTTCGTCTTGACCATTTGGGAAATAAAGTAAAAAGGATAAAAAATTTTCAAATGTGGCAAGGAGTAAGTAAAAATGTATTCTCAGAGGCAAATGAAGTTAATTTCCCCTTTACTATTTTAGGAAAAAATTTAGAATATTTTACATGAACAATAAGATTCATTCACCTCGATTATTCAGGATTGAAGCAAAAGTTCATATTAATAAGGGTAGATAAAATTCCGTACGCCAGGCTCATTATGCAAAAAAGAGAGAAAAAAAATGTTATACTGTTTATAAAGGATGGCCGGTTTGCCGAGTCCTGGCTAGTTAGAAGGAATAAAAGGTACATTACCACATAGGTGAAAGTTTTACCATTGTCTTCCTTAAAAAAAAAGAAAAAAAAAAGACCAAATTATTTTCAAAGGAAATGAGAATCCTTCGTTAAAAAATGCACTAAAGCCCTATAACGTTCCCAGACGCACATCATGGCTAACTTTAACCTTAAATAAAATAAAAAAAACTACTGAGGCTAGAGGGCTGCAATTTGACATGTTTGATGATCGGAGGGTGGATGATCAACATAGCAATTGGCAGCCTTCTAGCCTCGGTAGTTTTGAAGATCTGAGGCGGACAGAAAAAGTGCAGACGGACAGACAAAACCATCTCACAATAGTTTTCTTTCACTGGATCATCGGCGACCCGTATTCTTCAGGGCCCGACCTCACCGTCCAGGTCAATTATGGATAAAGAGGTTCGGGAAACCTACGGGTCCATTTGTCGAGTCATCAGCGGTCACAACCTGGTTCTTCCTGGTCCTAACTAGCGAAGAGGGTCCCTGGTCGCTATCATGTGTGTACGTGTTCGGTCTCTACTGCATTGTGCAACAACCTCTGATTCTGCCAATCGTGAGCGACCTTACACCGATGCGAATATTGTTGTCTCCATGGGAATGTTTCTCGACAAAACCGAATATTCCATGACTAGATAGGGAGACGGATATGTAAAGCATAATATTTTCATGTGTCGTCATTGGTAACACCGACCTTGAATGAAAGAGGCCAACGCTACTTCAATCCCTGGATGATTTCACTTCAATGAAATATCATTCAAGCTAGGCTTTTTTATTTTTTTATTTTTATTTTTTTATTATTTATTTTTTTTTTTTAAAGAAAACGTCGCTGGTGCAGAAAGCACTACAGGCCTTCGAAATTTAGTCAGATCACTGTGTTACATAATGGAATTGCTTCACAGATATTTTACCTATTCTCTGTGGAAATAGGAGGAAGATAGAATTAAGGAAGTTGAAGAACTGGGTTGGAAGTGACCGTAGGGAATTCATATACGCAAAGCAATACGGATAGATGCTTGATGTCTACGACGAGAAGTCCAAAGCACACTGTAGGCATTACCTCCCTACCGGATCAATAAATCACTATTTACCCGCCGTCACCAAGAACAAATTGGTATTTAGCCTACTTGAAGTTATAAAAAATGAACGAAATACCTATTACATGGCGTTTTAAGATAAGAGTTTGAGCAACTCGGCGTCAAAATCCATAGTGGATATATATGTCTCTCTCTCTCTCTCTCTCTCTCTCTCTCTCTCTCTCTCTCTCTCTCTCTCTCTCATTTCGTTGCAGTGAAATATTTCCAATGTAATTATTAGCTCTTGTAGGCATTATTCTTTTCCATCGTTAAAAGCGGTTCTCGTACTCTTATAAAAAAAATGCTTAAAATATCCTGCGATAGCGAATGGTTTAGTCAGTAATTCGCACCACAATCCAGATATTACGTAATCTACAGCAGAACACAAGTATTATAAATTACGCATAACAATTCTAATTAGAGCACTTCAACTTCGATTATAACAAACTTAGTGACACTTCAAAATTAAAACAAAGCGCCTCAGTGGCGTGGTTGGTTTGGTGTTTGCTTCTCACCTCGGTGGTCCCCGGTTCGATTCTCGGCCATTCCATTGAGGAGTGAGAGATGTGTATTTCTGGTGATAGAAGTTCACTCTCGACGTGGTTCGGAAGTCACGTAAAGCCGTTAGTCCCGTTGCTGAATAACCACTGGTTCCATGCAACGTAAAAACACCATACAAACAAAACAAAAAAATAAAACAGTAAAACTATAAATGCAGAACCCACGGATGTAAACTGTTAGAAAATGACGACACTGGAGTTTCTCTCTCTCTCTCTCTCAACAACACAGCCCCACTGCGGAACCCGTGCCTCCCGTGAATTAACCATAAGCCGAAAATACCGCTTATTGGATTCCAGACATTGCGGCCGATACCCGGCAGACTTCGTAAGGTACGTTGATGCCCTGGGCGTTATTCGGACATGATATGGCACCTTGTTGCCTCTTTGTATCCTTCGCTAGCATGAAGCTGAGTTACGCCCAATCTTTACGCACTGCATTTGTGGATAGTAGCCCGTTAGTGGTCGTTAGCAGTATAAGTGCATATTGAGCACTCATCTGCGCAGGTTACTTATGCACATTGAGCACT
>NC_061095.1:25201089-25231089 GCF_015104395.2 Macrobrachium nipponense | reverse complement strand
CGCCACACACACAATAATAAGATGCCTGTCTGTTTTGTTAGCTGTGTCAAACGAGATATTCAAGGTTATTCAACATTTATTTAAATTTCATTGATATAGAGGCTCACTCGTGCATTGTTCTTTAATAGAATATTATGATCCTTCTTTTTTTTCTTTAAATGACTTTAGTTCACATCTTTTGAAAATAGCTAACAAATAGCGTTACATTTTTAGTACGTCTTTCCTACTTTTAATGATTACGTGCAAACGTACATAGCCTACCTCTCCCAGTATACCTTAGATATTACACAAAATACTTCAAAGCAACAGCGCCTCAATGTTTTCTAAATATACTATCGCACAGAAATTGTTCTATCGAAATCTGTTCCCTAAGAGGGACGAAAAACAAGTTCCAGGAATAGAACGAAGAATAACAGGCTATAGTGAGGTTGTTTACCAATATCTTATCTTGGTCGAATCACAATTACAGAGCGTTCCCTCATTATGATGCTTAGCAAACAAGAAAACGAGAGTAATTTAAAATATTGACTTAAGTGGAGAGGATTATTTGTCCGTATTTCTCGAGCCATCATTTGTCTGTACGTATATATAGTATATATGCATACACACATATAGATTGATAGATAGGTATAATTGTGTGTATATATATATATATATATGTATATATAATATATAGGATATATAATATATATATATAAAGATAAATATATATATATATATATATATATATATATATATATATATACATTTATAGACACAGTACTAATGTGTGTGTATAAGTAAAAAGGAAGGTAAGATGGATGTATCATGGCAAGAAGTCTATTAGAATGTGGACGCATGGAAAATACAATAAATAAATAAATGTGCCAGATGGGAGAGTGCAACCTCTCATAGGTGGAGACAGATCGACTATTTCGGGTCCATCTGCCAAATATTAAAAGTAAACAGAATTAGAATGTTGATGCACGTGGAGGAGAAATATGAACTACTTCAATGCTTACCGAGAATATATATAAATAATAATTTTATAAAGAACTTTCCTTTTTCCTTTTCAGCGCCGAATGTGACCTCATAGGTCTCAGTCTTTAGCCTTTGGCCTAAATTTTATATTCTATTCCGTATTGTCTGAATCATGATAGACCTTTTTCATGCACTCACTAAAACACTATGTAATATCAATTTGCTCAAAAGCCAACCGTACGTAAGTTCACTTCCACTAGGGATCATATAAGCTCACTCCCACCCCGACAACTTAACCTTAACCTTATGCCGTTTGTCTGTCTGTCTGCACTTTTTTCTGCCAACCCTTCTGTCCACTCTCTGATCATAAAAACTACTGAGGCTAGAGGGCTGCAATTTGGTACGTTGATCATCCACACCGCAATCATCAAACATACCAAATTGCAGCCCTCTAGGCTCAGTGGTCTTTATTTTATTCAAGGTTAAAGTTAGTCATGCTCGTGCATCTGGCAACGATATATAGTTCAGGCCACCATCGGGCCGTGCTAAAGTTCATGGCCGCAGCTCTTATCGCATTATAATGAGACAACCGAAAGATAGACCTATTTTCTATGTACAAAAGACTCGACTGCGCCGAAGAAACTTTGGCGCACTTCTTGTGACGCCCCCATTTTTTTTTTTTTTTTTTTTTTAACACTTCTTTCGGGTCCTTATTGTGTAGTGGCCGAGGGAAATCCTCAGTCGGGAGGAAACGTCACCCGAGTAATTGAGGAAACGCGACGGGGAAAACGTGATGATGGCCCAGAGACGTGGAGAAATGTGGCCCCGGGAAGAAGCCGGGCGAAGAAGGGGCCATAAAAAGCCGAGAGCGACGTTCCGTGTTCCGTAAAAAGCAATGGGCCTGAATGAATCCATATTCGAAGTGTGAGGGCAGTAGTAGCCTAGTGCTTTGTGGTATATCCATTCATTCAGGCGACAAAAGTAGTACATTTTAGTGTGAATGCAGAGAATGACAAAAAGTTTAGTTTGCTTTACTGGAAAAATTTGACCTGGATTGTAAAATACGCATTTCGTTTGAAAATAAACATACATACGGACTATAAATTCATAAAACAACTGAAAAATCAAGTTTTTTTTCGTGGTCATGCAGGACACTGAGCTACACGTCCCGTTAAGTCTTTCCATTAAAAATCATATTTGCATTGTAAACGAAAGTTAAAAGCAAGAAAAAGATAAAAGATTAACCATGCTCTGGCAAATTACTTTATTTCTTCAGACTTATACTCTTTCTGTAACACAAAAACTACCATCTTCACTAGTACGTGTGATACCACCGAGGATAATGTCCTTTAAACTAGAGGACTGTGTCCTTTAAACTAGAATACATCTGTTAATGATTAAAAGTTAGTAAACTTCACTTATGCAAAGTGCTGCTTCATGGTTATGAATGAAATATCCTGTGTAAAACAGTACTGAATAATGCGCACAGATGCATGAGAAGTTTGTATGCCAATGGATTATTCATTCATATTGTACGGTATTTGGAGCTGTCAAGCGTAATCTCACAATAATAATTGTGTACTCGCATTAAGCATCTTGTTACACACCGAAACAATGTTTATTCAAATTGTAATATTTCACTTTAAACGCGGCTGTAAATTTTCATTGGACCATTATATTTCATTTACTGGCATGAGATCAAAAGATACCCACCACTGAAATGAATACGCACATCGTAAATGGAGGTCACATTTGAGGAGATATGTAGGTCACCGAAGTTTCCCTCTTATGGAAGACGTGAGTTAAACAAGCCCTCAAGTCGTATCCTTTTTTCAACCGACGCTTTTTGGCAGGAGACTCTACGATATCCTTCGCTCTTGGAACCGAAAATCCATTCGGATACGGCCACCGGTTATGGAAAAGTGCCAGAGTGAAATGGAGGCTCGTTTTGGGTTATTGGAAAATGAAAGGACTCGACCGACGGACTAATCGATTGAGAGCCAACAGCACTGCAATAATAAAAAAGCCAGCGGAGGTTTCAACGTGGAGTGGAATCATATTGAATGCATAGGGTGTGCATTAATTGGTAACACTTCACTGAAACAAGTTGGTCTCTCCTTGCTTTGTGCATTTTATTACTCACTTGGAACTGCGCGGATATGACACTTGATTCCCATGTCGAATAAACAAATGATTCAATGAAACGTCCAACAATGAAAGATTACAGAGAGAGAGAAATTTACTGACTGTAAAGTCAAGGTAAAACTTTTTTATTTTCACGAGTTTATTATTGGTCACGTTAACGATGAGGAAATTTAATCAGAAAGCCAGCCAAGAATAAAAGCCACTAAAAAAAAGCTACAAGGAATTTCTCTTATTTTTAGTAATAGATTCTTGAAGGTTCCGAAGAATTTAATTCCAAAGACACCCATTTTCCACCATAATCACCCTCCCTCTCTCTCTCTCTCTCTCTCTCTCTCTCTCTCTCTCTCTCTCTCTCTCTCTCTCTCTCTCTCTCTCATTTTCCTCCACCCTATTCATAGTATACAGGAGCAAAGAAGATATCTCAGAAAGTGCGTGTACAGGCAGGCAAGCAACCAGACAGATAGATAGACAGATAGACAGACAGACAGACAGACAGACAGACTCACACCCAGAAACACTACCCGTAATTATGTTTCACTATGATTCCGGAGAGTTATCGCCCGTGTTTGGAGTTTGGTTTCTATAACTTGGAACCGCCCGCGTTGAAAGTTTGGTACGAGGGAATCGGTGATGGGGCTGTTGAGAGAGAGAGAGAGAGAGATTTGCAAGGAAGCCCACTCTAGATTGTAGTTTAATCTGTGATAAATACATAAATGTGAAGTTATTCAATGACTGCCTGTTAAACAATGCACAATCTGTCGTTAAACATTTTGCTTTTTATACTACGTTTACATTAATTATCTAATACTCCTAGAACACTCGAATCACAAGTTACACTTTTCTGAGCTTCAAAACAAGGCCTAAGTTCGCCACATTATCATCGTCAATTACAGGAAGGAAGCAGGCCCTCTCTTAATCATGCCCTGTTTAAAAAAAAGGATGGTTGCATCTTGCGAAGTAATCGTACATTAAGTCTTCTCAGTTTTTTTTTTGACCCCCTTCTCTTCCACGTTGACACTGGTCAACAACTGGTCAATATTCTTAGCTCGGCGAATAGAAATAGATAAACAGCGACTATACAGCAGTTATATTGTGAATGATGCAGCCATCATTTTTACCAGGACATGTTCTAATTATTATAATCAGAACTGAAATTTGCACTTCGTTATTCTCACTCTTCTCACACAGCTGGTATTATTATAACCAAACAGTTACTTGCATTGCAGAATCTCACATAGCTGGATGTATAACCATGAAAGTTCTTGCAGCTTCTTGTTATTCTCACACAGCTGGTATTATTATAACCAAACAGTTACTTGCATTCTGGAATCTCACATAGCTGGTATTATAACCATGAGAGTTACTTGCATTCTGGAATCTCGCATAGCTGGATGTATAACCATGAGAGTTACTTGCATTCTGGAATCTCACATAGCTGTCTTTATTATAGCCAGAACAGTAACTAGCATTTTGGAATCTCACGAAGTTGATATTATTATATCCAGAAAAAGTATTATAGAACTTTGCCATCCGAGAACGTATTCCCAAGGTATTGTGAATTCGATATTACTTGATATAAGTGGTTAAATGATTATAATCACCTTGGCGTTTGCTGCTTAATATGTGTGAGCAATAAAAAGAAGGTCAGGTGGGTATGTGACAATTTCATTATCACACACACACACACACACACACACACACACACACACACACACACACACACACAGTTACTTCCTCTACGGTAAGAGAATAGCAGCTTCAACCAAAAGGGACGAATCCACGACAGTAAACGAACAAACATTTATGTAAGCATACGAACCGTAGCTTCAAAATTTATTTGATTTGGACGTGGAGGGCTCTCAGCTACTGATAGGAATCCCCCACTGTCTCCGTCAAAACAGCTTTTTATAATTGAAACTTTGATCAAATATTCACCTCGTGTAACGGAGGCCCATATATAACTAACTGCCTCCGGAGTACAGGACTTCGTGAAGTCATTCTTTTATGATAAGATATATTCCTAAAGATTGCCTTGTTTAATCATGTCGTCGCAGGTATTGTGTTAAAGGCCATAACCCTAACTTTGAAAAAGACGTTTCTTTGTCCGAAAGACCTGGGACAAAGTTCCTACTACTGAGAGTTGTGGTAGGAAATCTGTTTTGTAACTTGGAGCCTTTGGTCAACACTTCGTACTTGAAGAGGGATCTTGGAAAGTCCTCTTCTGTGATTACTAATTAGGAAACCATATTTACATAGTTCTTCCTTTACAATTTTGTTAGGTAGCCCAAGCCAGACTTCACTTATATCTGTCTTTTCAATGTGTAATTATGATCATATTACACGTCAAATATATGTGTATTTTTCTCACACTTAAAATTTTAGCAGTTCATACCTTTGTGTGGTCTTAATTCTACTGATATTTAAATTTCATAATTTCTAGAGTTTCATAAAAGAATAATTGTTTTCATACTGTATTTTCTTTCTTGTGTTGATTGCCTCTTAAAAAGACGGAAAAAAATGCAAGGCAACTCGACTGTAAAATTATTCTCCTCCTTCGAAGGCAGCAGCTATTAGTCGTAAAGCCTTCGTATGCATATTCATGCAGGCGGAAGAAAAGGAAAATAGACACGGCCGCTGCAAAACCTGAATACTCGACAGAAGCAAAGGAAGAAAAAAAAGAAAAGAGAAAAAAGTTAATCGTCAATTTGGTCTCAAAGACGTCAGCGACCTGCGACACAGCATCGTGGTGGGACTACCAAGGAAGAAGTTGACCGAAGAATTTGGGGAAGGATATATTCACTCATATTTTTTTTTTTTATCAAATCTCCAAAATAATGTTTCCGTAGACCAAACAATATCGCACACGATGCAGAAAATGTATTTATATTAAGTAACAGCAAAGACTTAAATATTCAAGGATTTGAAACATTTCACAGGAAAATCACCTACACCAGAGAACAATGAAACAAAACCGTTCGTTATTTCCGGACAGCCTGTGATATACGGGGGATCTTGTTCCATTTCAACCGAAACCAAAGCATATTTACGGACGCCAAAAGGATATTTTCGGAAAACCAAAACATATTTACGGAAGGTTTCGGTGACCTTTATCGTTTTGTCTGATCTTTCCTCTTTAACCAGGTTACGGAGTGTTTCCATGACTTTCACGCCATCATCATGTGCGTGTACACACACACACACACACACACACACACACTAGATAAAATAATAATGAATATATAAATGAGTGAATGTGTTGCTTTTCTACGAACTCCAGTCTCGAAACCCACAGGTTCATCTATAGCACTTTCTCCACTTGCTGTAGATAATAATCCTTTAGTACGCAGCTTTCTTATCTGAAGACGAGGCACACTTGATTGTACTCCAGACGTTAAATAATAATAATAATGATAATAATAATAATAATAATAATAATAATATGACAGGGGAAATTGTACCCATAATCATAGGAACACTAGGCACGATCCCAAGATCCCTGAAAAGGAACCTGGAAAAACTAGATGCCGAAGTATAGCTCCAGGACTCATGCAAAGAGTGTCCTGTTAGAAACAGCGCACATATTGAGAAAAGTGATGGACTCCTAAGGAGGAAGGATGCAACCGAAACCCCACACTATAAAAACCACCTAGTCGAATAGGATGTCTGTGATAGACCAAATAATGATAATAATAACAATAATAATAATAGCAAAAGCACCAGTAATAATTGATTCTTTTCCACATCAAGAGAGTCAACGTACGTTTGATTTTTCTTTTCTCTACTGTGCTCGTCACAAGCCATACAAAACGTTTAAAAAATCTGCTTATAGTAAAATACGATACATTGTTAAAATAACGAAGCATATTCATAAACAAAACTCATAATACTATTGCATGTCAAAATTTTGGGGATGTCACCTATACTTGTTCCGCATCTGTACAAAAATAACAACAGGTGGCTGGTCCAAGAATATTCGGTTTCGTTTGGAAGAATTCCAACCAGAAGGACTCACGCTACTTTTCGGCTCAAAGAACCGAATGATTGATTATGTATATATATATATATATATAATATATATATATATATATATATATATATATATATATATATGTACATTCGCTTGTTCTCGGCCATCCAGGTAAATATTCATCATTTTATTTCCTATCCAGAAAAAGCAGGGAAGGGTCGAAGTCCCAAGACGAACGCTGGACGGAGAAAAACAAAAGTGGGAAAAGATGGAAGACTTCCGTATCAGTGCAAAATAAATGATAGGGGAGGAAGCGCCCTGGATCGAAATCTCTGGGGGACAGAGGGCCAGAGATGGATGTGGTGTTGGAGAGGAGAGGCACGAGTTGTGTACACACCTTGCGCAGCGATATTCAATGGAACATAAGTAGTAGTAACAGCGGTAATTCCCGTATGTAAGGTAAGAATTTATTTTATTTTGAGGTATTGGGAAATTAAGGATGACTAAAACATTCTTGTCAAGTAATGGATGTAATGGCAACTTTTTTTTAAAACATATAACATATATATGTATATTATACACATGTATATGTGTATGTATAATGTATGTTTAATATATATACACACATACAAACATTACACACAACATTATATATATACATATATATTATATATATATATATATATATATATATACATATATATGTTATGTCTGTTTTACTGTCTTCGTTGTTGTATTTGAGTACTTACGGGTTTCTTTTATTCTCTTTCTCTCTTCTCTTATTAGTCTTCTTCGGTAGCTTATTGGTAATGTTTGGAAGGTTATCTGTTATATGGGCTAACCTTCAATTATCACTTGCGATGAGTCTTTATTTTCTTAGGAACATTGCAGATTAATTTCTTTAGTTTCCATGTCTCTCAGGAGGCTAGGCATGGATACGTTTCCGTAGATTCATGGCAAGTTAAACACCACTTAATTAATCTTACTTATAATCAGAGTATTAGTCTACAAATTCACTTTACACAACACTACACAGGAACAGAGGGAGAAATGGACATAGCCTCCCCGTATAAGGCTTAGATCCTAACTGAGTTTCTCTGGGAGCTGAAGTGAAGTCTGAACCTCCTTAACTTCTACTAAGACACATCCTACTACTTCTTGAGTGGCTTTCCTTACTTCCGGTGCCACCCCTAGATTAGTCTTATTGGTTCCGTTAATCTACGGTAACCACCCACTGAAGGTGTCAAACTTCAGATTTTCCACTGGAGTTTGCAATTTACTGTTTTGGCAAACGGCTGCCTGTGTTTTGTCTCGTTTTCGAAACTGCTATTTCTGCAGTCTGATACTGCCACACATCTACTCCCTTTTCTACCTCTCCTGGTAGACTCTTTCATTACTCTACCCTCACTCTATATATATTTCTACCAGTGGATTTTCCTATCTAATTGTCCCTACATATTTATAGACTCCTGTTGTTTCCTAACACACACACACACCACACACACACACACACACACACACAGACACACACACATATATATATATATATATATATATATATATATATGTGTGTGTGTGTGTGTGTGTGTGTGTGTGTGTGTGTGTGTGTGTGTGTATACTGACCGTCCGTTTGAGGGTCGTAACCGGTGCATTAATGGCTGCAAATCTGGTGATAACCACCGGGGCATTACTGGACACTGAACAATATTCCAGCAAGCGTTTAATTTGTGCCATAACAAAAGTTGTTTCGACTGCAATCAACCAGCGTTTATGAAGTTCCAATGCCTGCGATATGTGTTAAAAAGTTTGTAAAGCATTAAATTGAATTGTTCTGATTATTTTACAACAGATACTGATTGTTAATTTGTTTTTACAAAAATTCGTTTTCTCAATTAGTAATTGAATAAAAAATTAGCATATGTTTTTTATCACATTATAAAACGAAGTATATTGCTTTTAATCATCATTATTATTGAAAGCCCATTGTACTAATTATAAAAAGACATTTTTACTAATTATAAAAATCCCATTTTACTAATTATAAAAAGACATTTTACTAATTATAAAAAGGCCATTTTATTCAGTATTAACATCCCATTTTACTAAGATATTTTAATACAAGGCCAGTGTTATTTTTCTTTTATTTGGAGCCGCGTATCTGGTTAGCATAATCAATCATCTTTAAAATCACATTTGTCCCAGTGCTTTCCCTTTGGTCTCAATTCTAAATTAACTTCAGTTAAAATCATACGAATAATCAGGAGACAAACGACATTCAATTTCGTACATCCATAATGATTTGCCTTTTTTTGTGGGTGTAATCTTTTTCTATATAATTTCATCTGTTATTATTATTATTTCGATCACTTACATTTCGAGCTACATTTAGGGCCTTATAATAAATCATTAATGTATCTTGATCTTCAAGAGGACCAATTCAATTTTATACCATAAATGCAAACGTGGTTACTCGATTCACTGTGCTTTATTTTGTAAATACAGCCAATTTTGTGATAAATCTTCTACACAGGGATTAATTTCCAATTCTGAAACTTTATAACTGAAAATAAGCTGTTAATCTCACTTGATTCAGGAGATTGTCAGGCGTAAAATTCGGGATTTAATTCGTTTACGCAGTCAAATTTAACACCGAGAATTATTTTTCGAATGGGCAGAGCTTTGCATTCAACCATTTCCAAATATAGCCAAATTTACATTAATTATATTACACCCCAAGCCTGTGTTTATCACGGCTTGAATACTTTTATGAACCCTAATTATAATGAGATTTGTTCCCTAAAAACCATTTTGATAAGAGGTGGGTAGAATGTCAAAGATTTTTTTGATGTTAGTTATGTTTGATTCATTATTTTTAATTGTACAAGACCCACAAGATTCCTCCTCACCACAAACCACCCCCACCCCCAACGTCCTTTTAACTCTCGTGAACTGCATAAAGATGTCAGTCACTCCGAATTCAATGGAAAAATGCAATTATACAGATGTTGCAAAGATACGTTAGATTATAATGACACTAATACATACACACACACACACATAACGAGAGAGAGAGAGAGAGAGAGAGAGAGAGAGAGAGAGAGAGAGAGAGAGAGAGATTGGTTTGGTTTGGTTTGTATGGTGTTTTTACGTTGCATGGAAAGTGGTTATTCAGCAACGGGACCAACGGCTTTACGTGACTTCCGGACCACGTCGAGAGTGAACTTCTATCACCAGAAATACACATCTCTCACACCTCAATGGAATTACCGAGAATCGAACTCGCGGCCACCGAGGAGAGAGAGAGAGAGTTATTACATTTGCGTTTGTAAATTATGCCCAGCATAAAAAAGATAACGAAAATAAAGACGTCAACAGTATGAATGAATAAATAATTACACCTTTCCATTTTTAGAAACGTTCTTTGAAACGGTTATCAAGAATAAAACTGCGTATTTATTTTTCACAGTATCCTTCAAAGCAAAGTCTAATATTTATTGTTCACAGTATCCTTTATAACCAACGAGTGAAATCCCGAAGTCTAAATACATGTCGACTGAAATCATCACAGACGTTTGGCAACAGTAATCTCCAATCCACCAGCTTCGGGCTCCATAACGGAAAAGGGGACCCCCTCGCTGGAACCTGTATAGATATCACCGCAAATATCCACGGGAAAAGCAAGAGAGAGAGAGAGTCTCTTATCTCGCTCCGAATGCTTTACACCGTCCCAAAACATTAGTGTAGTGGCTGCAATGTGAAGAGAAATTAGAAACCCGAGACCACTAAGAGAACGAAATGATGGGCCGGATTGTGGTCCGTTCAAGAACGGGACGGTGGACCGGTTTGTGGTTCGTTAGACAACGGGACGATGGACCGTTTTGTGGTCCGTTCAAGAACGGGACGGTGGACCGGATAGTGGTCCCTTCGAGAAAGGGACGATAGACCGATTTGTGGTCCGTTCGAGAACGGGACAGTGGACCGGTTTGTGGTCCGTTCGAGAACGGGACGATGGACCGGTTTGTGGTCCGTTTTCGTTGAGCGTTAATGAGAAAATTTGCGCCCTGAATAAGTATGTTTTATAGGTAATCCGTCTTATTAACTTATTTAAGATGTCTTCTGCAATCTACAGCGGCTTATTCAAGTCAGTGGCGTGAATGACAAGTTAAGAATGAAATAATATAGTTCATCTTTGCTTCACTTCTCTCTTCTTTATTTGGTCTTTCTTTTCTCTCTCAACTTTATACATTTTTTTTAATCATCCATCCATTATTCACTTGATTTCACTCTCCTAGTGTGTCTACGTTATTCCTCTCTCTCTCTCTCTCTCTCTCTCTCTCTCTCTCTCTCTCTCTCTCAGAAGAGATAAAAAGACGCGCTTAAAACAATTTCTAGGTCACAGGAACACTCGTAGGAAGCAGAGGGCGGACGGTGCGGAGGGGGGGGGGGGGGGGGGGGGGAGTGTAGGGAGAACCCAGAGATCAAGAGAAATTAACGAACAAAACAAAAAACCTTCTGTGCCTATAGTGGGTTTTTTTTTTTTTTTCTCTTTTTTTTCTCTCTCCCGCGGAATTTGGGTAATTTTTAACTTTTTGCAATTTTACGTTCACCATTTGTTTTATTTTTTTATTTATTTTTTTCTTTTTTTCCATAAGTTTAATTTTTTTTTTTACATGTCATTTCTTTATTAAATTTTGCCTGCCCCCGATGTGGGAATTTAACTTTATGCTATTTTGCTGATTAAATTAATGCCAGTATGAAATGTTTCATAAGAAAGCAGGTATTGTGAATAATAATAATAATAATAATAATAATAATAATAATAATAATAATAATAATAATAATAATGCATCTTTGTTTCTGTTGTATATGAACATGCCATGTCATGATTTTAAATGATTCAGTGCAATTGTAAACCACTTATCTAGTCCCCAGAATATTTATGCCTATACTATTTCCACTGTGCTATTCTCTATTCATTACTAAAATCCCGACCGAGTCTTATATTTGCACTTTACAAAAAACTATAATCATATTCTTATTCTGTTGGTAATGCGAGAATAATGTAGTGTGAAGATTCCGTAATGAGTAGCCAGAAATAGTCCTCTTGAACTCGAGACCTCTTGCTAATTCAGATAAAAGTGTCTGTGGCAGGTTGTCTGGAGATCCGGTATCAAGCAAACCTTAGTAAGTGTTTCTCAGAAATGATCGACCTTTATACCCGGAAGCACCGACACGTTTCAGAAATTTTTGAGTTTAAAGGCTGATCACACTGCTTTTCAGGGTTATAAATGTGGTCCTCTTTTTTTTACTAATGTGTAAATACGATTAAGGAAATGACACTTAGTTCCAGGATAACATAAATATGAAGGATTTAACCTTCCTTACAGTAACTAGTATAAGGCAAACTTATACTAGTTACTGTAATAATAATAATAATAATTAATAATAATAATAAATAATAATAATAATAATAATAATAATAATAATATCCTTTATTTCAGCTCAGGGCGATATACATGGAATATACAAAATACAGACAGTAACCATACACAATCTAGATACATGAGACAAAATGATAAAAAAATGAATAAACGGTACTATCCACACAATAGCTGAGGTAGTATAAAAGATAATAATCATAATACTGGTAACAACAGCAATAATATTGGAGAGAAAAAAAATGCATTGAGAGTTATAATAGTTAGTGCACAGATTATGTAACTAAAATTTCAACTAACATATGTCCTACTGTAAGAGCGGTTTTCATCAACATATTTCGAATAAGGTTGCTATCACTTTCTGGTCCTGTCTTCACACCACAGTCGACTAAATACCAAGGTACCCAATTCCATGCTGAGGTCAACAGACACAGTAGGATGTGATGGATTACTAGGGAATTGAACTTGGGGCTTCTTGCAAGTGAAGTAAGCTTGCCAACCACATACGTTTATATAATTCTATTGAGACTTCCAGACACATACACACGAATCCCAAACACATTCAAAACACACTGAATCCACAGAGTGGCAAAAAAAACAACACACAAACACAAACACGGTACTTAAAAAAACTGAATCAACAGAGCAGTACTTGAAAAAACTGACTCCACAGAGCAGCACTTTTGAAAAAAAAAACACACACACACACACACACGCACGCACACACAAACAGAGTGGCACTTTTGAGAAAAAAACAAAAACACTGAATCCTCAGAGCGACACTTAAAAAAAAACACTGAATCCACAGAGTGCCACTTAGAAAAAAAAACTCAAAAGAAAGAAAGAAAAGGTCGAAGGCACTGGTCCTTCTTGTCGTCAGACCATCTTTCTCCGAAACCTTGGCACTCTCTGACCCTCCGGACTAACGGCACCACTTTAATCAATCCTCCAGAGGACTCAGGTGGTTCGGCCGGATTGCAGACCATTTGTTCCACGGCCGACACTGAGCGACTCGTGAATAAGAGCCGGATGAAAGTGGATGACATTTGAAAATGTAAGTGGATGCCATTGCAGCGGAAGTATATTCGGATGCAAATGAAAACAAAAGTGACGGAAATGTGGCGGAAGCGACGGTGAATTGTGCGTGAGAAGTTTTCTACACGAAATCAGTAGTGAATGGACGAGATAAATGTGAAAATGGATAAAATAGAATGAAGGTGAAATTGAATGAATAAATGTCGATGAGAGCTTACGAAGATCGGAGCAAGTATACATAAGACAAAGTGAAGAAACGTTGATAAATGGAAGAAATTACAAATCGATTACTGAAATAAACAGCTGAATGAATACTTCAGGAATTCTACAGAAAACACAATACGAATGCCGCATAAATACAATATGAAGGAAAGTGAAAGCGTATAAAGCATTAACAAGCTTTGCATGGACTGTTGATGGAAGGAGAAGCAAATGATGAGTGAATCAAAAACTTTAAAACGATGGTTCTCTCGGTATCATGCGCATCAAAGGAAGATCGTGATTTGTTTAAAAAAGGAGATAAATGATAATCTGGAAGGGTGAATTAATGTAAAAAAATAATAATAATAAAATAAAAATAAAAAAACAAGACAATACTAATTAGAAAACATTCTCGGGATTCATGTCGAGTTGTTGTTGCTGTTGTTGTTGTTGTTGGTTGTTGATGCTATCAAGCGTTATGGACTGATTTTTCATATAGAATCTCTCATCATAACTTTACATCGTGGATGGCGAACATACAAAACTGACGCTTTTCTTTAAAACAGCACAAAATCAACTAACCTAACAACGTCTATTGTATTCATACGTATCTATAAAAACTCTACCTACTTATATTCATGGAATTATATTTAACGGTTTTTATAAAACTACTGTAGTAAAAACAAAATGAAAATTACAGCATTAAATTAAGTGAAAAGACCAGCTCCTTCAAGAAAAATGACTACGCCATTCTCTGCTTGGAAAGAAGGCAATCCCCTTCCTCATCACAGCAACCTGCTCGGCAGCAGAGGAAACCAGACAGTCATCTCAAAATGGCTGGGGATGCATAGCCATTAGAAACCCAAATGTCAAGTCTGTCTCTTCTGTGAAACTGCCACATCTTAATCGTTTTACTAATCTTCAGAGCTCAGGAGGTATGACGGCACATTCAGGGTGATGATGCTTCTCCTGTGGCATGCTTTCATTCACTAAAATTTGGAATGAAGTTTATGCTAGTTTTGAGAGATATCTTGAAGAAATAAGCGAGTGTTGTAGTTCAGACGGGTATGAACCTCAATTCAAACAAAACTAAGACATTTTGATGCTCGCCTTCCAATCCGTGCTATCTTTTCCAGGCGCATAAAATTCTATCTAAATGGCTGAACGATCCCCATGGTTGTGTTACCAGTGTTGCAGCCTACCAGTATAATAGAGGCTCTAATATTGCTTATGTATTCTTGACGTATTTATCAACTGATGTTTATGAATGGCTATTTCCCCTGTTGGTTGAATTGTTATTATTCGTTTATGTCACTTGAATTGTTTATCGTGCTGCTTTGCTCCTTTTCATATACGGTCATTGTGCGCCGAGAAAACTTGCCTATATAATTCACGGTTTTTTTTATGCTCTCTGTAATAAAAATAACAAATGACGACCTTTAATGGTTCTTCTAGGAATACGACAGAGCGAGAAAAATGGTAATGGCAGTACGACGACTCTAGGATAAGAAAAGCTTTTTCACACAAAGAGAAAAGACAAATAAAAACATTCTTCACCCTAACAAGCAATGGGCCAGCAAAAATAGCTCTTAAAAACAAAGCAAAAATGAAAGGGAAATTTTACGTTCTCAAACCAGTGGAAATTGAACCTCGTAACCCAAGACAAATGAAGGCCATGCAAAAAAAAAAGGAGGAAAAAAAAAGTTTTGAATAAAATGCTCTGAAAACAAGCCACGGCAGCCTAAAAGCGTATCCAAAAATAAATTCATGCAAACTGCCAACGTAAAAAAAGAAAGAAAGAAAAAAAAAGACGATTTACTACAAAGCACAAATCTATATATGAAAATAAAAATTGAGTAAAAAAAAAAGGTTTTAAAAAGTCAGGAAAAAATATTCTCGAGGAAAATACATTGCAAAGATACAAAAAAGTACACATGAGGATCATTTTGAAATAAGGAGTGTGAGGTCATTTAAAACGCTTTGAAAATAGCAGCGCAGAAAAGGTATTCACGAACCAAAGGAATTCACAAACACAAAAACTATCAAGCAAAAAAATGAATTCAGAAACATTAAATAAATTTTCCCAAGAACCTACTACAAATTTCAATTGTTTTATATATAGCATTTTCTTATCCGTAATAATTGACCAAAATGACTTAAAAACTATCTCAAATTGGCCCTAGCAAAAGAACAGAACAAATAGAAAAGGGCTTCACATAAACCTAAAAATGACTAAGTAAACAAATATCCTAAGAATGACTCAGTAAACAAATAAGGAGTATTTTAAGTGAGAAACATTCTGCGCCGCACCTTTGATGGCCTCTAAAAAGCATGGAGAAAAAAAAATAAATAAAAACTCTCGTAACCTTAACACCCTGAGAGCAGATACTTTTGGGAAAGGCCAAGAAGTACAATGTATATATGTATAAAGACTGGCAAAAATGTTCTGTTACAACAGAATTCCATGGGCTCCTTTTATTAGATGTATATTGACATACATACATAATATGCTGGATTTTAAATCACGCAAAGGTAAAAATGTGATGATTATACGAACAAAATTACACCCACGAAGGAGAGTAAGAGTGAAACGATGAGATGCTAAGTGCTTTCGACTTATTACCAAGCAATACGAAAGGTAATTCTTACAATATTATACTGGCTAGGTTACGAGTTTACACAGGTAGGCGGACAGACATACAAAGTGTCCGAAAATTATGCAAAACAGATTTATTTCCAAACAGGTATAATAGTGTACGACTGAGATAAATATTAGGTAAACATATGCTGCTTAGGGAGACGCCATTAAGTAATTCTTGTTACTAAGTCAACAGTAATCAGTGAGCCAGTTTTAGTTACATAGCCTGTAATAAGAGATGAACCATTTTTTTTATCCAGTACTATGTTTTAATTTAAATATTTAGTGATTGATTCCCAATAAGTAGCTAATATTTAGCCACTGATAAAACAGAAGTTTAATCTTAAATACAGTATTTGCACCGTAGTAACCCAGGATCAGAAAGCTAGTATTTGTTATTGAGTAAGCTGGTTTTATTAATACAAGGAGAAGAATGTTGAATGCTTTGAAGCCAGAATTACTGATATAATAAAAGAGAGAGAGAGAGAGAGAGAGAGAGAGAGAATCTTATTAATAAGCCGGCCTTTGCTAACCAAAAGCACGTCAGTATTTAGATCTAAGATGAAATTCACGAGTCGAGGACATTATCGAGGTCGCTAAAATCAATGTAGGCACTTCAGCGGAGACTTAAAAATAGTCAAGGACTGCACACGGGACGCATGGTGGTGGTGACGTCACTGGCTACACAAGGCGAGATAAGGACAGAATGAGAGCGAGAGAGAGGCAAAAAAGTCCACTTAAAATGAGCTCTTGAGAAAAAAAAAATGTTGGGAAGATTTTATTTTTTCGTTTCTTCACTTAGTAACTATGAAAATTCATTGTTGTTGTTTCACTTATTCGCCTGATAAGCAACAGTTTGAACTCATTTATTGCATTGTGCTTTAGTTTATCGGTTAACTCTTTGATAAGGAAATATAGGTTAGCCTCAATGTTTTTTGTTTGTTTGTTAGATAGAGAAATGTGGAACATTTGATGCAGTCTACGGGTGATATAACTCGGTCATATATTGGGTTGACATATGATGAATTTATTAGTGCTTGTTCCCTTAATCATCTCATGTGAGTTTTGAGGGAAACTAACAACTAAGACCAAGATGCATCTCACCTTCTATGATTTAATAAAATAAAAACGAAGATTCTATAGAAAAATGTGTATAGTATAAAATATATTCATAGAATGTATCATACGCAGGCACGGATCTGAAACAAGGTCACTCGTTTCGTTGAAATAAGGTCAGCTATTCTTCATTCTATTCATTATCGACACGAGAGAGAGAGAGAGAGAGAGAGAGAGAGAGACTTCAAGGCAACCTGAACTGGACAGAAGTGCTGAGAAGGTACTGATTGATCCTTTCTTTTTTGTGCTCTCTGCCGTCATTCGTTTTCGTCTTTTGTTTCACAGTCTTTGTTATTTTCATTCTTTCTTTATTCTATTATTTATGTCTGTTATCCTCTTTTTTTATGTTTTCCTCTTTTATTTTTGTCTCTTAACTTTTCCTTTATTCGATTTCCTTGATTTCATCGTCTAATCTTACCGCACATTTCAAACTTTCTTTTCCCAATCGAATTCATGAAAAAATACCTAAACATTTCTCTTTCAATTTTATCAGAATTCTCTCTCTCTCTCTCTCTCTCTCTCTCTCTCTCTCTCTCTCTCTCTCTCTCTCTCGTTCTCGAGCAAATTGAAATCTTGAGAAACAAACCTCTCTCTCTCTCTCTCTCTCTCTCCTCTCTCATTCTACTCTCTCTCTCTCTCTCTCTCTCCGACTGAAAGCAATATTGACCAAACTCCTATTTTAGACTTGGACAAGAAAGGGTTATTTTCTTTCAGCGTCTCTGTAACCACTGTGGCCATTTCGAATTACTTTTCGTGATAAGTAATGGTAAAGTGTCTTTGTAGACTTTTCTCCTGGGCTTTTAATCTGCTTTTATTTTCCGAATTCAGGCATTAATTAACAACAATATACAACTTTAAATGAATATGCCAGCAACAACAAATATGTGGACTTTATATATTTCTGACTTAATTCGGGATTGAACCCAGGTTTTTCGTCTTGAAGGCAACGGGGTTACTAACCTACTCCTTCCCCTTCAACCGAAAGACCTGTGTTCGATCCCAAGTTGAGTCAGAAATTGATTTCTGTTATACCTCTCCTAAAATGCTAACCATTGGGTCAACGTGGACCTTATGAATGGAGATGTGCACCTGTGCAGTACGTAAATAAACATACGCACAAACACATACAGTGCATATAGCAATATGCGTGACTGTATATGTACAGACTACAGGTGTGTTAGCGCGCTCACCAACAAACCCCCACCACGTACATAAACACACGCAAACATGTTTGTGCGTAGGCCTAAATTGGAAAATTCCCTCAGGGCTAAACTTCCGTCTGTAGAGGCTTCCGCAGTCAGTCGGACTGATTAAACGACTGTGTGTGTGTGTGTGTGTGTGGGGGGGAGTGGGGGGGGGGGGGGGGGGGGGGGGGGGAGGGGGGGTTAGGGGGCCTATCCGCCGTAATTTATAAATGCAAATGAGGCACTTAAATTTCTAATCAGGATGGAAATTCGTTTGGTCGTCCACGCTGGATCTTACGAAACACAGCGAATTGCTCCCCTAAGACCCGATTGTGACAGTCTGCCCCTTTTTCCTCGTTGGACGAGTTATTTACGTGCTCGCCTACCAATTCGGTATAGTTGCGAGTTCTACTCCCCGCTCTGTCAACGTGGAATCAAGAGTAATTTATTTTTGGTGATTAGAAATTAATGTCTCCATCGAGAGACCCCATATAAAAATGGGAACCAGCTGGGAAGAACAATGTGGTTCGGATCCCACAATAAGCTGTAGGTCCCGTTGCTAGGTAACCAATTGGTTCCTAGCCACGTAAAAATATCCAATCCTTCGGGCCAGCCCTAGGAGAGCTGTTAATCAGCTCAGTAGTCTGGTTAAACTATGATATACTTAACTTGGAGAGTAAATTGGAGTCGCAGAGTCTTTGGTCACAAACGCCGTTAATACGTTTTATTTCATTTAATTTGGTTTACAAGGGAATGAATCTTGATCATTTAGTGCAGATATTTCTAAACAATGATATGGTATAATTCTTGTACATTTAGAATAGCATTATAACAAACAATAATAAGCGCTGGAATAAGGAAAATATAAACAGAGGCTGTAGAGACTACAGAATAACCGCCTTTGTCGGGTTACCTTAACCTTCCTACACTAACGAAGCTGGCTGTATTTTTTTTTTTTTGTGGGGGAGGGGGGGGGGGGGGGCGCGGTTGGAGGGGGGAGGGGTGGGGGGGGGTGGGGGAAGGTTGGAGGGGGCGTGGGAGGGGGGCCGGCCGCTGATGCGTCCCTTTTTCACACCTTACTTTTTTCAGTCACCGCTTAGGTGGGGAAAAAATCTGGTTGCATGTCCCGTCTCTAAAAATAATAATAATAATAAAAAAAAAAAAAATTGGGTGTCAGAATTACCAAAGCATTGTCGGCGTTAAATGAACGCATTCCACCAGCATCAAAAGGCTGTTTGAAGATGAAAAGAATTCGGCGCAAAAGTCGCCGCTCTTTGGTTTGCAACAGGATGGAAATGAATTTTTCCCGCCGTCAGTTAGAAGGCAAAATTGCGCCGATTCCTTCATTTCGAAACCGGCTCGACCCATCTACCCAGAGTTTTCGCGGGCATTCTTCGCGCTTCGTACAATTCTGAACAGAATTTCATACCTTTATGTTCCACTAGTTGTCATGGACATTCACCATAAGTAATGGCGAGTTTCAGGCTCTAAATTAAACATTTAACAGCGCACCCTTCCCTCTACCTTGCCTTTTACACACCCCCAACCTCCCAACTCACCTCTCCACCCCCACCCCCCCCCCCCCCCAAAAAAAAGGTTATAAGTAAAAGCCCCACTTACAAACATTGTCTATCAGCATCCTTCTTCACCGACTACAACAATAAAAAATTCACTAAGAAAACAATTAATTCACAACCACAATGTAACAAGTTTCAAGCAACTCCAAGAGCTTTGCACAGTGCAATTATTAATAGCAATAATGTAGAAGCAAATCCACAGTTATGTAAATGCACATATATTTGAATTTAAAACTTTAAGGATACATTTCGGGAATCTGTTCGGTTCCCCTTTTCAATTTGCATAACTGGATTTGTTTCTCCATTTGAAGACTCGTGCTACTATGAGGATTTTTTAATATCAATAATTATATGAATGCCCAAAGCTTGTTATTAGCTACCTCCTAAGGGTTAGCAGAAGCAAATCCAGTGCTAAGATTAAGCCTATCGCTGATTACAAAAATGTCGAAATAGGAATTCGCATGACAAATATAATACTAATTAATTACATTCTACACGACAGTACCTGAGTGTGGTGACTAGTTTCATTTCGTGTGTTTAGGGGTGACGTTATATGCTACAGTTTTCCTTGATAATATGTCGCTAATTACAACTGAAAAATATATCCAATACTTATATGCACACGTAAAAGCCCCATTATGGACTAACTATACGTTTATGGAAACAAATCGATCCACTAAACACACGCCTAAGCACTCAAAGGTTATCCACTAACCAAAGATTTAAAAACACAAAATTGAAGAAGCACAGATAGGACACGTGACATTATATGCCCTTCCCTTCATTTTCAAAAATTCACTTAGCAAAAGTAGGGAAGCCTCAGTTGGAACATCCTTTCTTTGCCAAATTTGCAAGGCGCGCAAAAATTCACCTAAATTCAATGGTTAATATCTTGCTCTCCCTCTTAGAATCTTCGGTTTTATTCTCTTGTCTTTCCTAAATTTGCAAAATCTGTCTCCTCATATAGTGAGAAACACTGTTATATCTATGCTATCTTATAAAGCTATCATTCAGCTCCCATATTCCTTCTCTCTCTCTCTCTCTCTCTCTCTCTCTCTCTCTCTCTCTCTCTCTCTCTCTCTCTCATCCCAACACTTCCTGCAACACACCCAAAATATTCCTTTTCATTTTGTGATTTCAGTCTCTTCACTAAACGTCACTCTCGCTTTTCCCAGAAGAAGCGAAAAAGGAAACAAAAATAAAAAAATAAAAATAAAAATAAAAAGACTTGCTAGTGTGATAGGGAAGTTGGTTCTTATCTCTTCTTTTTTTTAGAACATCACACCACGTCAAGTAACGAGCTAAAATGTTGCCAGAGTAAATTGAATGTCCATCCCTGTCTACATTTTCCTGTCTGGATGTGCGCACTTCTCGCGCGTCGGTTCGCACGCGTTGTGTGTGTGTGTGTGTGTGTGTGTGCATTAGTGACAGCCCAAGGGTGGCTAAAAATAAACGTCTATTGTAACACATGCAAAACTACTCACAAGGTAAACCCGTGGGTGGAAGGGAAGTATAAGAGAGTTTCACCATTACCTGCAAAGATAGAAACATACAGTTAATTTAATATTTCTTGAATAAATATTTTTATTTTAGTGTACAAAATGGGTAAATTAAATGGTTGTTTTATATGGAATACCAATGCAGTCACAGAGGTTTTATTAAGAACATGCCATTTTTCAAATCGTGCTTTTTTCTTAAAAAAAAAAAAGAATACAATGAAACACGTTTGCAAGCAAATCATAGAGATAATCTTCATTAGCCCTATGGCAAAATGACAGGTTCCTTATGTTCGGAAAAACTACAATCAAATAATGTTTTACTAAAGCAAACATAGTGGCCCCCAAAGGGTTTAGTACATGCCCGTTGGGGATGCACAATCAAAACATAAACAAAAGACTGTAAGTATCATAAAGTTATCAGTCCTAGATAACGAACCCCGAACTTTGGTGGGGGTCACTATATCAAGGAAAGATCCAAATTCTCGAAATCTATTTAAAATTCCGCTCAGTTTTCGCCGGTATTGAAATGCCTTATTGGCTTTGGGTAAAAGACACGACAATAAAAAGAGTTACGAGCATTGCTCTTCTTCTTCTTCTTCGTCTTCTTGCTTCCCAGCGGAGAGAAGAGAGTACGACTCGATAAAATCTCCACGCACGTTCGTGTGACAGAACCACGTACCTTGACAAATTTGCCGAGATTTACCGCGGCTCAATGAGCAGTAAAAATGTACAATGCCTGACATAATATGAGGTCGTGCATAATTCGCGACGTATGACTGGCATGCAATTACTTCAACTGAAACGTGAAACATTCAGGACACTTAGAGAGGCTTACTTCACGGAAGCACGCACGCACGTCGTAATTAATTTCTCCTGTATGTGTGTGTGTGTGTGTGTGAGAGAGAGAGAGAGAGAGAGAGAGAGAGAGAGAGAGAGATGAAACTCCAACATTCTAGCACAGATGGAAATACTCTCACTGTATATCTAATAATATATTATATATATAATATATATATATATATAGTATATATATATATTTATATATTTATAATACACACACACTTGCATACATATATATATATATATATATATATATATATATATATATATATATATAATATATATATTTACCGACCCGGCCAACAAGTCGGCAAAGGCGTCACTGAAGTCCCGATTGCTCCTCTGTGCGTTGGTTCGAATCCACGAGAGGACGAAATTATCCTCAACTAAAACTTCCCTTTCGGTTAACGTATATGAGAATATATTAATTCCGAGGTAGAGCGAATGGATATTAAAGGACATTTGTAGCTTAAGGCATGTATGTGAATCACGGTGAAGTGATAAAATTCATATAATATATATAAACTTGAGAATATCCTTAAATATATATACGGTAGAAAGGACAGTGAAAACAGGGACTTGGGACAACAACTACTACTATATATATATATGTATATATATATATATATATATATATATATATATATATATGTATATATATATATATATATATATTGACAGTTTTCGGGACAAACGATTCCTTCGACTTCGTTTTATTATGTTTTGCACGAACATCGTTTATTTCCCTCTCCCCTCTTTCTTTTTATCTCCCTTCTTATTCCTTCAAGTTATTTTGCCTTACTGCGGGACTCATTTCCCACCCTGCTACTTCGTTATGGTCTTCCCTAAGCTGATGAAATAATATTAGGAAATGACACAGTGCTTTTTCTAAGCTAGAAATGACTTCTAGGTTAATGTAAATCTCCTTTTCCAAGAAATCAGGAGACTTAATGATGAAAAAAATAGAAACCACTTACCACTTTATTGTTAGGATGTAAATAATTAGGTTTGAACGAGAATGTCTGAGGAAAAATCAACCCAGATATCTCATTTTTATGAAAGGTTCATAAAATTTTTTGACAATAAGCAGTTTATGACAATATTTTGAATTACGAACAATGAAAGGTTTACAGTGTTCTTAAAGAGTGTAATTCATGGTTCGAGATAAACGAAATTATAAAGTAGACTACCATTTGACAGGTTAAAATTTACTTAAAAGTTTACACTAGTGTACTGAAGCATTAGCTTCGATTATAAAATAGACTGCCATTTGACAGGTTTAAAATTTACTTAAACTTTACACTAGTGTACTCAAGTATTAGGTTTGATTATAAAGTAAATTACCATTTGGCGTATTTGCAATTCAAAGTTCAACTTTACACTAGCATACCTAAACCTTAGGTCAAGTTAGGGTAAAGCTCTTTGGTATGACAACTTGGCGAGCCAACCCCCCCCCCCCCCCCTAATAACCAAATACCCAACCATGATCGTGCCCTCAGGCACGATTTTACCCAAAATATTATTCATTGCTGGACATATCCAATCACGCAGTGAGCAGCGAAAATGTTAATCTGAAGAGATGTTAATCAATCCCAAGATCTGAGTTAATACAGATTATCATAAAACGTGATCAACCGGTTTCTCATATATGATTATCCCAGGAAAATTATAATCTTTTTTTTTTCTCTCTCTCTCTCTCTCTCTCTCGCCTGCTTTGACTACTAATTTTCTTAGCTTGTTCTGTTTGTCTCTTTCTCTTCTTTATCTCTCTCTCTCTCTCTCTTCTCTCTCTCTCGCCTGCTTTGACTACTATTTTTTCTTAGCTTGTTCTGTTTGTCTCTTTCTCTTCTTTATCTTTCTTTAACAAGCCTGCTATTTCCTCTTCCTCTCTCTCATCTCGTTCTCTCTTCTCTCTCTCCTTTTTCTAAAATCTCTCTCTTGCTCCTCTCGTAGTAGCCATCTTGCTTGGTGAGACGTACCCGCGCGTGAAGTCACAATAATCAACAGATATCACAAGTTTAACATACGACTAGAATTTGAGAAATATCTAGAAGTGTTCGTGAACTATCGGTGATAAGATTAGTGTGAAAATAGTAGGATAAAGCGTCTTCTAAGTTAGTTTATCAAGTGTAATACTATAAATCAGAACAAGATGGCAGTAAGTTCCAACTGCGGGAAGAGTGGCGTAATTTGGCGTGTTTAGCAGATTCGCAATACGATGAGGTAGCAGGAAGGGAACTGGCATTTCTCATCTATGAAATCAGCAACAGTCCTAACCAAAAAGATACAAAAGCATTCATAGATATATTAGAAGGATATAATCCTTCAAACTGGAACAAATCTAATAAAAACATCTTGAAAATAATTGAAGAAGTTCCAAATAAAATCCAAGTGGTCAAGAGACTCATAAAGAAAATATACATAAACCAACATATTCCGACAAAGAAAATGATAAGGTGAATCTTGTGAATATCCTAATTGATGCATTAGGAAAAAGAATGCCAAAAGCATGCAAACTGTGTAAGGTTTGGTATAGCATAGTCAATCCACAAAACCTAATCAGAAAATGTGCTGCATGCAACATTCCGACCCATCCACAGTGTGCTGAGGTAACAAGATTTGAGCAAAAGATACAAGAATTTTTTGTCAACATGTCTACATGATAGACAATGTTATTAAATCAAGATTGAATGTACAAATAGTGAGGATGAAGAAGAAGAGGAAGAGGAAGAAGAAGAAGAAAAAGAAGAAGAGGAAACGGAAGAGAAGTAAACAAAATGAAATGACAGAAAAAATAAGGAAAAAACAAACAAAGAACAAGATAAAAGTATGGATGCAGAGATACTCATTGATACTACATATGAGGCAATAAAGCAGCATACCTACGAATAAATTACGATATGACAACAGAAAAGCAAATCCCGAAGAGGCTCTACCCAGATCTATACAATGACGGGAAAGAGGAAAAATAGACAAGAAAGACAAAATCTGCAACCTTTTGAAAAGAGGGAATTGCAGATTTGGAGAAAGATGTTACTACAAACATCCTAAGATATGTCAAAACTATGAAATATATGGTAAATGTGCATACTTAGATGGATATGGGGATGATTGCAGAGATCTGCATCCAAAATATGTAAAAACCTAAAATAAGGAAAAGGATGTAAGTTCGACAAAAAATGCAAATATATGCACCCTGTAGCCATGAATCATAATCAAATAAATAACCCAACCAAGTAATAAAATCCAAAATAAGAAAGAAACAAATAAAGAGAGAAATCAAGAATATCAGGTAAAAGAGAAAAGCAAACCACCAATGAGATATGCGAGGTGTCCAGCAAAAAATTTCAAAGCATCAGCTCCGAATTCTACTCAAGAGATAATAACTGTATTTTATTATGCAAGAGGATATTGCAGAAACGGAGAAAATTGCAGATTCAGACACAAAATGAATAATTATGATGAAGAGATCAAATATTATGGAAAAAGTTGGATTTTTTAATGTCAGAATTTCTGGAAATGAAAAAAAAGAACAACATACCAGACCAGGAAAGAGACATGGGAAAATCCTTATTACTACCAGTATTAATGAAGGAGAAACACGCAAACCATCATAGTGATGAATGCGCAGGGTTTAGTTACGAGTAACTCAAAAAGAAAAATAGAGTACTTAGAAGAACTAACCCAAAATGAAAAGAAAATAGATATAATGAATATAAGTGAAACCTGGTATTCCCAAGAGACTGGGAATGATGATCAAATAAAAGGGTTCCAAACTTATAGATCAGATAGAAAAAATAGGAATCAGGGGGACCGCATATATAGGGAAAGACAACAACGGAAGTAAAAATATGAGAAATATAGTAACTCAGAATGTGAACTAATAGCGGTAGAATTTGAATCTGAAAAATTGATGAACATAGTAATATATAGACCTCCTAATACTAAAGAGTTTGACTTAATAATTGAAAAATTGGATGATATATGTAGAAATCACAAGGACTTGGACTATTCTCCTATCTGGTGACTTCAACTTTCCTTTCGTAGAATGGAAAGAACGAATAGGAGAATTGTTGGTTGTACTTATACATATAAAAAAGAGAGTAATAGTAGTGCAGAAGATAAGAGGCAATTTGAAAAGCTATTAGATATGCTACTAGAATACAACATTCAACAAATAAATCACCTGCCAACAAGAAAGGAAAATACTTTAGACCTAGTATTTGTGAACGAGATGAATTATGTTAAAGAATAATAGTTTATAATGCGAGTATTTCAGACCATAATGTCATAGAATTAACAGTTCATTCCAAAGCAAGTGAAAATAGAGATAAGCAAGAAATGAAAAAGTGGGAAGGATATGGAAAATACAACTTCTACAGTAAAATATAAATGGTCAGAAATTAATGAAGAAGTTAATTTAACAAAGATTGGGATAACATTTTCGTAAGTGATGACATAAGGGTAAATACGGAGATATTATATAAAATATTGGAGAAAATAGTGGAAAAATATATACCGAAGAAGAAAAGTAAACATCATTCATGCATACCAAGAGACAGAAGGATCTTGTTCCAGAAAATCAGAAAGTGGAAAAAAAGGTCTGCAAAAGAAAAAATGCATGGAAAGTTATAGAACTAAAAAGTAAGATAGAAAATGCAGAACAAAAGATTATACAATCAAAGAAAATGAAAAACGGGACTTGGAAGGAATACCCTATTAAATATTAAGCAAAACCCCAAACTATTATACTCATATGCGAAGAAGATGAATAAAAGAAGAATAGAAATAGGCCCTCTAAGAATTGAAGGGAGATTAACGAATGAAAAAAAGGAAATTTGCAACATACTGGCAGAACGATATAAGAGAGAATTCACCCCTAGAATAGATAATGAAGATAACGATATAGAAGTAAGGGATGAAATAGTGAATATTTAGCTGACATAGAAATTAATGAAGCTGATATTGTGCAGGCTATTATGAAATTAAAAATGGAGCTGCTGCAGGGCCTGATGGAATTCCTGCTATTTTGTTAAAGAAAGTAGTTCATTCTATCGCAAAGCCACTTGCAATATTATTAAGACAAAGTGTAAGAATACAGGCAAGATATATGATGAGCACAAATTAGCATATTACCCTTACCCCTACTTTCAAAAGTGGATCAAGACTAGAGCAAGTAATTATAGGCCTGTGAGTCTAACATCACATATTATGAAAGTGTATGAAAGGGTAATGAAGAAAAATATTATGAAACATTTAATAAAAAATAATTTGTTTAATAAAGGACAACATGGTTTCGTACCGGAAAAAGTACACAAACCCAACTGTTAGTCCACCGTGGACAACATATTCAAAAATATGAAAAGCGGAAATGAACAGATGTGGTTTATTTAGACTTTGCAAAAGCTTTTTGATAAAGTAGTACCATAATATATTAGCGAAGAAAGAAAATTACGACAATATCGTGGATAAAATAGGAAGATGGTTTAAAAGAATTTTTACACAACAGAAAACAGATAGTTATTGCAGCAAACGACGAGAAATCGGATGAAGCCAAGGTAATATCCGTGTGCCGCAAGGTACGGTGTTAGCTGCAATACTGTTTGTTATTATGATTGAAGACATAGACAATAATATTAAGGATTCGGTAGTGGAGTAGTTTTCGCAGATGACACAAGAATAAGTAGAAATTACTTGTGATGAAGATAGGAACGCTCTACAAAGAGACCTTAACAAAGTATATGATTGGGCAGCAGGTAAATAGGATGGTATTTAACTCTGATAAATTTGAATCAATAAAATTATGGAGACAGAGAAAGAAAGCTATATGCATATAAGGGACCTAATAATGAGACCATCACAAATAAGGAAAGCAGTTAAAGACCTTGGTGTGATGATGAATAGGAACATGTTTATGCAATGATCAAATAGCAACTCTGTTGGCAAAATGTAAAGCAAAAATGGGAATGTTGTTACGGCACTTCAAAACAAGAAAAGCTGAACACATGATTATGCTTTATAAAACATATGTTCGTAGTCCCACTTGAATATTGCAATATGATATGGTACCCACACTATCAAAAGGATAAAATTGCACAAATAGAGAGTGTACAAAGGTCCTTTACAGCTAGAATAGAAGAAGTTAAGGGACCTAGACTACTGGGAAAGACTACAATTCTTAAAATTATATAGTCTAGAAAGAGAGAGAATGCTACATGATAATTCAGGCATGGAAACAGATAGAAGGAATAGCAGAAAATATCATGGAACTAAAATATCAGAAAGAGCAAGCAGAGGTAGATTAATAGTGCCCAAAACTATACCAGGAAAAATAAGGAAGCACACAGGACATTATCCACTACGCACCAGCATCGATAATGCAGCGTCTATTCAATGCGTTGCCAGCTCATCTGAGGAATATATCAGGATGACGTAGATTGTGTTTAAGAATAAGCTCGACAAATATCTAAACTGCATCCCAGACCATCCAAGATTGGAAGATGCAAAATATACCGGAAGATGTACTAGCAACTCTCTGGTAGACATTAGAGGTGCCTCACACTGAGGGACCTGGGGCAACCCGAACAAGATGTAAGGTAAGGTAAGGTAAGGTCTCTCTCTCTCTCTCTCCAACCTGCCGTGGCCTCCCAATTTATGTTATATCTTGCTCTATTTCTGTCTCTTTTTCTTCATGCTTATTTTCAGCTAGCGATACCTTCTCTCTCTCTCTCTCTCTCTCTCTCTCTCTCTCTCTCTCTCTCTCCAGTGTGCCTTACTTACCACTTTTTTAAAACTTGCCTTGTCTCTGTTTCTCTCCTTTTTCTAAAATCTTTTTTTTCAAGCCTGCGATCCCTACCATTTCATTCTCCCTCTCTCTCTCTCTCTCTCTCTCTGTCTGGAAGCCTATCCTCGTCGAGTAGCCTGGCCTCTCTTCCCGAGCCAAAAGTGAACTCCAGCGAATGAATTATCGAAGTTTAAAGAATGAGAGACCATAAAGAGGGCGGTTTCCAGAATGGCGGAAGGCCAAATTCTGGAGCTCGATTTATGTTGCTTCGGAAGAATATCCTTCAGCGTCCTCTCTCTCTCTCTCTCTCTCTCTCTCTCTCTCTCTCTCTCTTCTCTATCTCTCTTCTCTCATCTCTCTCTCTCTCTCTCTCTCTCTCTCTATAAGAATGTCTCTTTCCAGTGATATATCAGGACCCTCGACTCTCTCTCTTTCTTTCTCTCTCTCTCTCTCTCCAAGAAAGTCTTCTTGCAGGGATATATCAGAAGTCACTCACTCTCTCTGTACAAGAAAGTCTCCTTCCAGAGATATATCAGGACTCTCTCCTCTCTCTCTCTCTCTCTCTCTCTAAGAATGTCTCTTTCCAGTGATGTATTAGGACTCTCTCTCTCTCTCT
>NC_061095.1:25191089-25196089 GCF_015104395.2 Macrobrachium nipponense | reverse complement strand
AACTGAATGTCAATTTCTTGAATCACGTCAGTAAACAATTAACAAATATCTCGCCTTTAGCCTTCACAAAGCTTGTTTAGAAATTCTGGCATTTGCGTTTAGGTAGGATCTGGCCTTGAAAAGTAGGTCAGGGTAACTCGTATATGATCAATCATAGAGGTCACTTGACCCTCCAATCACATCAAGATTTCAAGTCTAAAAAATGTGCTGAATATTGACGATAACCATTTGGAAATCTAAGAAATTTTGTACAATTGGTGCTGGAAGTAATTTTCAGCAAATAAAAGTCATAAATTTCAATTGAAAATAATTTCAATTTATAACACCTATCGTTCTTAGGCTAGTCAATTTCAACATCGTGAAGGTATACACAAAGAACAAGAGACTAGTATCCTCTTTTCGTTTTCATTCCAAGTTTATTTATCGCACAAAAAAACAATGATATATCTCTTCATTAAGAGTATCAGAAAAGCGCTCATTCCAGACCTATCCCCATCAATCGTCTAGTTTTTTTTAGCTGGTGTTTTTCTCGAAGTATAGCAATTGATTTTAGGGAGAATGATAAGAAATGAAACATCCTATCCACCGATTCTAGTAATTTCGGTTACTGTTCATATAACTTCCAAAACAGAAAATCAATAAAATCGACGCCCAAGGTCACGAAGCTTTCATTTTAAATTGAGATATACTGGATAAGCAATTATGTCATTGGTCTCCATAAGGAGGGCAGGTGACTTAATAGATTTTTTTTCCTTAAGGAACATTCTATCGTTCTATTGTGATGTAGTTGCTGGCCCCGTCTCTTTCCTTCTATGCTCCGACTACCACATAATCTATTCACCTTTACTCTTCGCGCACATTATATATATATATATATATATATATATATATATATATATATATATATATATATATATATATATATATATATATATATATATATATATATATATATATATATATATATATATATATATATTATATATATATATATATATATATCTATATATATATATATATATATATATATATATATATATATATATATAGCAGAAGCTAGGCACTAAGTCGTACCTCTTACCTCTAAGTAAATGGGGATACAATCCACAATGGTGTAAAATCCTTTTGTAGTTTTTAATAAAATTTGCTGCTCAAGAAATATATATTTATAAAAACTACAGAAGGATTTCACATCATTGTGGATTTGTATCCCCATATACATACATACATACATACATATATATATATATATATATATATATCTATATATATATATATATATATATATATCATATATTATATAATCACGTGCACTGTACACATCTACAACATATAGGTCATGGTATACTTTACTATCTAAAAAATGGAAGTATTTCCAGAACTCTCTACCTACGACGCAAATATATACACACATACTATACTGGCTTCAGCAGCGGATATATACTTTGAAGAGCAAATACCCTCAGTATCTAAAAATACAAATCTCATCTCGCACGATATTCATCTTTTTCCAAAGCAATGAAAAATGGCAGCAGTTCATCCTTATTTATGTTTATTTCTTTTTTTTTTTACTATTTTAAGTTTTCGAGAGGGTTGGTCCCCGTTGTCACAACAACGGAAAAGAAAAATGACACTGAAATTCCTTATGGTCCTGCAGAGAAAAGGAAATGACCCGTAATGAATGTTTTTTTTTTTTTTTGCAATAAAGTTAAATAAATGATATGAAAAAAATTAATATCTTTGATGACTGCTTTATTATTTTTTTATCCCGCTAACTTTGTATGTTCTGTATCCTCTTGGGTACACTTAAGTAGTATGATATTTTCTTTTCGGAACTGAGCTGTGTCATACTTATATGGGATGGTATATGTAATATATATATATATATATATATATATATATATATATATATATATTATATATATATATATACATATTTATATATACATATATATATATATATATATATATATATATATGTATATATAGATATATATATATATATATATATATATATATGATATATATATAATATATATATATATATATATATATATATATATATATATATATATATATATATATATATCACTTTTATTTTAAATGTTTATAGCCATGAGTAGTAACGTTAAAAAAGTTGTTAATAATAATAATAATAATAATAATAAAAAATAATAATATAAATAATAATATCACAGTAGATTTATTACCACGTTAAATACGAAGTAATCCCATAATTAAGATAGATTAGAAATAGAAAGAATTACAATTAGAAATCATAAACACATAAAAAAAACAGTCGCGTTCACTTAAAATAAAAAGCCCACAAGATAAATAAATAAAATCATGAAAAACATCACAGCCCTCTATTCACTAGCCAATGAAATCATTACAACTTTTAATACTGTCATTTTGTTGGCAAATGTGGAGAGCGAGAAAAAAAACATTACATCTCATTACACGAGTAATGAGGATTTCATGGACCTTGCTGTCATAATGAACTCGGATCATGACGCAGCGGAAATATGGTCACTCGATTTCATTATTTTTTAACTGACGCAGACGAGACAGATTCAAAGGACATTTTTATTTTATGGAGTTTCATCTGCCTCAAATGATCTAGAAAGAAAATACGAGCAATCGAGTTGTCTGTACAGCGTATAAAGCTGTATGAAACTGTCAGCCTCGGCCCGGTGGTGGTCTGTGTTGTTGAAGACCTACTTGTAGTGGTTCCAGACGCACGATCACGGCTAATTTTAACGTCAAATAAAATGAAACCTACCGAGGCTAAAGGGCTGCAATTTGGGATGTTTGATGGTTGGCCATGGCCCATGAAACTCTCAGCCACGGACCAGTAGTGTTCTGTGTCGTTGAAGACCTACTTATAGCGGTGCCAAACGCACGATCACGGCTAATTTTAACCTTAGGTAAAATGAAACCTACTGAGGCTAAAGGGCTGCAATTTGGGATGTTTGATGGTTGGCCAGGGCCCATGAAACTCAACTCTCAGCCACGGGCCAGTGGTGGCCTGTGTTGTTTGCACCCGTAGCGGTGCCAGACGCACGATCACAGCTAATTTTAACCTTAGATAAAAAACTAATGAGGCTAGAGGGCTGCAATTTGGCATGTTATATGTATGTATATATATATATATATTATATATATATTATATATATAATATATATATATACACACACACATATCGAGCTACAAATGTCCTTTGATATCTAATTCGCTCTACCTCGGAATTAATATATTTTCATATATGTTTAACCGAGGCTTCACTGCCATTCCTGGAATTGAGAGGTTGATGGTTCGTGCCCGTCGGCTGCCAATTCTATTGTCGCTTAATAAATTCCCTCTCGATTAAACATATATGAAAATATAGTAATTCCGAGGTAGAGCGAATTAGATAGTTAAAGGACATTTGTAGCTCGATATATGTATATGAATCCCGGTAATGTGATATGACTTATATATACACGTATCTGTTTTCATATTAATGAATGTGTCTTGGTTGAAGAAAAACTCTAGCCATCTGAAATGACTACTATCGATCTAATTGTTGTTATTGAGGGAGACCACATTATCTCAAACAAATTTTTCACTTGGACAAACTAAATCAGAAAATTAAACGATGGTTGCTCTCCTCCTTTCTCTCTCTCTCTCTCTATCTCTTCTCTCTCCTCTCTCTCTCTCTCTCTCTCGCACACAAAGACACTCACTCGTCAGGTATTCAGAAAAGCTCACATATGCAAATCCCGAATGATACGGAGAGCCCCTCCCCCCCCCCCCTCCCTCACCAAATTTCCTACCGTGCAGACTTATTGACTTTGCAAACGAGCAACCCCCTCTCTTTCAGAGATATAAGAAAAACCCCAAGGAAGTTAACGCCCAAATTAGCACTCATAACGAAGTGCCAATGTTTCGTATAAATTCCACCTTTCTTGGGAGGGAGTACGGAGGTAACCCCGGCTCCAAAACTAAATGTAAGATCTTATACAATAAAAAAGGAAATATTTAAGAGTGGTTAGGTGCCTTGTTATATGTATATATATATATATATATACCTATATATATATATATATATATATACACATATATATATATATATATATATATATATATATATATATATATATATATATATATATATATATATATCATATATACTATATATAACGGCTTAAAAATTGGCTATCTTTCTCCTGGAGTTTCTCTAATCACCGATATCGTAATCTTTTTTTCAAAGCTAATTTAGATTTTATCAAATTTTTATTTATGAGTTTGTAACCTTTCTATATTCTTCCTTTCGTTCATTACATGGAAAAGCAAGCAACATTTACCTTTATTGCTACATTCACCGTCACGTTCACCATTTTACTCAAGACATCGCAATGTTTCCGTAGATAAACTATCTTCCGTAGATACACTATCTTCCTTTACCTAGATACACCTACAATTAACCAACGCCACTCTCCCAACATCTATACCTCCGTAATATCCACCACAAATGTAATCACTTTATTCAATCACTACCACGCAAACATCATCATTCTGTTTGGCGATGAATACTGCGAAATCTTTCCCACTCATTTTTTCCCCCCAATTTTACACAGTTCACCCCAAAATAGGAAGATTTATTACAGGTGTGAGGGAGGGAGGAGGGGGCTCCGTGGTAACGAATGGCAAAAATGTTGGAATTCGGAATCTATTTCAATATTATAATAGGCCTCGAAATTTCACGGTGTACGGTCCTTTTCGCGCGTAATCCGATTTGACAAAAAAAAAAAAAAAAAAAAAAAAAAAAACAAAAAAAAAACGAGATTATCAGGGGAAATTAATACGAATTGCTACATCCGACACGGTAAACACACGTCCCCACCTCCCCGCCCCCCAACCCAACACAACAAACTATACGCAAATAACAATTGCTGTTGGTGGGATGGGGGGGGGGGGGATAGGTAACGCTCCCACTTACTCACCCCTATGTCTCTTGT
>NC_061095.1:25173589-25188589 GCF_015104395.2 Macrobrachium nipponense | reverse complement strand
CATCATCATCATCATCATCATTACTGATGACTGTTTCCGTTAGGACTCGAAATCTAATTGAATTTCCCAAAATGAACGCGACGAGATTCTGTGTACTTCTCCCTAACTGAAACCGTGTTAATTCGTAGTTCTTGAATGGGAGTAAAATTGAAAAATAAAAGTGGAGTTTACCGGAATGATTCGTCAGCATATTGTTAGTGGAGCAAGGGTTTTTTGGAGACGATAAACAGGCTATAATTTGGTTAAAAAAAAAATAAAAAAAAAAACACACACACACACACACACACAGTTGGCAGAGGGAAAAATAGAGGTAATGTGAAAGAATAGCTTGAATGAATGTGACCCAAGTTTTATAAAGGAAGGGTCTTAATTTCTGAGCTCGTTTTCAGACTGGTTGGAAGGAAGCTATTTAGCATCACTCTCTATTACGGGCTACTCTATGAGCAAGAGCCCGTGCTGGCATAAGGCCAGCTTAATCTCAAACAACAACAGCAGCATCACCAGTTACTTTCCATAAAGTATAAGAAAGACAAGATATGATTGTTGTAGTATAAGAAAGACAGAAAATGACTGGTGTAACATAAGAAAGGCATAGGGATGAATATGTTACAAGGCGAATATTGGAACGGAACTAAACAACCAAAAGCGCCTCAGTGGCGTGATTGGTAAGGTCTTGGCCTGCCACCTCGGTGGCCGCGAGTTCGACTCTCGGGAATTCCATTGAGGGGTTAGAGATGTGTATTTCTGGTGATAAAGTTCACTCTCGACGTGGTTCGGAAGTCACGTAAAGCCGTTGGTCCCGTTGCTGAATAACCACTGGTTCCTTGCAACGTAAAAACACCATACAAATAAACAAACAAACTAAACAACCAAAGTACTTTCAATAAAAGGTAATATAGGAAGGGTCGACGTGCTACTCATGAATCTTCTTGTGCGTGTGTTAAACGGCCGAGAGGCGCATTTAATTTTTTTTTTTTTTTTTTTTAACGGAGTTCATGCAAGAGAGGGTGAAATTAATATTCTGCGCTGGCCTGCTTAATCTCTTAGGCAACCCCCTTTAGGCGAAATTTATACCTGGTGGAGGCTGAGTACATTTTCAGTCTTAAATATTTCCAAGATTAAGCGCACAGCGTAAATGCACATTTTCGTTCCTTATGGTTATGATTCATAGCTAATGTGCAATTTATAATATTATGAATGACGATGCTATTAAAATTCAGTTAGACGCAGTTGTAGTGCATTCAGATTTTCAGTGCGAATTTGCGTCCTTGATTATGCATCTATGAAGGCAAATGAGTCCATATTTACGTCCTTGATTATGCATCTATAAAGACAAATGAGTCCAAATTTACGTCCTTGATTATATATGCATCTCTGAAGACAAATGAGTCCAAATTTGCGTCCTTGATTATATATGCATCTATAAAGGCAAATGAGTCCAAATTTGCGTCCTTGATTATGCATCTATAAGGGAAAATGACAAATTACTACTGACACTTGAGATCAAGTATAAAGAAAAAGAAAATTAAACTAAGAAGTCTGAATGATACACGTGTAAAAGTTTGAGGTCAAATACAAACAAAATTGAGAAAACTTCACGAAACAAGCAACTCGGCCAATTCTTCTCGGGGAAGACTTGGTCAAAAATGAAAGATTCAAAAGTTCCAACGTTGTAAAACAAGTTCTTAAAATTAAAGTGGAAAAGTTTTAACCCTTTTTGTGACGTTAGTCTGAAGTAAATAAATAAATCTGGGAACCAAAGGAAAATAATATTTCAACTGATAATAATGATTTGGAGCGAAATCACGTGACCGTTACCTTTTCTAAATTTACTTATGGTTAGTTTTCTCTCTCTCTCTCTCTCTCTCTCTCTCTCTCTCTCTCTCTCTCTCTCTCTCTCTCTCTCATACAAGAAGTTAATTCATTGGAGTTTGCTTACCACGTCAGTGTGTGTTCATATGGAATAATAATAATAATAATAATAATAATAATAATAATAATACGTCTGTTGCCGTGGAAAGGATCCTTGCACAATAATAATAATAATAATAATAATAATAATAATAATAATAATAATCATAATCATAATAATAATAATGCTCTAAGGGCCACATTACCAAAAATTTTTAAATGTTTGTATATATAAACACTTCACGAATAATAATAATAATAATAATAATAATAATAATAATAATAATAATAATAATATAATAATAACTAAAGAAAGAGCCTAAGCCTTTCTATGATTCCGAGTCCATTAGAGGCATCATCATGAAAGACCCAAGTGTTGAAGACACACGAGTAAAAAGAGAAGTGCCAAAATAAAAAGCCTCATTGAAGTCAGACCCCTTAAATTAAATGGGGGGTGGGGGTGGGGGCGTCAAGGGAAGAAGTCTCCGTTTGAAAACTTACTCCTAAAAACTTGTGACAACGCATTAGCGCTTTTTCCTTTTGACAATTTTTTTCGTCAAGGTTTTTCTTAAGGGAAGTACAAGGCCCTGACTTCTTTTTTTCCTTGAAAGGATTTTCTCGGGCTCCTCCTCAAGCCAGATGATAAGAATAGGTTTCTTCAGAGAAATTTCTAAGAGCATTTGTAATACTGTAAGTTTTATTATACTAAATCGTGTTTTAATATAAGAGTATTTTAAATATTATTGGGGATTTTCAGCAAAATCATGTTTTAAAAAACCACAAAAATCATCATTAAAACCTTCAAGACATGAAATTAGTTTAAAAGATGAATTGGAAAACGTTAGAAATAAAAAAAAAAAAATAGAAAATCATTATTTGAATCATAACCTAAAATATATCAGTTTTAGTTCAAACCTCGATTTGAAACGGCGTGAACTACTCATTATTATTATTATTATTATTATTATTATTATTATTATTATTATTATTATTATTATTATTAAACAATCTTACAAGCGGTAAAAAGGGGAAAAAGAAAATGGCTTCAAAGCATACTTCAACAGCGGGAGAATTGCCTAAAAAAAAAAAAAAAAAAAAAAAAAAAAAAAAAAAAAAAAAAAAGAGTTTAACATACATAAACAACAAACAAACATTGAAATCCAAAAGTCACGATCACTCACAAAAACAATCAAATGCAGCTTTCCGCGACTCCTCTAACTTGCTATGTATCTCTCGCGACCCCATTTTTCTTTCACCCCCCCCCCCCCCCCCCCCCCCTTTTCGCCCCACCCTGGTCACGGAAAGCGGATAAGGGCATTAAGTTGCCAGTCACGTCGGGCTTAGAATTATAGAATAAACAAAATCCAATTGTTTGTTGGGACACCAAGGTTAATTAGAACGCCAGACCTTCGGATTATCTGTTGTTTATGGTTCATACGTCGGGATTTCCTTCGTGCATTTGTTTAGCGAGATTTACAAGGGGGGGAATGTACATAAATATACGTTTATGGCGTATATCAATGTGTATGTGAGAAGCATGTATATATATATTATATATATATATATATATATTATATATATATATATAACACATATACATATATATAAATGTGTGTGTGTGTTTATTTATGAATGTGAATGTATGTGTTTATGGTATATATATATAAAAATTAATGTGAGAAATCTACAGAAGGATGGACGAAAGCTATAATCTTTGTAAATATTTCCACAAATATATTTGTCTGGATAAACAAGAATATTACTGAGGATCCATCGACAGATTGCTTAGAAGCACGATATCGTGTTTTTATATTGCATATATATACACACACATATATATACATACTATACTAATATACATATGCATATGTATGTATTTATGTATGCATGCATGCATGTATATGCGAGTGCATGAACAAAACAACCACACGCGTCTACTCAATTCCTACGACGCAAATACGCATGCACGATCATACGGAAAAACAGATGCAAGTTAAAAAAAAAAAAAAAAAAAAAGAACCGCACGACCAACATGCAAAACTCCCAACACCGCCACCGACGATTGTCAGTCGTAATCTCTTCCCTTTGATCCGAAAGGTCTTCTTAATGAACGTCATGTGAGATGAGGCAACCGTTTCAATCATTCGGGATGATCAGGCCTAAACAAACTGCATCGTCCTGCCTGTCCGCAGGCTATATTGGAGGCCGGCGGGGTTGATTAAACATAATCAAATATGCAACAGGTGTTTTGATGATTTAATACGAAAATACCGTAGTATTGATCGCGTCCGTCACTGCCGATGAGGCTGTGGCCGCCGGGGAAAAAGTAGAGGACAAGAGTTAATTGCTCGACATTAACTATTTCAAACTCACGATTCAGTTTTCCCAAGTGCGTCGTTAGCTGTCTTACAACAACCAAAACAACGACAGCGGAAAAAACAACAATTCATTCACATAAGCATGGCCGCTTTCTGGGCTATAATTTAACACGGTTACTTAGTCAACAAGAAAACCAGCAACAATAAAAAGAAAAAGGAAAATACACACGCGCGCGCACACACACACACACCATGCACATTTTCCTTCACAACCAGGGGCCCCATTCATCAACACCAATATCTCCTCCTCCCCCCTAAGAGAGAGAGAGAGAGAGAGAGAGAGAGAGAGAGAGTGTCGCCAGTGCACCGGAATCATTGCTTATATGCAACAGCACCCAAACAAGTGTATTTTTAGGGACGCCCTTCTAAGTATACATGGGAAAATCACGGCCTTCCACGAAGGGGCCCGCTCGAAGTCTTGGCCTCCCCCGCCCCCCAACCCCTCAACCTAAAGAACCCCTCCTCTCACCCATTTTTAAAGGTGTCCTTTCCATGAACCTCTTGAGGGGGTAGGTGGGGGTAGGAGGTGCTATTCCTACGGGTGCATGAGCCAGCATTCCCGCGGAATGAAAACATTGCAGTTCGCGAAATTTTGCTTGTGCACGCACGCATGTACAGGTGCAAGCACCCTGTCTTCGTCTGTGCATTTCCGAAGGGAATGCACAGTGGGTACTTTTTCCTTGCGCATAGATATAAACACATGCTCTGGAATTATAGCGATGCTGCATGGCGTGTTTGTGCGCGCTTGCTCACAAACGGGTACAAACGGCATGTCAGCGGGGGATCTCGCGGAGTGAAATATACGCAGGCACTGAATCCTCTCGCATAAACTCATAGAATTAGCGTAATTCTGATATGAAAATCTGCTTGCATACACAAGCACAAACCTTTACGTGTATGCATATTTCTGTGTAATTTTGTAAGAAACCTCTGCTTGCATAAGCATTCACAGACAAGTATTAATATGTGTATGCGCATTTCTGTGTAATTTTACAAAAAACATTCTGCTTGTATAGCAAGCACAAAGTATAAATATGTGTATGCGTATTTGTGTAATTTTGCCAAAAAAAAAATAAAATTCTGCTTGCATACGGAAGTACAAACAAGTATAATAAATATCTGTATGCTTATTTATGATAAATATCTGTATACGTTATTTATGTAAGAATATGCGTATGCAATATATTTGTATATAAACACACACATTTGTATAGTGCTACTGTTTGACATCTCTCACGTCTGTTTACGACCCCACAAACATTAATGTGTGAATATAAGTTAGAATAAAAGTGCCTCGTTAAAACTCGGGCAGGTTATGTAATATGTAAAAAGTGCTCTTGTATACAAACAAAAATGAAAATAGTTTGTGTCACCTGATATACTTTGTGTCAGCAAAACCGCATAAGTTGTCTGTGTGTGTGTGTATATATATATATATATATATATATATATATATATATATATATATATATATATACATATATATACATACATACATAAATGTGTATGTGTAATCCACGATTCAGCGGTTAAAGTATGAATGTGGCATTGACCGTGTTCTTTTTTTATTTCTCTGGGTCACCCCCTGTTAGCGGACGCAGTTTATTACTAATGCATACACAAACACACACACACAATACTATATTATTTATTTTATATATATATATATAACATCATACATACCATACATACATACATACATACATACATACATACATACATACTACATACATACAACATACACATACATCATACATACATACCATACATATCATACAGCACATATATATATATATATATATATATATATATATTATATATATATTATATATATATATATATATATATATAAGTGTGCGTAGGTGCACGCGAATATATTCAAAGATTAATACTTTCATATTTATTAACTTCAACCATAAAAAGCGCGCGGAACTGTGTTTCCTTTGAGCTTGAAAAATTTGCATAACGTTAAAAGTTCTGTGCTTGTAAAAAGTACTGTTGAAAAAAAAAAAAGATTTTCAATTAAAAATGAATTAATTTTTGAAGCGGAGGATAAGTAGTTTCCAAATTGCGTTGCAGTATTTCCACGTTATGAATTATCATCTTCATACTAAGCAATCAATTTATCTACGTAAAATGACTTAATAATAAGTAAACAGGTTACTTCAGTGAAACTTACACTTTACTTTCAAATTTTAAGAATCGTTGTTGTAATTCATATAACATATAAATGAACCTTCTTTTTTTTTCTATCGAAGTTGAAATTAGCAGGTATCGTTCAGTGACTGCATATAATGCAACTGTTATATTTGCTATTATTATTACTGTAATCATTAATATTATTCATCTTGACATTCTTGCAGCTTGCTAAATGGCGCTTATTCTCAGTTTTATATTAATTCTTTGTAATGCATTTTCTTATTACTAAGTACAGAATAACTTGCTATAGTTTAAAATCATGTATTATTATAATTTATATCCTTTCTATATATACAATCTTTATGCAAGCTTCCCATGTTTCATAGTGACAAAAGTTATCTTCCTCAAAGTTTCTTTCGTCAAGTCACGAAATACAACTATCAGATTTCCAGCTAAAAAATTGTCCTCATAATCCTCATTTTCAACTTTTGACCTTCCTCAAGGTGTCTTTCGTCAACTCACTAAATACAACGAGCATATTTCCAGCTTAAAAAAGAAAAAAAAAAATCTTAAAAAAGTACATTTCAATTCTCCATAAATCCTTATTTTCCTCAATATTATATAACTTTCACACTTCTTACTTGAAAACAATATCAGCACAGTCACCCAGTAAAATGTCCTCCGTCCATCATCAACATTTTTGTCGACACTTAACAAACTTTCATATTCCTTTTATTAAAAGGTAATTCTACAGAATAGTTCTGCACGGACTGCAAGGAACGGGACCGCGGATACGGCATCCACTAGGGATTGGGGCGTCCAATGTATTTCGCCGTGTTTAGTACTGGCCCCCGGGGGTAAATTACAGTCGTCCGAATAAATATTACTTAAAATTCTTGTTCAGGAGGTAAAACTGCATAGAAAACCGCAACTGCCATAGTCTAAGCCGCCGCGGAATAGTACTGTAGATCTACCTACTAAAACCATATCAGCACATTCTCCCCAGCCATTAACAACGGCAGTGTTGTACCCTTTAATCATTGCATCTCATCACCGCTTCATTTGAATTCCAAACCTCGAATATTCATGAACAAGGCTTGAACTTCAATTTTGGCAGCGTTCATTAATACCGATATGTTCAGGCACCGGGCACATCCATTTTTCATTCTAATTTATGTAGGAGGGGGGACGGGGGAGAGGATCTGTTGTTATTAAAGATAAATGGAAATAGCTGGTAAAAAAAAAAACCTCATTATGTCAAGAAGATCAACATGGCTTGTAAGACTATGCTAAAACAACAGGTAGAGTTTTAATAAATAAAATAAATAATAATAATAATAATAATATAATAATATAATAATACTAATAACGATAATTTTATAATAACCATGATAAAGATAAATGGAAATAGCTGGTAAAAAAAAAAACCTCATTATGTCAAGAAGATCAACATGGCTGTAATGACTATGATAAAACAACACGGTAGAGGTTTTAATAAATAATAATAATAATAATAATAATAATAATAATAATAATAATAATAATAATAATAACGATTAATTTTTATAATAACCATGATAATAATATGATAATAATAATGTTCCGAAAAACACATACTGTCATTAGACACCATTACGTAATGCAAATAAATTTAACTGTAATCATTACAGCACAAATGATTAAGAATTAACTTTTGAAATCATCATATTGAACATATTATTTGTTGAAATTAGTATAAATGGTAACAAAGAAGACTTTCAGGATAGTAGGATTTATTCACTACATATTCTAACATGTAGATTCTGAAGACCAGAGGCCTCTATCTATCATAGTTCCCGAGATCTTAAGGAAAATGCTAAAGTTCCCATTAATGACTAACCCCTAAGGTACTTTTATCGATCTACCTAATTTCATTTTAGACCTGAGAGAAATTAACTAAGAGGAGAATTAAAACGTTGAAAAATTATTTAAATCTCTGGGAATAATACTTCAACCTAAAAGGTACCTACTTATCTGTCAGAATTGCTTAAAATGATCGAAAACTTAAAAGTTTAGCTTTTAAATTGACACTTTACCTTTAAATTCAATTAAAGGTTAAACATGTTCGCTGGAAGTAATCGCATATGAAGATACCCGTGTAGCTATTAAAATTGGCCTTTTGGTTTAAACATTGCCAAAGAATGAAAATTGAAAAAAAAAAAATAATAATAATAAACAAATTACCTGTCAAAAGTTTGAAGAAATCACGCGTAAAAAAAAAAATTTGACAAGTGACCTTGAAAACATAGTCAATGTAAACAAAAACTCAAATTCTAGAGAATTTGAAAAAAAGGATAATGTATATATATATATATATATATATATATATATATATATATATATATAAGAAATACTGTCAAATTTTGAAGAACGACAATGTTCAACTGTCACAGGGTCTGAACCGTAGAGAATAACTGCTTTAATTTTAGTCATTAAACTGACATTTGATCTAAGAAAATAGTTCAAGAGCTGTGTCAAAATGTACAGTAGTGACCTTATCCATCTATCTGAGACGTAGGTAAAAATTGGTGCACTATTGGTCTTCAAACTGACCCCTGAACTTGAAAAAGAAATCAAAGTTCAAAACAGTGTCACATGATGATGGGAGACTTCTGTCAGAGTGTCTCATGTTAAGAGAAAAATTGCTTTATTTTATACTTGGAATTGACGTTACACCTTTGAATATTGAATATGTCGTAGTTAAAATTTGATATCAAGGAGGAACAGAAACACATGTGACTATCATAAAATCTAAGATTTTAAAGAAAAACTTTCCATTTTCGGGCTTGAGAGAGAGAGAGAGAGAGAGAGAGAGAGAGAGAGAGAGAGAGAGAGAGAGAGAGAGAGAGACCAATAACATCAATAGATGCATGAGAAGTTTTAAATTGTATTAAAAGCAGTATAGAGTGAATTTACACCAAATGGCAAGAAAGAGTAGAGAGGAGAGGGAGAGGAGAAGAAGAGAGAGAGAGAGAGACCAAAAACATCAATAGATGCAATGAGAAGTATTAAAGCCAGTATAGAGAGAATTTACACCAAATGGCAAGAAAAACTAGAGAGAGAGAGAGAGAGAGAGAGAGAGAGAGAGAGAGAGAGAGAGAGATACCAAAAACATCAATAGGTGCAGAGAGAGAGAGAAGACCAACAACATCAATAGATGCATAAGAAGTTTTTGATTATATTAAGAGCAGTACAGGGAGAATTTACACCAAATGGCAGGAAAAACTAAGAGAGAGAGAGAGAGAGAGAGAGAGAGAGATGAGCAAGAGAGAGAAATAACAAAAAACATCAATAGATGCATGAGAAGTTTTTGATTGTATTAAGAGCAGTCAGAGAGAATTTAAACCAAATGGCAGGAAAAACTAGAGAGAGAGAGAGAGAGAGAGAGAGAGAGAGAGAGAGAGAGAGAGAGAGAGAGAAATACCAATAACATCAATAGGTGCACGAGAAATTTTTTAATTGTATTAAAATCAGCCCAGAGAGAATTTACACCAAATGGTAAATAAAAGTCGTACGATAAACCCTCAATGTTAGAAAAAAATATAAAGAAATGGCTATGTGTGATGCAAGCCTTGATATCATATAACAATCTCCATCAGAACGACCACTCAAAAAAAACCAAAATATTTGAAATTCCGTTTCCTAGTTCTGAAAGCCCCCCACCAGGCAGACAAACGAATTGCGTGACAGACTGACTGCCAAATTGACAGACAAGATTTATGAAAACGGACAGAACCCAAAGAAAACTTTACAGGGTTTTGCGTTTGTCGGGTTTTAAGGCTGGGCGTGGGCGGGGGGTTGGGGGCGGTAAAGGGATACCAACAACCTGTTGCGGGCGTAACGATGCTGTTTATGCTGAGAAGTGATTTTAGACGAATCTTGAGCTATTAGGAGATGCAGGATACCTTTTGAACTACTAGGAGATATAGGACGCTTCTCGGATTGCTTGGTAAAATGTGAATGTTTGTACTGACAGCTATTAACTTTCATTGTTAATAGAAATCTTCCCTTACCCGGGTTTAGGATGAAAAATAATTACTTCATACGTGTCAATATTGCGCCTTTATTTTATAATAGAGTAGTTCCTCGTTGGACGAGTGGATTTCGCGCTCGGCTACCAATCCGGTGGTCCGAAGTTCGAATCTTGGCTCGGCCAACGCGAAATCAAGAGGAATTTAATTCTGGTGATAGAAATTCATTTCTCGATATAATGTGGTTCGGATCCCACAATAAGCTGTAGGTCCCGTTGTTAGGTAACCAAATCGGTTCCTAGCCACGTAAAAATATCTAATCCTTCGAGCCAGCCCTAAGAGAGTTGTTAATCAGCTCAGTGGTCTGGTAAAACTAAGATATACTTAACTTTTTTATAACAGAGTTCCTCTTGTCAATCCAGGTTGATTACGTCTTTTCACTTTTAAACTTTTAAAAAAAATATTTTTTTATTAACCATTGTCCAACCTCCAGACTTATTTGAATTTTATGCTCAATTGACTCCTTTTTAAAAATATTTGCATTCTTGATTAGGCGCGTTCGCTAATGTTAACTGTCCCTAATTTTTTCTGCAATAAGGTTTTTTTTTTTTTTTTTTAACAACCTATTGTACGTTTTTCTGTCCTGAAAAGTTTAGGTCATTCATTTTCGTTAATTTACTGAAACTACGAGCGATTTGCTCTTAAGTGATGTTAATTGCTTATTTGCCATTCAGCTATTATCTTCCATTGTCTCTCCCTTTCCCAGTCCCTCTCTCCTCTCTCTCTCTCTCTCTCTCTCTCTCTCTCATACACGCAAACATTCTCTCTCTCTCACACACATACACACAAACTTTCTCTCTCTCTCTCTTTCTCTCTCTCTCTCTCACACACACACCCACAAACACACACACACTCCTAAACGCCCCTTTTCACAATAGTTAACCTTTGCAAGCAAGAATGTCACTTACGCAGCTCAATGAGGTCTAAATTAATTTGATCACATGAACTCAAGTACCTAAGTACGTATTAATGGCAGATATGCGAAAGAATATTTGAGTAGTTATTAAAGATGGATATAATACGAATGTATAATAACACCACAAACCTTACAAATGGTTAAACTGTCTTCGTTAAATAAAAGAAAAGTTACTGGAATTGTGTTAGTCGAAATTTAACACTGATCGAATACGTCATTGGATCAGGATTAAGCATAAAAAGAATAGTTATTTGCCACTACCGAAAATACAATTCTATTAATACTATCACTATGGAAAATGCAATGCTAATATTGTCTACATCAAAAGTAAGAGAATTTGGGCATTTTACACTACTTCCATCTGCTTTCTATTTTTAAGTATCATACAAGTATCGCACATGATTTCGTCAAAGGATGGAGCTCTTGATGAAGACCGCTCTTTTCAAATGGAGAATCTAATACGGGTTGGAAACTGCACGACATCATGAAAAGACAATTTTCAGAGCAGCATCAAAGGAATACTATATGCTGTGGCTATGCTAGAGAAAAGCTCGGAAACTGAACGATAGAACTGCTTATTGAAAGAGATTAGTTAATCGTTATAAAGACGGTTGGTTATCCTAACAAAAACTGTTTATTGTGTTCCTGAAACACTTCCTGAAACGCACAGGTATAACGGAACAGCTGGATTGTGCAATTCGTTCCGTGTACGTATCACAAGCTGCTTTCATTTCTTACCTGTTAAAGAAAATGCTGTATCATTCACTTCTCTATTCCAAACGGAACAACAAATAGGCGATACTTTTACACTCGATAACACAAGGACGACGTCCTGCTATTTTTCCTCAATCACGGAAAGAAGACCTCGAACATTTCTTTCTTCAATAACGCCGAGACACTTTCCTACATCTCTTTCCTCACTAACGCCCAGACAATTCCCTACATTGATTTCTCAATAACGCTGAGACAACTTCCAACATTCTCCCCTTAATAACGAAGAGAAGACCTCCATATTTCTTTCCTCAATAACGCTGAGACAATTCCAAACACTGATTCCTCAATAACGCCTAGACAGCTTTCTACATTTCTTTCCTCAACAATGTGGACAACAACAATCTCTTCTCCTCCTCCTCCTCCTCAACCTCTTAATAACGCAGCAGAGAGACAAACACCTCCGGCACCTTCCTTAATAACGCAGAGAGAGAGAGAGAGAGAGAGAGAGAGAGAGAACAAGGGGGGAATCCGCGCTCCATGGCGACGCATCCCACTGCCTACAAATAGCTCCTCGGCGTTTTGTTATGTAAATACAAGCACATAACATTCAGGCACTAACGAGAGAGAGAGAGAGAGAGAGAGAGAGAGAGAGAGAGAGAGAGAGAGAGGCAGGCCACCACGCTTTATACTAAGCTTGGAATATTTGCCGGCATTTCCGGGGTCCGTTATTAAAGCTCTGGATTCTTCTTCGTCGTCATCGTAGTCGTCAGGAGGTCAGCGCCTTTCACCTTTATATATATAATATAAGAGGAGCTTTAACCTTTTCCCCGCAGCGACCACAAGGGAGAGATGAATCTTTTCGGGATAGATAAGAGGGAAAAATTAGCCTCCGGTTTAGTCAAGTGTTCTGGCAAAATCCACACACACACACACACACACACACACACACACACACTCCTATATTATAATAATATATATATATATATATATATATATATATATATAATATATATATAAAGCGAATACCACAAGAAATGATATAGGCTAAAATCCAAGCGCTTTCGTCTTTACGAAGACACTGTCAAGGAACGAATGAAGTCACGTGCATCTACTGTGATTTTTTAAGCATATATATTATATATAATATATACATGTTTTCACCGTGCATACAGTCTTTCACTAGCTCCGAACAACAAGTAGCGAGAGACGCGTCAATTCAATAAGCAAAAAAACATGAAGGCCAAACTCAAACTCTTCCCAATTATTTCTGAAAAATGTCTCCATACGACAACAAGAACATCGCAGATTTCCGGAGCGTTCAAGGTAAGGAAAGTCACCTGACGAAGGAATCCCGCCCTTGTAACCGGGCGCCGTAGGTGCTAAGGTAGCGTGTCCAGCCCCATCCGGCATCATTAGCGTCCGGATACGGTAGCAGACTATATAGCATAGCTAAAGGTACTGGAAGTGGCACCCTTGGATGTAATCCGGTGGCACCTTCTCTCCTTACTAATGAATCCACGCCATGGCGGCGTACAGCGACTTTTCAGATAGCATAGAATAGAGTATAGAATTTAGACCAAAAGCCAAGCGCTGGGACCCACTATGAGGTGAGCCTATGAGGTCATTCAACGCTGAAACGGAAATTGACAGTATAAGGGTTTCAAAGGTGTAACAGGAGGAAATTCACTGATTCAATTGTTATAGAGTGAGTGGAAAGTCAGATGGAAGAGAATATGAACGGAGGTAAAGTAAAAGGAATGAAATAGGCCGCAGCTATAGGCTGGAGGGATGCGGCAAAAACCCTTAAGTAATATTAATACAGTGGTGCACTGACGGCACTCGTAAGCGAGATTTTCGAGTTTATAGGTTTGGGTATATACAAAAACACTTATTTCATTTGATTCTTTTGGTCATTTAACTGGATGTCAACACGACAGCAATTTAAAAATTGCTTTAATCCCCAAGTTGAGGTTTCGGCAAAGTAGAAGGCAATAAAGATAGTTGCGTTATTTAAAGGGATGTCATGAAAGAGAGGAAAACGGGACGGGAAACTATGGCAAGATCTTGGCATATAGGAATCAGTAATCTCTCTAGGAAAATATTTGTCTCCAAATGAATACCAATCGAGGCGCTATTCTATAACAACTGCGTATTAGTCATATCTTGCCACTAACTTTACGGGTTACTGACAAGCTCACGACGTACAGACACACACCCACATATAAATACTATACATACATACATACATACATACATACATACATACGATACCATATATATATATCTATATATCCTATATATATATATATATCATATATATACTTGGTCAAGACAATACACAAGAATTGTTTGACGTTCATTAGGCTGCTCACTGTTGCAAAAGGAAAAAAAATATAAAAGAATAACTATGAGTTGAATTGTTTCTGCGACAAATTCCATATTGCGTCAATAAAAAAAATCAGCCAACGAAGCTGTAGAGAACAGGATAAAATTAACGATGCATATATTGTCTGTAAATAAGTATTTCATGTCTTTGCTTTGGCAATCAATATAAAAATGCAGGTCTGCTTCATACAGTATTTTTAATTACTCAAAATCTTATTTCTCAATTTATGAAGAAAGTGAAAACCAAACCATGTTACAAGATAAAAAAAGAAAAGGAAAGAAAAAGGTAAAAATAAAATAAAAATGAATAAAATATAGAAACGTACTTTTTGAAAGAACAACAAAAGCAATATTTTTTCCTACACAAACGTCATACAAGATAAAAAAGAAAAGGCAAAAAGAAGGTAAAAATAAAATAAAAATGAATAAAATATAGAAAATGTACTTTTTGAAGAACAAAAGCAATATTTTTTCCTACACAAACGTC
>NC_061095.1:25141089-25168589 GCF_015104395.2 Macrobrachium nipponense | reverse complement strand
TGTCACTATGATATCATAATATTCTCATATATTAAATTAAATATCGTACTTCTGGATCAGTGATATACATACATACATACATACATATATATTAATATATATATATATATATATATATATATATATATATATATACATCTTTGAGTCAAAATTTCCTTTGATGTAAGGATAACCCGATAACCCAATAGTCGCAATGTGAAACATATAAAGTGCACTGGTTTTACTTGTTATACACAACACGTTCAAAGCGTTTCCTTGAAGTAGCAACCGAAGGATGAGAGACGTCATCACCATCATCATTATCATAATCATCTCCTTCCTCTCTTCAAGTCTTCTGCAATCGAGTAATGTGAGATGTCTAATATCAATAGGGGGAAGATGCATGTAGTTATATGTCAGCCTGTTTCACTGATCTATGGAATAAAGTCTAGTTTCCTGCGCCTTTCACAGAGTCGAGTGAGGAGTCTATTTGTTCTACAATGACAGATGCTCCCTTCTGGCACTGTAGCAACATCCTATTCTGTTTCTTACAGTGACTGTTACCCGTCCGTCAAGCAAATCTGAATGACTCCGTTACAGAATCTTTTCTCAGAGCTGGATATGAGCATACAGCCAATAGCTTAGTCATTTAACATTTTGCTTGTAAAGGTGTAAAGTTTCTAATATGGACTGCTATACCAAAATCCTAAGGAAACTTATGAGGTCTTATATTCATTATTACATATATACTATGAAATTAAGTTCAGCTCTCTCAAATCTGGTCACCATTTTAAAGTGCTTCAAAGCCTCCGAAATTTACCAATCCATTTATGCTCCGGAACCGACATCTTGCACATCAGGGATGGTTCTAAATGTTATTGTTGTCCTTTAATCCTTTCTGATCAACCTTAAGGTACATTCTTCAGCTGAGCAATGCAGTATTGAGTGATTTCGTTATTGGATTCTCGATCTACAGCCAAACTGACTTATATCCTAAATTTCTTCGATTCTATTACCTACTTTTACTTCTACATTTCTATTTAAAAAAAATAGTCTAGCAAACCTTGGCTTTCACTGGACGTTGCACATGCTTACATCACTTGGACACTGTCCAAGAGAATCTGGTGAATCCACAACACTAGATTTTGGCAATGCCTGCGGTTTTGACAGTACTTCAGTCCAGAATACTACACTTTCACTAGCTCCTCGACTTACTAGATTTATGTGGGAATCAACATATGATGACCGAACACATTTAGAATTTCACAAAATGTAGACCTTAAGAGCATAGCATTCAGTGTGAACGTCGTTCAACGTCTATGTATCCAAGTGTACCCAAAACATCATAAAATGGCGATTTACATCAGTGGGTCCCTGAACCAGTCACTTTCCATGCATGCCATATATTATAGACGGAAATTACTTATACGCCTTTCTTAGAAGCTCATGAGTTGGGATGCGTTTTCCAAAGCACTCGAGACTGGAAGTCTTTTAAACGGGGATTTCATCCTTGAACAGTAGTTATAGGAAGAATGGGAACAATAGTACCACTTTCTTTAAAACTGAGAGAGAGAGAGAGAGAGAGAGAGAGAGAGAGAGAGAGAGAGAAGAGAGAAAAAAAAATTCTCTTCCATTTTCATTCTGGATAACGACAAAAAAGAAAAAAGCAAAAGAAAGAAACGGCCATGCAGGCATCGCGGGAACATTTGCATGCATAGCCCTGTTGACTCGAGCATTCTTTGGCAAAGGAAGTATTTAATGCAAAGCTCCATCCGCGAGCCTTTGACAAAGCAAAGGTCCTTTCAAGCAGAGGAAAAGGAAGAGGAAAGATCACTGCGAGTTTCTCCTCTTGCCTCACTTTCATCTCACTGTATCTATTTCTCGCTATGTGAACTTGTCCCGCTGAGAGATCTCTTTGAAGGGGAAAGCATTTGCTTTTGAGCATTTGTGGCTTTCGTTTTATCATATCTCTCTCTCTCTCTCTGCTCCGGGCTCTCTCTCTCTATCTCCTCTCTCTCTCTCTCTCTGTGTGTGTGTGTGTATCTACACAGAATATTCGCACTGGACATGAAAACACGACTGTATTCCAACGATCACTCAACTGCACGATTTTGATTGAAATAAAGTCCACCTCTCTCTCTCTCTCTCTCTCTCTCTCTCTCTCTCTCTCTCTCTCTCTCTACTTCTTTGTACTGAGCATTGGAAGAGTGACTCAGCTTTACTTTGTTATCAGTATTGAAATTTTATTCTTTGGTGCAACTTTAGTATAACATGACTTGGAGTTTTGATATCAAAATTACATTGCGTTCCTGCTAAGGGAATTCTTAATTAATAATAAGGCCATCATATATGATAATGTAAATTTTCAACGAGAGACCCCATTATACAAGCAATTACGTATTACTGATTACTGAAGTTTTTTTTTTTTTGGTTATCATTTCCTGTCACTTAAAAAGGTACATTCCAAATAAAATACATATAATAATAAAAGCAAATAAAATACATATAATAATAAAATTCTTCAAGTACAATCCCCACCCCGCCCCCGCCCCTCTGAAACTCTGCAATCCCTCCCTCCCCCCAATGAGGGAATTCCCCCCTGGTTGAGAACCACAGCTTTAGACCAAAAAACATTTTTTGTTAAACCAGAGAAGCATCACAAATGCCTGACGTCAAGGCAGCCTGAGGCCTCTGAATGACATCATCGACTTCCTAATGACATCCCAGCCAGATAATCTTGTTCAAGACAGAATGTGAAACTTCCATAATTCGTTTTAGATAGATTCAGTGAAACCATTTCACAGTTACAAGACAGGAAAATGAGTTCGCTACTACTTTCCAAGTCTCGTCTATAGTTAATATGATGAGGGAGAATGGAGGTATTTGTAATGTAATTTCTGCAGATTATCTGCTCAATGCTTAACAAGGAAGGCACTGAAACTTATATTACGGTTCAGTTCACTTTGAGCTAGAAACTGGAAATCTTTGAAAAAGAAAATGCTGAATAATTCGTCCATTTTTTTTGCCAGTGTTAAACATGCATTTAAATTTTTTTTTTTTTTAGTCATATGTATCGACTGTGCTTTCATTCTTGGCTTATTTCAACCAAATATCAATTCAGTTTCTTGCACAATCCAGGATGTATGGTGAGACATACACACACTTGATACTTAGCTGGAAACTGGAAGTCAATGATAAAATCACCGCCGATGCAGACAAAAAAAAACTGAAAAATAGATATTCAGCATTTTTCAAAAACAGGGATGAATTGTCTCCACAACTCTGCGATCATAGAAAATCACAAGCATGAATTCTTGTTAAATAGCAATTGGTTCTGCCCTCATTTTTTTTTCTCTCTCTCTCCCAGTGTACATCATTTCCTCCCTTCCCCTTCTCTCTCTCTCTCTCTCTCTCTCTCTCTCTCTCTCTCTCTCTCTCTCTCTCTCTCTCTCTCTTCTGGACAATTGATTTAATCCTATTCCATCAAATTGACCAGAGCCGAGTTCCTACACCTAACGGATTGGATGTAATTTTTCACGACATTCTCAATAAAACGTTGTAAAAAAAATTACAAAAATCGAACTGTAGAAAGGTACAAAAAAAAGGCCAACTGCTAAAACTGGATGATTGGAATGACCGGAAATTTTTATCAGACCTTTTATGGACCATTCAAGTAGGATTAAAGATGACTAACCTCAACCATCAAGGTTCTGGTTTTGATTGGACGAACGGATTTATGCATCTATTCGCATCATATATATATATATATCTTATATTATTATTATTATTATTATTATTATTATTATTATTATTATTATTATTATTATTATTATCGCGCGAAAAACTTCTTTGTTGGTAAGCATACCGCTAATATAATAGTAAGTAACGTAAACGGTGAATGTAGTTTGCTAAAATAAACATTAGTCTATTATCATTACTGCCTCACTTAGAAGTCTATAATACAAGTACATTAGTCTCATATAATAAATTTTTTTCATCAATGTCATACCGTAATATTGATCGTATTTCTTGTCACTTGAAAACAAGGGGTGCATTGATAAGAGAGAGAGAGAGAGAGAGAGAGAGAGAGAGAGAGAGAGAGAGAGAGAGAGAGAGAGCAATTTGGTTTGCATTTTGAATATGAATAAAACAGACCGGACTGTGAACAGTAAATATCCAGTCTTGTTATCTGAACGAGAATAATTTCCAGTGCAATTCTCTTATGAAATTTAAGCAATAATTCATTATGAGAAGGACTACGGCCAAAAATTTTTCTTGTTTTATGATCTGTAACCTTTCACCCCTGTCCAACAACAAGAGACAGAGTTATTACATCAACCTCAGATTTGACAGAACTATTCCTAAATTAACCTCAAATTTCGACAGAACTTTCCCGAAATTAACCTCAGATTTTAGCGAAAATATTCATAAATCAGCATCAGATTTTGACAGAACTATTCCTAAACCAACCTCAGATTACAACACAACTACTCCTAAACTAACCTCAGATTTCGACAGAACTGTTCCTTGACCAACTTTAGTTTTCAACAGAACTATTCCTGAAATAACCTCAGATTTCGACAGAACTATTCCTAAAATAACCTCAGATTTCGACAGAACTATTCCTAAAATAACCTCAGATTTCGACAGAACTATTCCTAAAATAACCTCCGATTTTGATGGAACTATTCCTCAACCAACCTCAGTTTTTGACAGAACTATTCCTAAATCAACCTCAGATTTTGACAGAACTATTCCTAAACCAACCTTAGATTTCGACAGAACTATTCCTAAACCAACCTCAGATTTCGACAGAACTATTCCTAAACCAACCTCAGATTTTGACAGAACTATTCCTAAATCAACCTCAGATTTCGACAGAACTGTTCCTAACCTACTTCAGTTTTCGACAGAACTATTCCTAAAATAACCTCAGATTTCGACAACTATTCCTAATCTAACCTCAGATTTCGACAGAGCTATTCCTAAACCAACCTCAGATTTCGACAGAGCTATTCCTATACCAACCTCAGATTTCGACAGAATTATTCCTAAACTAACCTCAGATTTCGACAGAACTATTCCTAAACCAACCTCAGATTTCGACAGAACTATTCCTAAACCAAGTTCAGTTTTCAACAAAACTATTCCTAAAGTAACCTCAGATTTCGACAGAGCTATTCCTAAACCAACATCAGATTTCGACAGAACTACCCCTAAACCAACCTCAGATTTTGACAGAACTATTCCTAAACCAACCTCAGATTTCAACAGAACTATTCCTAAACCAACCTCAGATTTTGACAGAACTATTCCTAAAACAACCTCAGATTTCGAGAGAACTATTCCTAAACCAACCTCAGATTTCGACAGAACTATTCCTAAACTAACCTCAGATTTCGACAGAACTATTCCTAAATCAACCCCAGATTTCGCGGTAACACCTGCACACTGAGGACGCAATCGCACTGTCATGCACAATGATTCCCTTCTTGTCGTTCTTGGAAGTCGTCCCCTTTTCGGGGAAACGCCCCTTTGCAGGAATACATAATAAATTGTACGTTAATAATAGGCAGTGGGCCGCGCTGGCCGCTAACAGAACCAGTCCCATCGCCATATCACAACGACAATAAAGGACCTTCGGTTGCTGTAATCTCTTTTCTCGCTGGAGGGTCATTACTTATTTATCGGTTGAAGGACTTGTCGTACTAAGCTTCTTATTGCTTCCTTTTATTTCCACCTATATTCTAGTTTTACTGCACCGACTTTCGTGTCTTTTAGTTTCCATTTTAAGCCTGCTCTATCTTTTACCATTACTGAAATTTACTGGGCAGTATTATTCGATAGTTCCTCAAGTGATATCATGAAGAAAAAGTCTGGAGTACCATCGTATAAGCCTGTGTTCCGTCTCGTCGCAGAACTGTGCTATTCACCATTTCTTCTACAATACTTAAGCTCTTCCTTGAAATATACCCAGAAATGTCTATTCACTGAAAATATTTCCTTCAACTCGACCGTTTCAGGTCATTTCCCATGATCTTTAGAAGTCATAGACCGTGTTGCTTTCAATAAGCGTTCAACTGAAAGCCTTCCATTTCATCAGTAATATAGATATGATTTCTCTTTCATATGCAACGGCAGTCTGAAACCTGCTTCAAATACTGCTTCATGAACGTCACCCAATCTTTGTTGATCACACGAATTGGGTGAAGTTTTCATAAATGTCTTTCCTCTGCATAATACCTATGTCTTTCCCCTGCATAATACCTATGTCTCTTTCCCTGCATAATACCTATGTCTTTCTCATGCATACCACCTATGTCTTTCTCCTGCATAATACCAATGTCTTTCCTCCACATAATACCTATGTCTTTCCTCTGCATAATACCTGTGTCTTTCCCCTGTATAATACTTCGCTGTTTTCTTAGCTTAGCTTTGCTTTCTTCAAGATGTTTTAGCTGGCTCCGTTTCATCAGACTGATACATTAAAGCACCAACTGTTTGTTTGTATATAAATATAAATGAGTTTTATCTCATCATCGTGACATACTTTTATTCACAGACACTAAGCTACATCTTTCGTTTAATTTCCAATTACCTCCACCTGGGAAATAATATCGAATGGTAACTACTCGTATAACTGGTTAGTCACTTCGCGGATTCGAACCACCGACAGCACCCAACCCCGACTTCAGTGACTGAGTTCTCTTTCTCCGAGTTTATATTGACAGCCCAGTGGTAAGAGACGCGTCGCTCAAGTGGGAAGCGGTTCGAATCCTCCAGGTGACTAACCACTAATCAGTTATAACTGCCGTTCGGTATTATTTCTGAAGTGGAGCGAATTGGATACTAAACGCCATTTGTAGCTTAATGCTTTTGGAGATATATGTGTGTATAATATATATATATAATATATATATATATATATATATATATATATATATATATATATATATATATATATATATATATGTGTGTGTGTGTGTGTGTGTGTGTGTGTGTGTGGTGTGTAAGCAATACATATCCAGAGCTTGCATTCATATTCATGTGGCGTGTATATTTACATGCATAGAAATGCACTCATGCCTACATTAATCTGCACTTCACAAGGTCGCTAATGATATACGATGGAAACCCTCCGGAATCATTCATAAATAACCCGATTCAAGTTTTTACCATTAATATAATATTCATGTTAAAACAAACTATTTTTCATTTCCATTTTCAACATGCGACACGTCCCATTATCATGTAGAAACATATTGTTTGTTTATTTTTGTTTTCCTTCCCTTCTCTTTTTCTATTTTTGGTCAGCTCCCCCCTCCCTACCCCCCCCGCCGTCCTCTTCTCCAACCTCCAGCCTTGGGAGAGAGAGAGAGAGAGAGAGAGACAACAAAAGCGTAAATTTCATCTCACAATTGGTCTCCTAACAGCATTGTGCTCGAGACGTTGCTCTGAAAGGATGTGTCCTTCCCTCTGACGCCGCCGCTGCAATGAGAGCGGATTGTGGGCGAGGGCGCCCTAACCCCCGAGGCCAGATTAATCTCGCCTCGGTCTGCATCTTTATACCATAATCCGAATTAGTTTCATTACAAGGCTCATCAGACAGCAGCATCCTCTAGGATGAAACGTTACGTTTCGGAGATGAAAAGGTTCATACGTTTTCAGAGAAGACCCCAGTTGCTATCTGGAAAATATTGCGGGTAACTAATTATTGCCCGAGGGCGCTTTTACCCGACTCGTCGCTAAAATAAAAATAATAAAATATCATCCTCATCATCAGCGTTATACTTCTCTTGGCAAAAAGAAAAAAAAAAAAAAAAAAAAAAAAAAAGTTGTTTGTCTTCGAGGGAGCGGTTTCGCAGAAAAACAAGTCGGCATTAAATTACATTTACTCTCTGGCTGCTGAGTAAATAAAGTAGTGAAATAACCCAAAGGAGATACTTTAATTATGAGTAGCTTGTCTGTCTGTCTACATTGTATGCGCGCGAGCACACACTGACACAAACACACACATACATACATACATACATTCAAGATTCCTATCATCATCATCATCGTCGTCGTCGTCAGTGTCACCATCTTTATTTGTATAACTATCATTATAGGTTAACAGAATCCATAATGATTCAGTGGTCACAACATGTCAATTTTCATTTCATGACTTCTGTACTCATTGTATTCCGAAAAACAGAGCAAAATAAAGATAAATAAATAAATAAATAAATGAAAAATGAATAAAATTACCTTGGATAACGAGTCCTATGACTGAAAACATTGGCATTCATTTTTTCTGAATTCATATGAATGATATTCATGTTATTATTAGCATTAGCGCCTAACCGGATGTGAATGGAGTACATGAATGATTCCACCCCCTCCCCCCACCACCCCACATGAGGTATATCTCCTTCCCACAATCACCCACATGCGGAAGGCTGTCCTATTATTGTGGCGATGATGAGGGCATAATCGATTCGGTGAACAATACAGGGGCCTTTTATCGGGAACCATCTTGTTTTGCTAGCGTTTTTATCTTATCACTTTTACGAAATGGCAAAAATCAATAGCTTCAGACGCAAGAGGTTTGCTACACGGGTATAAATTATTATTATCTAAAGAGTAGGCTCATCAATAACAACAACATACGTTGCTGCATAACAACAACATCAACATAGTCATCAAGTCTAAGCAGCCGCATTAATTGCACAAGCTGCAACAACATCAATAATTGTAACGGGGGTTATTTTGAAACACATTAGCAACAACAGCACCAATAATAACAAGGAGGCATCACAACATCCGCCCCCCCCCCCTCTCTCTCTCTCTCTCTCTCTCTCTCTCTCTCTCTCTCTCTCTCTCACACACAAACACCGTAAGCAGCAGCGGAAGACAATCACGTTGTCCTTTACGTGCCAAGGGAACACAATGGCTACAGTTTTATTGATTTACTGACAGACTGATCTCTCTCTGGCGTCAAGGCTGAGCATCAGGTGTTAATAGCGTTGACATTTATGAACTGGGACAATTAAAGACGAACCTACAAGCACAAAGGAGGCATAAACTAGGGTCAGGTAGAACAGAACCAGGGTTTCTTTTTTTTGAAGGAGTGAAAGCTCTATAGCGTTAGAGAAGGAGAGAGAGAGAGAGAGAGAGAGGAAAGGAAGTATAGCAAAGGAAAAAATGACAAGGGCAGACCGGCGGCGCATTTTTTAACTCGTTCACTTTCAATCTTAAATGACCATTGTCGTTTCAACGCCACCAGCTTACAGAGACTGCCTGTCAATTTCTCCGAGATATCAGGAGCGGCAGGAAATGTAACCTTCGGCCATTATCAATTGTGCAGTTGACTATATTAACGCTTTCGGAGTCGACTTATCTGTTCATCATTTATCAGGGGGGAGAAATACAACGAACGGCATCAATCCAGATTTAACCGGGGTCTGACTGAGAGAGAGAGAGAGAGAGTTACAAGATTGGGATGTCTCAAAGACTTCTTTAGTCCGTCCGAGGAGACATCGTGTGCTCACTTATCTCTATGAGCAGGTTTTAATGTTCATTCACAGTGTCCTCTTGATGATTTTGTCTAGCTTTCTTTTAAACTCATCCACAGAGAGAGAGAGAGAGAGAGAGAGAGAGAGAGAGAGAGAGAGAGAGAGAGAGAGAGTCTCTTCACAAGCTCTAACAATAAACCTCTAACTCTCACGAGAGAGAGAGAGAGAGAGAGAGAGAGAGAGAGAGAGAGAGAGAGAGAGAGAGAGAGAGAATCTCTTCACAAGCTCTAACAATAAACCTCTAACTCTCCCGAGAGAGAGAGACACACACCAATAGTCATATCTTGATAACCTCAACAAAATAAACCTGTAACTCACTCAAGGGGGGGTCGGGGAGACAGATGTATTTTGATCCCGGTCTTAATCCCCTAAGATATCCTTTGACAAACATTATAATCAAGCGTGATTAATCTAAATCCGCTTGACATTAGACTCGTAAACGTGATTAATTTACCCCGGTGCTGTTGCTGAATTATATTGTAGTGTGTTCTAGGTATCACTAAGCCATACTTCCACTCCCATTCCTGATCCCTCCGTCTATGACTCCATTCCCCAGTTTGACAAATGCAGTTCATACAGTGATTTCATTTGCCCTTCATGACAAATGCACTCGATACATTCGGCTCCTGTTCATAAACCATTTATCAACAACGTCCTTCTTTGATGGATATTAACATATATACTCTCATTTGATCAGTTATATGTATGATTAAGTACATCCTTGATGGCTATAAACATATATATACTCTCTTTTGATCAGTTTCACGCATGATTAAGTACAGCATTTGGATGGGGTACCATGCTTTTAATAACGCCTTATCTTTTCTAGGTTTATCGCTCAGATGAAACCTATGAAATACAAGGGCAACGAGATCTGGCAAATAACTATTGAATATGTTAAAAATGAGATGACTAAATGCTTTACTTACAGTATTCAAGAAATATTACAACAATAAATGGAGAGAGAGAGAGAGAGAGAGAGAGAGAGAGAGAGAGAGATGGAATCAGTTCCCTATTTTAGCTTTAATACAAATAAAACTGGTCCCAGGAATCGACTATTAATATAACTGTAATTAAAACGAGACGGATCACGCTGACTGCTTTCTCAAGTACCCGGGAGGAACCAATATGATATCGCAATAAATTACAGCGAGAGAGAGAGAGAGAGAGAGAGAGAGAGAGAGAGAGAGAGAGAGGAAAGAATGGAATTTGGAACTTGGAACTTAAACATGGCAATGTCAGAACGGGTCCTCAAGAGAGAAAACAGGCTTACTGGCAAGCATCACAACTCCACGCACATAAATTTACACACACATATGTTAAATGTGTGTGTATGTGTATAAATGTGTATAACTGAATTACGAGGATATGGAACGTAAAGGACAGTAAGTCGACAGGCCTGGGAACCACTCTGTTTCACTTTACCTTTCGTGGCTATTGCGCTATATTATAGTATATATATATATATATATATATATATATATATATATATATATATATATATATATATACACAATATATATATATATATATATATATATATATATATATATGTATATAATATAATATAATTATTAATATTTATTTATAGATAATATATATATAATATATTATATAACAAAATCTATATAATATATATATATTAATATATATTATATATTAATTTAAAAAATTTTAATAAAATATATATATATATATATATATATATAATATATTTAGAGTAAGAGATAGAGAGACTCCATTCCCAATTGTATATCCTTTAAAGCTTGCGTCAACTTAATTTAATTACAGCTCCATCCTCCACCATTTATTTCCACAGACATTCAATTTCCAAATCTTGCTCCAACCCCCCCGCCCCCTCCTCCCTTCTACAGGTAACGACTGCCGTGCTACAGATTCTACAGACTTCGTTAAATTACACCTGGGAGCAGGTACTATAAATTAATGCTACTCGCTTTCATGTAATTTTATAGGGTCTGATAACCCAAGGAATGTTTTCAGAGACTGGCGAGTTCTTCCAGTTTTCGGTTAACAAATGATTTAGTTAAATTATTGTTTATCCCTTAAATATGGACTTTGATTTCTTGGGACAGTTTATTACTTAATCTCATATTCTAAATCAATACTCATTTTGGAAGACGTGTCCTTTATTATTTTATATTAATGAACCTAAAAGCGTATTGATATGGTCATACAGTAAGTGGGTTTATGTCACTAATTTATGGAATACGATGAAGAAAATTGAATAGACGATTCCGACGCCTGAAAGCAAGATTCAGATGGAATAACACTTTCATGTGTTGATTATGTGGGACGTCAGTAATTTCCTTGGAGTCGAAACTTTGAGAATGATTGAAAGAAAAGTTCATATGCAGAAGAAATTAGGCTTCCATACAAGACTATTGTTAAATCCTGCATTTAGATTACATTGGCCCTATGCCAGTACGAAAGCCTACATCATGACACGCCGGTACTTTGATAAACCAGGATTTGCTTGGTCCACTGAATTATTGGTGAGTGTGTGTACATTCTGTGTTTCCAGAAAACTGAATTTTAAGAAATTTCGATCTCCTGTGACGTGAGGTCAGGTCGTTAACTAGCAGATGTTTTTGGTCAAAAATACAAGTTTGTATATTCTGGCGAATATTCAAGATTCAGCCTTAAAGACATATCACCTCGTATAAAGAATAATTCTTGAAATTTTCCGTAGAACCGTTTTGTAGAGCAAATAAAAACGAAGATAACAACACAGGTTACCTCGAAGCAACAGACACCGGATTAAGTAAGAAATCCGGACACGTTGCAAGCAAAGATACTTCTGACGCCAACACACTACATACAAGAGGATTTTCTGGCCCGTTCTCATTCTTTTTCCCCTGACTGACCTGCCTGAATGACTGCCTGTGAAGTGTGAAATCCTCTCTCTCTCTCTCTCTCTCTCTCTCTCTCTCATATAATATATATATAATTATATATAATATATAATATAATTATAATATATATATATATAATGTATATATAACATTACTATAATATACTATTATGTTAATATACATAATATAATATATATATAATACTATACAAATATACTATATATTATATATAATGTATGATAGTACATATATATTATTACTATTATAACTTAATTATACTATATCACTTATACTATATTAATGTATAATGCATATATATAATATTATATATATATTTAATATATTACTTCAATATACATATATATCATATATTATATATATATAACATATATATATATATATATTTATGTATATATATATATATATATATATATATATATATATATATATAGAATATATATGTATATATTTATATATATATATATTATATACTATTAATATATATATATAATATAATATATATCATATATATACATACATATACACACCTATACATACATACATACACACACAATGTACGGTCGTAATTTCTGTCACAACTCCTTTGCCCCGTCCAGAAGGATATGCCTTCAAGCCTAGAAGACGACACTTTCCACACCTTCCACACCGGTAAAATCTGTTAATTAACGAGTTTCCCTAGACGCCTACCCAAGCCCGCAGCTGCAGCAGCACCTGTGCTACAGCAACTTTAGGGTTTCCAGTCCTTTCAGAACCCACGTCTTGGGATTTGATTACATATATAATATTTCGACGCTGACAAGCACAGTCGCCGTTCTGGATGTCTCTCTCACAGGATGCGGCAGAACGCTATAAGTTTTATATAAAGTTGCCTGTTTGTGTCTAGACGACTGCGTGTGAAGTCCTTTCTCTCTCTCTCTCTCTCTCTCTCTCTCTCTCTCGCTTAGATTGGTGTAATCACTTGATTAAGGAAAATTTAGTATTTATAGACTGGATCTCTTCAGCTTTTGTTATTTCGCCATAAATTACTCAGCTCGATTACCTTGTAATTGGAGATGCATTATCATTGAGTGTGTGTGTGTGTGTGTGTGTGTATGTAAGTATGTATGTAGAGAGAGAGAGAGAGAGAGGAGAGAGAGAGAGAGAGAGAGAGAGATAGTTTAATGTTGGCTGTTCATGTATACGTGAAGATATACACCTCCCTCTCTCTCCATACACACACATACGCACAATGAGAATGCATCTCCAATTACAAGGTTATGGAGCTAAGTAATTTATCGTGAATTAATTAAAAAAATAGAATAGAGCAAATCAATAAACCTGAAGTTTTCTTTGAGTGTACAGCAATCTAAAAACTCCGGAGAGAGAGAGAGAGAGAGAGAGAGAGAGAGAGAGAGAGAGAGAGAGAGAGAGAGAGAGAGAGAGCACGGAACGCAAACATTCGCCTTCACCAGACTTCAAATGCATCAACAGCAATAATTGACCTAAACATAACATTATCGATTGATTAGGAGGTGTATACACAGTTCTGGAAACTGGAACCGCTAGCTGGATCGCTGACTCGCTCGGTCTTCCAGCAGCAGCAGCAGCCGCGGTTCTCAACAGAGGCATCATCATCAATTGCTTCTTTCCAGCATGGCGGCGGCGGCGGCGGCAGCGACAGTGCTTTTGTGCTGCTCTTAACACGTCAATAACCGCGGCGCGAAGATGGGGAGGATGAGGAGGAGAAGAAGAAGAAGAAACAGAAGCTAAAGAAGAAAGGCTTCACTTTGTTATTGTTGACAATAGGGGCGTAGATGAGGTGCCACAGAAAATATAATCTAATCAAAGGCCACAGTTTTGTGATGAAGTCCATTCATGTTTTGTGCCTTTTTTTTTTTTGTCTTTTTGTTTTTCCCCTCAACCAAATTGTTTTCCATTCAGTTTCAGGAGCCTTGTGGACTTTATTTGATGAAGAGGCATTTCATAAAAATCCGAAGTATTCGTCATCAAATGCATTGACAGAGTGGCACTGGGCTTTCACAAAGGACGGATCATCATTCGGCCTACATACGTGTACTTCGACAAACATATCAAAAGATGGAGACGAACTGCGCAGTTTGGACGGTTTAGACAAACATGAAGAGAGAGAGAGAGAGAGAGAGAGAGAGAGAGAAGAGAGAATGATCGGTCTCTCTCATTCTCTCTCACACACGGGCATATTTTTCATTTAAAGAATAAGCTGTTACCCTAATGGTGGTAGCTCCGGAAAAAAAGGTCAGTGATCAATGCCGTATTCATCATTTAATACTGAATCTACAATACTTTCCTGAGTTGAAAACTACTACATTAACTGTTTTGTCGAAGCCTCTCCACTCACAAACACACACACACACAGACTCATTCACCTTTGCATGTTCATTTCACGAGCTTTTCCGCCTCTAAATATTGAAAGCTCTTATATTAGACTACTTGACCCTCTTTTATAACATCAACTTTAAAATGCCTATTAGAATCAACGGCTCCAGTTCTTCTACCATCTATTTCAATGCTCTTTGCGTCAATTCCTGGTGTCTATTTACCCCCTGGCTCAAATTGACGTTCGAGTTCTTCCACATTAAGCACCTCCAAAAACTTTCACAAAATCCTCCAGTTTCTCTTCACTGTCTCCAGTCAACATTGTTATTATTTTCAAACAGTCGCTCCATGCTCAATTCGCCACCCATGTATTAACCCACCATTTAGCAATACCCTAACCTTCCTGTGACTTCTTTCACCACTACATCCATTAAGACATTAAGTATCCATGGAATCACACCTTGTCTCAGATCCGCTTCCACACGTAACCAGACACTCCCTTGTCTACATATTCTATGCATGATTTACTTTCACCATCATAACTGATAATTGCTTTCACAAAATACATTCTACTGTACATCATACATCATCAGCATCCTTCACATGGCATTTAACCTCTATTATAAAATTTCCTGGGTCCCTGGACACGACTTAGTTCTTCCCATCATTCCGGAATACTCAGTACAACTATTCCACAATAAAAACCTGACCTTTGCACCCTCTGCTTTGTGTAAACTCCCCTGTCTTCTCTTTGGTCCAGCTGTTTTACTCTCTCAATCAACATCCTTCCATACACCATTCCAGGTACATTGAGTAATGCTACATCTTGATTATTTTTATATTTACATAAAGTTTATCCCCTGAAACGTCAAACAAAGGAGCAGTCATTCTCTCTTACTCATTCCACTGAACGTTTTCTTCTTCAAGCATTCCTGACGCACCCTTCTTAGAAATTAACATTACAGTCTTGACACCGAACCGAAGTTCTTGCGGTTGTCCATTTTCATTTCATGACAGCAGTCCGTGCGTCTTCAACAATCACTTCAAAAGGAATTCGCAAAGTTATAATAGCCCTTTGACTCTTAACGTCATTCCCACATGTCTCTCTTTTGACCACCTCTTCAAAATGCCCCTGCCCATGACACACAGCTGATTTTTTTACCAAAGAAAAGCAGCTGTCCACTTAATACGTATTTTATTCCGAGATCCATTTGGTCATTAACGTATTCCTCTGCACTTATACTTCCAAAGGAACAGCAACGAGTCTTTCTCCGATGAAGAAGAAGTTGAGAGAGAGAGAGAGAGAGAGAGAGAGAGAGAGAGAGAGAGAGAGAGAGAGAGAGCAGGAAAGCAGGATATAGCGTCGCAATTCGACAGACGGTGAACTGGTGACCTTATCCATTTCGGGTCATCAGTCTCCGACATCATTAATCAGGGAGAGAGGAGTCAATGTGCGCACACTGGCTTTCTGCTTCTTCTTCTTCTTCTTCTTCTTTCCTGCGCGAGACAGCGGGATCCAATCTTCCGCTGGTTAAATGATTTATTATCCTTCGGCACTAATGCCAGATTAGGATTTCCTGACGAATTACATTTTCATTATAATCCCCTCGAATTCAAGGTAGCTTCTTCGAATCGATTCGATTAGGACGGATGTTTCATTTGTATTAATGGAGAGATCATTAACCCGAATCCATACTAAGACGAATTCTTCGGTAAACGGGAACCATGACTTTCATCATTCCAAAACGCCTCCAGGTGAGATAGTCAAGCATAAAAACGATGATTCAGTTCAACTGCTGGAATGTCTTAGTTGTAGTTATACTGGACAATTGTTTAAGAACTTAGCTCAACCGAATACATACATAAACATTTTTCTTTCTCCTTATAAAAGAAATTGTAATCATATCTCGGTAATTATAAGGACGTGGTCTAGCTTTCTTTGAAGACGTATGACTATCAGCGGTAAACATCTTTCTATAAAAAAAAAATGTAATTTATGAGCCCTTCTTTAAAATGGCTGCAACACATAAAATTCAGCTGAATACTAACTATATAATTTCCAACTTTACTAAACTGGTAAACCATCGATTTTTTTTCAATATATATATATATATATATATATATATATATATATATATATATATATATATATATATATACACACACATACTTGCGCCGAAGTTTTTTCTGTAGCCTACAGCTTATAATGCTACATGAAACTCTCAACCACGGCCCATGACACTCTCAGCCGCGGTTCGTGAAATTTCAGCCACAGACCGGTTGTGGTCTGTTATGTTGGCACCTATACCGGTGGCAGCCGCACGATCACGGCTAAATTGAACCTTTCATTAGATAAAAACTACTTAAGCTATAGGGATGCAATTTGGTATGTTTGATGATTGGACGGTGGATGATTAACATACCAATTTGCAGCCCTCTAGCCTCAGTGGTTTTAAAGATCTAAGGACGAACAGAAAAAGTGCGGACGGTTAGACAAAGCCATCTCTTTTACAGAAAACTAAAATATTAGAAAAATATTGAATAAACAGTTTCATTTTAAAACCAGTAACACAAGAAAATGTACAGAAAAAAAATATGAAAAAAGTAATATTAAATAAACAGATTCATTTTAAAACCATCAACATAAGAAAATCTTCAATAAGACCGTATCACCCACCTAAAGAAAGAGAGTAGGACTTCTTTATATAAAGAAATTCTCCCATCTTGATTTCCACGCAAAATCAAACCCGTCGAATTCCCTCATAACACGGACGGTCCTCCGTTAAAAGCAACGCTTGGAACTGCTCTTAAAAAGTTAAATGATAAACGACTGGGGATGCAATCTTGCTTGCAAGCGAGAGAGCTCTTTTCAACCCCCTCTCGACATGCAGGGGTTATAAATCACTTGTATATAAATAAATATGTTTGCGTGCGTCTGTGTGCATTATAATAACGAGTAAATATCATTCATCACTTGAGGATATCTACTGTCTTGTCTGTTTCCACCTCCCCCCACCTCTCTCTCTCTCTCTCTCTCTCTCTCTCTCTCTCTCTCTCTCTCTCTCTCTCTCTCTCTCTCATTCTGTATACAGGAATATTATGGATACAGGAGTAGATTGTAATCTAATTGTACGATCATAAGCTGTGCATTTGATATATATATTATTATATATATAGATATAGAATTATAAATATATTAATTTAGATATAAATTCCACACAACCACAACCACACACATACACACACACACACACACACACACACACATATATATATATATATATATATATATATATATATATATATATATATATATATATATATATATATATATAATACTTTTGGGATACGCCTGTCGATACAAACCTATATCCGAGCGGGAAATGGACAAAACTTTCACCAAACGTGGCTGGATTCGACCCGACTCACGAATATTTCCGTATTTATATCCTACTCGCCCCCGGATATGGGTTTACAGAGTATTCAAAAATGTCCAGAATTCGTCAAGATACTGGAAATATATATATCCTTAAATCCACGGTAGAAATTCAGCGAAGCAGGGAATTGGAACAAGTAGTTTCGCACAAGTAGTTTCGCAGTATATTCTACATTTTGAAAAGAATAATGTCACTGAAAAGTACTTGTTCCAATTCCCTGTTTCACTGAATTCTATCGTGGATTTAAGGATAATCTCAAGTACGTGTTTCTTCGTTATATATATATATATATATATATATATATATATATATATATATATATATATATATATATATATATATATAACATCTCCTAAGGATTCACAAGTCACACGCACTTCATTAAGTACCGCCTCCGGCTGGTGACGCTGAGACGTTCATCTCCGCTCGAGCTCTCTTTTTTTCAATTTTCGTTGCGTCAGCGAAATCCGGAAACTGCTTAATTGCGGAAGGTCAATGGATACCTCCCGAGACGAAATGAAGATATGGAGCGTGACTCCGACAAAGGAAGGGAAGAGAATGGCTACGAGCAAGTGCTGACGCCACTTTTTCGGGGATGTTGACTTTTCCATTCGTTTTTGTCCCTTTATTTATTTTTTTGGTGGCTATGTTTCTGCGCTTTTGATGTTGTTAATTGTTTTTTTGTTTGTATAGCATTTTTACGCTGCATGGAACCAGTGGTTATTCAGCAACGGGACCAACGGCTTTACGTGGCTTCCGAATCACGTCGAGAGTGAACTTCTCTCACCAGAAATACTACACATCTCTCACACCTCAATGGAATGCCTGGGAATCTAACTCGCGGACACCGTGGTGGTAGGCCAAGACCAAACCGACCACGCCACTGAGGCATGTTGTTGTTAATGATGATGATGATGATGTTGTCATGCTGTTGTTAATGATGATGTTGACTTGACATTTGTTATCTTTTTATTATTAGTTTATTGGTGGTTATATTTCTGTGTTTTTGCTGTTGATATTGTTGTTTTCAATGTTGTTTTCTATCTGTTACATTCATTTATTTATTTACTTATTTTTCCTGTGATGGTATATTTCTGTGTTTGTATTACTGATATCGTTACTGCTAATAATGATGATTATGATTTAAGAAATTTTAGGTTAAAAATGAAGTACCAGGATGTACTATATGAGGAACTGGGACAAAACTGTAAAATTGCAATAAGAAATAACAGGTCGAGATGTTGAACAGCACAACTGAGGAAAGGATTCAAGAATGGAAGTGTGGTTAAAGGCTAAAATCTAGTTGCAGCTATGGGGTAATGCTTACAGTGCACCACGTGAGGTGCACTGACGGCACTCATGTTTTAGCATTTTTAACTGATATTCCTGTCATGGTTGCTTGAATGATTGCCACTTATTTATATAACTGTCAATTCCCCCTCTCTCTCCCTCATAAAATCTCCCTGAGGGAAGAAACCTGAACCGAGCTGCTGCAGGCATTAATATTTTCAAATCCTGCGTCTCTGCCTTCATTATCATAATTGCAACTCATTTGGCGACGGACTCGGCCGGAGGTGTTTTAGCGGGTATACGTGGGAGCTCTCCTTCTGTCGCCGTCATTAGCAATGTCAGGGTTGATGGATGAAGCCTTGAATGAAGCCGTTAGCTCATGTCTGCGTTTTGTTCTCTCCTTTCTCTCCGATGGCTTCATTTACAGTTGCCAATGCAGAACAGAATATATATAGAATTCAAGCCAAGGGGGTCATTCAGCGCTGAAAGGTATATCAGGAGGAAAATCTCGCGGTTGCATTATGAAATAATCGTTAGGCGAGGACGGAAGAAAGAGAATATGAACGGAGGTACAGTAAAAGGAATAGAAAGGGGTTGCAGCTAGGGGGCCGTAGGGACGCTGCAAAGAACCTCAAGGAAAGCCTACAGTGCAGCGCGTGAGGTTCACTGACGGTACTAGCCCCCCGCCCCACACAAAGGGGATTGCCAATACAGGACACATATTCTACGGGGTCATAATGTTCGCGATAACAAGCAGAGCCAAGCAGATAAAACATCTATATAGTATATATATATATATATATATATTATATATATATATATATATATATGTATATATATATATATATATATATATATATAATATATATGTATATATATATGGATATTTCGGAGCTATGAGCTAATTTAAACCAGTCATTGTCTATTTCCGACTTTTTACCTGAGTTTTATAGTTATATTTTTATTATTTGCAGTTTCCTTGTCAATATGAACAAATTGGAAAAGTTGATTAAAACAGAGTACAAAATGTCTCTAGCAAATATACGTTTGTATATATATATATATAGTACATACATATTAGATATAATATATATATATATATATATAATATATATAATATATATATATAAAATTATCAGTATTTTCTAACCTTAACTGCATTACCTTTCTTCCAACGCCGTATCAGTGAATTGAAATTAAGCCCTGGACATAGAACACCTTTGCAGCGAAAACAAATGGACCCCATTACAGATTGAAAATAGACATACCTGTTTTACTGTCAACTTGAGAAATCCTTGACCACAAATACTTTTACTAAACTTTATGACCCCAAATCACTAACATACCCAGTGTATTTCTGCCAAATTTAAGTTTTCTCAAGCTTCAAAAACTGCAATTCTATTGTTTTTCAAGAATACTCTACCTGGCTGGTGAACACCCAGATATCTGTAGTATTCTGATATCAAAGTATCATATTCAGTGCTTATACTACGTATATTAGTGAATGTAATACATTGAATTCAAAATACAAATAATGTATCATTATGAGTTTCCATGTACTTGTCCCACATTTAATCATGAAATATGAATTATATTATATTTTGAAATTAATATTTTTTTACCTTTAAAACTCCGTCATTTTAATTTCCATAGAAAGTATTTCATAATCCCTCAATTTAGAAAATATTTCATAATTCCAAAAGAAGAATTCACTTCAACGCCCTTCAGATATGACAAAAAATATCTTAATTCCAAAACAGTCAGGCCAAACTGAGAGATACGAATTCACGTCAACGCCTTCAGATATGACACACACAAAAAAAAGAAAAAAAAATCATAATCCCAAAACAGTCTGGCCAAACTGAGATATACGAATTCACTTCAACGCCCTTGCAGACCCCCCCATGACCCCCCCCCCAAAAAAAAAAAAAAAAAAAATCATAATTCCAAAAGAGTCGACCCAAACTGAAAGATACGAATTCGCTTCAACGCCCTTCAGATATGCCCCCAAAAAAAAAAAAAAAAAAAAAAAAAAAAAAAAAAAAAAAAAATCACAATTCCAAAACAGTCGACCCAAACTGAAAGATATGAGTTCGCTTCAACGCCCTTCAAGATATGAAAAAAAAAAAGAAGAAAAGAAGAAAAAAAATCCAAAACAATCGAGCCAAATTGAGAGATACGAATTCACTTCAACGCCCTTCATATATATATATATATATATATATATATATATATATATATATATATATATATATAATATATATATAGTATATATATATATATATATATATAGTATATATATATATAAACAAGCGGATCCCTCCTCATGATGCAAGCACAGCCAGCTCCCCGAAGCTCATAACACCTTCGGTATAGGGCTAACTCGCCCACCTGTCGACAAGGCCTTTTGCCAAGTTAACGGGGAGAGAACATCAACAGAACGAATTTATCTTGCTTTCTATTTTGAAACTCCGAGTGACAGTTCTGGTCCTCCCCTTCAAAAAAAAAAAAAAAAAAAAAAAAAGTTCTTAGGGACGCACGTGCTGGCTTCCTGGCAGAGACTAATTGATTATGTATAAAATGGGAGAAATGGTTTCTAATATTATCCTAATGACGGCGTTTCCTGCTACGCGTATGAATTGATGTTTACGATCGGTGCTGCTGAGGGCAGAGGAGATTCGTGGGGACCTGCCTGTCCACCCTGGCGTCATTAATATGATTTATATTTACAGAGAAATCAAAGTGAAACTAAAAACAAAAAAAATGTAAGCTGGGAAAACTTCAGGTAAGGTGAGCTCTGCCTATATATATATATATATATATATATATATATATATATCATCACTTAGTGATGTCTTAGTAGTTTCTCGATAGGTTTCAGCGCACACAAGAAACTTCAGCAATTACAATTTATCAAGAAATTCACCACTATCTTAGGACGGCAAAGAAGTTAGATACAGGAGTGATAAGCTTTCAAATGAGTCCTTATTTACGGTACTTGAACACCATGACAACAAAGGGTTCTAAACCTACCAACATTAATAAATGTCTATTATAGATACGAATCTTGAAACATACGATCATAATAAAAGCCTCCGATATAAGAAGACTGATTTCTAATTAACATTCATGTCGATAGATATATCTTTAGCCGAAATTATTCAATATTAATAGTAAAAAATAAAAATCAAGCGTGATCTGACCTCCAGCTTATTCGGAGCGCGTGGTAAAATCTACGGTCAAGTAGAGCGTTTTTTCACTAACGAAAATTAAATTAAATATGCCATACTTTATTAGAAATAATTTTTCTGTAATGTTTAACTGGCACATTATTTATTTTTTACATTTTCATTCTTATAAATATATCAAAAACATCATATCCTAAAATTCCCGTATCTTTAGCTCAACGTGAAATACCCGAGTAAGCAAAAAAAAAAAAAATTAAATAAATAAATAAAAAAAAAAAAAATCAAAACAAGTGACCCTGATATAAAAAGGCTTCATTTCAAACTCAAATCCTTGATGACAGATCCATCTCCAGTTAAAACGATTCAAAATGAAAAAGTGGGCAATAAAAAGGGAGGAATAACAAGGGTATAAAAAGTAGCTAACTCACATCACAGAAGATCAAAGAATTAAATGTGAGCAATGAGCCCATTAACGTCAACGGACAGTCATCAAAATTCACTCTGCATTAGAATGGCCAGTTGGTCACGTGATGACATAATGTGGTCAAAGGAGAAAGGTATAAAAGACGTAAAATCTAATAAAATTCAAAAAGGGTAGCAGGGATGGGAAAGAGGAATAACGAGAGAGAGAGAGAGAGAGAGAGAGAGAGAGAGAGAGAGAGATAGAAGAGAGAGAGAGAGAGAGAGAGCAGCAGCAGCAGGTGGGAAGGAAATAGAAAGAAAAGAACGCGACATAAGAGGAGAGATAAATTGAGGAAAGGAATGACAGGGGGCGGGCGCTCGATCGGAGGAGGAGGAGGAGATAGAGGAGGAGGAGGAGGAGGAAGCGGCGAAGAAGGCCCTTCAAGAGAAAAATAGTTTTAAAAAGATGGATGAAGTCGGTTCCTTCTAAGGCGTTTGAGGATACATAGATATACGTATATCACGATCACAATTTCGCTTTGCCCGACGCATAACCTCTCTCTCTCTCTCTCTTTCTTAGGCTTCCCTCTTCCTCTGGTAGGTTCACCCACGCAGCGCTGGGGATTTCGGGGAGGGGTAGGGGGGAGGAGGAGGAGGAGGAGAGGGGAGGGGGTTAGGAGCCCTTGGAATGACCTCGAAAGCCGACCTTCCGTTAGTCCTTAGGGACGAGTCTTTCGTAATGGTTCCTTCAGCCTCTGCTGCCTATTTGGAGTCTGTAGGTGTCCCTGTGATTAACAGGGTAAATGAAGGAGTTTCGTGTTGGCATCTCGAGAGTTAACGAAGTGCAATAATTAAATTTCAACCATTGAATAAATATTCTACCAAATAAAAATTCAAAGTACGGAAATTAAAGTAAATTAATAAACGAAAATAGGTCTTTTAAACTTTGCCAGGACTGAAAAAAGTCAAGTCTACCAAATACGAATTTAAGCATTACAGAATTGGCGGTGGTAGTGATTCGTTGATTATTGCAAAAATTTTCATTACCTGATGTGGATGATACGGAAAAAATGTTATCTGCTGTAGAACACTGTATTTCCCGCAGACCTAGTGTGTGTGTGTATGTGTGTGTGTGTGTGAGAGAGAGAGAGAGAGAGAGAGAGAGAGAGAGAGAGAGTCTAAGGAATGGTTTTATGACTCAGAGGAGAAGATCACCTCATCCGAGAGAGAGAGAGCTCATCATGGCCTTCCCGTTTAGATGTTGTAATGGTGTACATTTTGAGAGAGAGAGAGAGAACGTATTTTTTGGTGGTCATATTTACCGTTACGCAACGGGCCCAATAAAAAAAAGACAAGAAAAAAAAATACGTGAAAAAAAAGGCCAATAACCGAATGCCCTCGAAGCCGTCTAATCCTCTTGCAACCTACGCACACTGGAGAGGGGGATTATGGGTTGGGGAGATTTTTTTTTTTTTCAAACTACACCCAGTTACAAAAAAAAAAAAAAACCTCTTTGCACGTAATGGGTTCTAATGTAAAATGCTTCCTAAGTCGCCATTTCTTATCTTTTTCATCTTCAGGACGTCAAAAATGTCACGCTTCAATGTTACCGTGCAATTGAATGTAATATACGAAACGTAAAAATACAAAATTTGAAAAGGTGACAAGGTGACAGAAATAGATCGATAAATTTCGATATCTTTATAAATATCATCATTAAGAGTTTAATAATATTACAGACACAAAGCAAGTCAGCATTTTCTCCGTAAGTAGTACCCCCACCCCCCAACAAATAATCTTCACATAAAGTTACCGAAAGATCTGTGAATATATGTATGTATATATATTATATAATATCTAATACATTAGACAGAGAGAGAGAGAGAGAGAGAGAGAGAGAGAGAGAGAGAGAGAGAGAGAGAGAGAGAGAGAGAATTATTGTAATAAAGAGATGAATAACTGCATATTTAATACATTATGCAGAGAGAGGTTATAGAATAAAGACAAGAGAGATGAATAACTGCATATTTAATTCATTATGCAGAGAGAGAGAGAGAGAGAGAGAGAGAGAGAGGTTATAGACTAAAGGAAAAAAAAAGACGAATAACTGCATTGCGTTAGCTCCAGTCGAGACAGAAGTGAGCCAATTTCCTTACCTCAATCATCTCATCATTATCATCCTATTATCCATCTCCTTTCCCGATCTTTTCCCCTCTTCAGGTCTGGTCAAGACGAAAGCGTTGACCTATTATTAGGGCCACACGCCAGGCCAAGGTCAGTTAAAACCGTCTACAGACACTCATTTGTGAGAGGAGCTAGCTCACGTTCAGGGAGTTTAAGGGCCCAAGGCGCCTGGCGGCGTTGCTGATGACCCATCCAAAAAAAGACCAGAGTCACGGTTACTTAACCTCGCTGATGTAGATGGATGGATGTATGTGTGTGTGTGTGTGTGTGTGTGTGTGTGTGTGTGTGTGAAATTCAAGGACTGGTCTCAAGCACTGGGACCTTAAGGGTCATTCAGGGAGAAATAGTGACGTGATGTGGGCGAAAGATGAAACGTTTTAAAATAAACCTCTTATATCACTGTACGCTTTCATTAATCATTCAGACGACTTTCCCCAATTTTTCGTTTATTTACTTTTTGGAAAAATGTGGAAAGCTAAAGTTAGGGAGCTATAACTCTCCAAGAATCTTGTCGGCTTTCAAGAAACTGATTGAGTGTAGTAATGTCTGCATCGTCTCAAAAAAAAAAAAATAAATAAATAAAAAAAATCCTTCCGCAAATTTTCATTAATCGCATTTCTCAAGATAAGTCTATAAAATATATAAAAGATAAGGAAATTTAACGCTCCAAAAATTTTGTCGGCTCTCAAGAAACTGATTGGGTGTAGGAATGTCTGCATCGTCTAAAAAATAAAAAAATAAATCCCTTCCGCAAATTTTCATTTGTTGCGTTTTGCAAGATAATCCAATAAAATCTATACAAGTTAAGGAAATTTAACTCTCCGAAAATCTTGCCGGCCTTCAAAAACTAACGAGGATAGGAATGTCTGCATCGTCATCAGTATTTCAGACGTGGATTTCTTGTCAAGATAGAAACACTTCAGTTAGAGCAGTGCGCCAAAGTACGTTCAACCCATAGTAACTCATTACTGGAAGTACGCTCAGGAGCACTGCTAACTTACAAAATATTATGACTGAGGGCTTAAGCGAGTGTGCTCCAAATTTAAACGGCTTGAAAGACATTTGCGCTTTCTGTCCGTGTGGATGGAAGGTAACCAATATTTAATGGGTTCTGCCTATGTATTAATTAACATGAAGAAAATATTTAAACATTTTGCTATCAAAGCCTATTACCTAGATCCCGAATTTTACGAGAGAGAGAGAGAGAGAGAGAGAGAGAGAGAGAGAGAGAGAGAGAGAGAGAGAGAGAGAGAGAATCTGGGAGTACTTTGATGTTGTGGAGTTGAATTTATACCTTCCTCATCGTTTATAAATTAATTTATTTTCTTAAGTATTATATAATCTTAAGCCAGAAAATCAGGGCAATATAATGTATCTGATATATTATCATAATTAGCTGATATATTACAAGTATAAAGTAACTGCAAAATTATTTACATTTTTGACTGGACAAGTACACCAGTATAGCAATAATACTCAAATTAAAATAATCGTTCTTAATACTTTTATTTTCTATGTCAAAACAAATCTAGACCAGGGAACTGAACGGAAGGTCTAAGATAACACTTCCCCTAAATTGATTAAATTACTCCCCCCCCCCCCAGGGCCCCCCCAAAAAAAAAAAAAAGGTAAAAACAATAATATATGAATAAAATTCAGGTTAACACTGCATAATCCTTGAGCAAGCCTTTCACAAGAATTTTGATACAGAGCGTCAGCATAATTAAACGCCTTAAGGTTGAGACTCATCACAAGTGTATAATCTCCAGCTGAACTAACAAAATTATCTGCGTCAGTAGGACTAAAAAAAAAAAAAATATCTATGACCCCCTGGAACGACTAAACCAGAAAAATTCCGAAATAAACGGTCAATGTATTAGGAAGACACCTATCAATAGATCTAGTGCGCCTCTCTCTCTCTCTCTCTCTCTCTCTCTCTCTCTCTCTCTCTCTCTCTCTCCCCTCCTCAAACACGTTCCAAGAATCCAGCCTGAAGAGAGACCATTTCACTCGGGTAATATGAGACTTTCAGATTTACGACCCCCAATTGCTCGCGCAAGAGAGAGAGAGAGAGAGAGAGAGAGAGAGAGAGAGAGAGAGAGAGAGAGAGGGAGAGAGAAGAGAGAGGGAGAGAGAGAGAGAGAGAGAGAGACGGGGTGGGGAGTGAGTGAGAGTAATGGGTATAAACATTTACGAGCCCAACTCAAGCGGAGCTTGCTTGGAAGAAGAAGAAGAAGA
>NC_061095.1:25136089-25138589 GCF_015104395.2 Macrobrachium nipponense | reverse complement strand
AACTTTGACATATAAATGCAATGCACATACATAAAGGGAGAGTACATATTGGGACAAATAGATTTCCTTGTATAAATAAAATCATGCATATATATATATATATATATATATATATATATAGCTATTATATATATATATATATATATATTATATATATATGGGGGAATATGCCATACATAAACAAAGAGAACTCGAGTCTATGATATGCAAATGAAGGGTTCATAATTTTATTACTATATCGTTCCCTCTTCTCTGCAAGTGAAGGGTACCTCATGGAAATTAATCACGTGTCAACAACGCAGGCCCTTTATCTCTCTCTCTCTCTCTCTCTCTCTCTCTCTCTCTCTCTCACACATGACAAAATCACAAACATATTTTTATCCTCGCCAAAACTTAGTTTCAAGTAAATCCAAGACTCGTCTCTCTCTCTCTCTCTCTCTCTCTCTCTCTCTCTCTCTCTCTCTCTCTCTCTCTCTCACACACACACACACACACACACACCACACACAAACAAACACACGACAAAATCTACAAACATGCTTTTCGTACCTTCGCAAAACCTTAGTTTCCAACAAATTCACGAAACACCTCTGTATTTCATAACACACACTCTCTCTCTCTCTCTCTCTCTCTCTCTCTCTCTCTCTCTCATAAAGCCTTTGTTTCATGTCGATTCAAGACGCTATTCTGCATCATTTTATAATTCTCATATTACCTATTTAATTCTCCATTACTTTTATTTTGGCTTTTCCCCCCTCTTGTATGTTTCCAGTGGCAATTCCACTCCTGACTGTCAGAGCCGCGCAGAGGAAAATATGAAGACAAATCTTTGTCTTGGGTTCTGACTTATGGCACAATTAACTGTGTCAAAATCTTAATGAAGTCGTTCATTTACCCCGGACGAATTCATACTCTCTCTCTCTCTCTCTCTCTCTCTCTCTCTCTCTCTCTCTCTCTCTCTCTCGTGGTGTTATCTGAAACCAGTGCACACGAACGACGTTGTCTAATTGAAGGTGTGTCAATATCACTGACATATACTCACCTGTTCATCCCCAAATAGGCAGCCGACCAGAGAGAAAGAGAATGAAAGGTTAACATTGAGAATAATAATGATGATATCAATATCTAATAATCTTAGAGAAAAATGATAATACATAATGACAAAGTTACATATTATATATAATAATAATAATGATGATGGCAGTGAATACTGGTTACTGTTCAAATCACTGTAATAATAATAATAATAATAATAATAATAATAATAATAATAATAATAATAATAATAATAATAATAATAATAATAACCTTAGAAATAATGAAATTAATAATGATGGCAATATATATTGGTTACCCTAGTATTTTTCACTATCATAAATGATGAATCATGACACAAATTAAATATAAAGTAATATAATTAAATCGCTCTAAAGGATAATTCCCAGCTAATATCGGCTACCATCTAATAAATTAAATTTATCAACCACAGGTAACTGCTTGCCACAAAGGAATAGCAAACTTGTGACCTTTCGGTGACGACTAAAGGTGACTGAACGCTAACATTTGTTTTGATGATTACCTAATAAACTCCAAATATGTTTTTTTAAATATTTCATAAATTTTGACTAACATATATATCTTGGTCTTCTCTTATGCGTAACTACGAGTTATAAACAGCTGGGCTTTTAATTTAAAGCTGATTTAATTTTTCTGACTTGAACTGATAAAGTAAGGTAACTTTACCCTGAGATATTTCGCTTTTTCACGAGACAGAAATGAGACAAAGACTGATAAAGCAAGGCGACTTAGTAACCCTGAGTATTTTGCTTTTTCGCGAAACAGAAATGAGAAAACGTGTGATAAAGTAAGGTGACTTATCACTATAATTAGCTTTTTTCACGAAATGGAAATAAGATAACGACTGATAAAGTAAGGCGACTTAACCCTAAGATATTTGCTTTTTTTTCACGAAACAGAAACGAGACAACGACTGATAAAGTAAGGTGACTTCACCCTAAGATATTCCTCTTTTTTTTTCACGAAACCAAATGAGACAACGACTAATAAAGCAAGGTGACTTAAACCCTAAGATATTTGCTTTTTTTCACGAAACAGAAGTAAGACAACGACTGATAAAGTAAGGTGACTTAACCCTGAGATATTTCTCTCTTTTTTACCACGACACAGAAATGAGACAACGACTTTCGATTCCCTTCAACCCTGAAGGTCAAATCGCAACACGACGCCTTTAAACAGAGCCTGTTTAACCTCCTCCTCCTCCTCCTCCTCCTCCTCCTCTCGAACTAAGACATTCAAAATGGAGTTTGATCTATTGACCCGATGAAATTGACCTTTGGCAACGGAAGTCGGCATCAACAAGGGCGAATCGGGGGGGATGAGGGAATAATCACGGCACCAACTAGAACGTTAACATATAATAAAAGGTCGCGAATCGTCTTCGTGGAACCGTTCTGCGTAGTGCAGAACTGTTAATTATGGA
>NC_061095.1:25116089-25126089 GCF_015104395.2 Macrobrachium nipponense | reverse complement strand
AGTTTTTTGTAAAGTTAAGTGTTACAGTTTTGTTAATGTGTTTCGTAAAGTTTAGTTTATGTATGTTTTCCTTACATTTTTTTATGTGTTTCGTAAAGTTAAGTGTACGTACGTATCTGCCGTTTGTCCTCCTCTGTCGCCACTTTCGGAGATAGCCTCACTCGAAAGGTAAGCTTCCACATTTTACTACATACGTACAGTATTTCTTGTATACCATGTACATTAATACACTTTATTTACAGGTATATTAGCAGTACGTATTAAGTTACGTATTGAATGTTCCAAATTGTTGTAGTATTTCATTGTTTATAGGTCAATTTAGCTTCATTATGAAATTTAATGGGGTGTTTTTGGAGGGCTTGGAACGGATTAGCCATTTTTCATGTAAAATGTGGTCCAAGATACGAAAAGCTCATGATACAAAGGTCGCCTCGGAACGGATTAATTTCGTATCTCGAGGTACCACTGTATATATATATATATATATATATATATATATATATATATATAATATATATATATCATAAATTGTACACGTGTATATACGTAAAAGTTACAAACGTCTTCGCTGAATTCATGCAGACCGCACACAGGAATAAACCGAGATACAACCACTTAAAAAAAAAAAAAAAAAAAAGCCACTGCATGAAGCGCTACGTAACCCATCCAAATACCAACTCGCAAAAGGTGACAGGTAACCATTTGCCATTCCCGATCGGAATCGCCGCCATTCCGGGAACATCAGGAAAGGAATATTACAGCGTTAACGACTAAACTATCTCCGCGAATCGCGCAGAAAGCTGCCCAGCAATTAGCGAAATTACGGATAATGCAAATTCAATGGCAGTCGACGACGATATTTGCAGCTTGAATTTTTTTTTTTTTTTTTTTTTGGCGCGAGGGGGGGTAAGGGGTAGGAAAACTAGGGATGTGGGAAGCTATACTTATCCCCAGGGTGGAGTGGGGAGGGGGAAATACTTACCCCTGGGTATGGAGGAAGGAGGTATACTTATGCCCAGGGTGGGGGGGGGGGGGGGGGGGGAGGAATACTTATCCCTAGGGTATGGGGGAAGGAGGCTTACTTATGTCCAGGGTAAGGGGAAGAATTCTTATTCCCAGGGTGTGATGAGGTCATACTGACCCCCTGGGAAGGGGGAGGGGCAAATGAGGTTGAACTGGGTAGTTATAAAAAGGCAATAAAAAAAAACTAGACTGTGAAAGGACCTTAATGGATATAACTCGTTAACCGTCATTAATTGATATTTGCAAAAACAAGGGGGTGTGAAAACCCACCCGCCCCCCTCCCCCACCTCCAACCCATGTTATTGCACGGGCGTTTATTTTCACATTTTTTCCCTTTCATCAAGACATCAGAGAAACGTACTTTAATATCTTAATTAATTTCTTAATTAACTTCTTAACGGAGCACATTAATCAACTCCAATATAACGACGACAAATTAAGTGGATGGTTGGGTGGGGGGAGGGGGGGGTTGCCCTAGGAGCAGGGCGGGAAGATAAAAGGTGCCAACGGGAAGAGAAGAGGGAGAGAGAGAGAGAGAGAGAGAGAGAGAGAGAGAAAAGAGGCTGATAAGGCTACGGGAGAATGAAAAATTTGCGATAAGCGAGACAAGGAGGAGGTGGAAAGCGATATAAAGGATAAATATGAGAGAAATGATCAAAAGAGAAGTGAAAGATGATGATAAAAGATGCTGTGGAATAGTAGGATGAGAACTGAGAATACAGAAGAAGAAGGAAGCAGAGGAATACGAAAATACTAAATAGCAAGATAATGAAAACAGACGAGGACAAAAAAGGGGCCGAATAAGTTGGCAGAAAAAGCCCAGGAGAGAGAGAGAGAGAGAGAGAGAGAGAGAGAATGTGTTTGGACTCTGCAATCGCCGTCTCTGGAAATGAGCCTTCCTGTTGACTCCCTGTTCGCAAACAGACCCTCATTTACTAACCCTATTAAAGAGAGAGAGAGAGAGAGAGAGAGGATGGATACCAGTTCAAGAGGGGGGCACAAATCCAGCCAGGGAACGTGACTGTCAGGGAAAGAGAGAGATGTAGGTCAAAATAAGGGGTTACAAACTCGAGCAAGAAGGGGATACTCATTTAAAAAAAAAAAAGCGATACCAGTCCCTTTCAGGGATACAGGGAAAGTAGGGATACCGTTTCAACCAAGCGATGCTAATTAACAAAGTAATGCAAATTCCTACAGCAGCAAGGGATACCAATTAAAACAGGAGTCCTAATTCAATTCAAATAAATACAAGTTATTTCCACGAAGGGACCCTAGTTGCAGCAAGGGTACAGTTTCCACAAGGAGTTTTATTTAGCAAAATGGACAAGATTCGGTTCTGAATATTTTCTGGGATATTTTGCGGGATTTATTGACATCAAACTTCAAAGAAAAAAGGAAAAGGCCTTAACGGGAGAGTCACCGACTCCTTATGCCACATTTATCTAAATAAAAATAAAATTCATAAAAAATTAAACAGAAGTATGTCAAGAATGCATACATAAACGGGATAAGTTTATAAACATGTCTGTGGAATTGCTGATTTAAACGAGTTTGGTAAAGTTGAAAGTAGACTTGTGAAAAAGGCCTTTTTTAAACACCTCAAAATATGTAACTATTTCAGACGGGGAGTATCGTAGCACAACTGAGACCTGACCCCTTCCTAGCATTTACTGTTTTTATGCAGTCTTAATAAAAGAGAAATAGCAAAAAAAAAAGCATTTACTATTGTCATGCAGTCTTAATAAAAGAGAAATAGCAAAAAAAAAGCATTTACTATTTTCATGCAGTCTTAATAAAAGAGAAATAGCAAAAAAAAAAAAAAGCATTTACTATTTTCATGCAGTCTTAATAAAAGAGAAATTTACTATTTTTATGCAGTCTTAATACAAGAGAAATAAAAAAAAATTCTTAATATAAGGGAAATTAGCAAAAAAAAAAAAAAAAAAAAAAAAAAAAAACTCCATTTACTATTTTTATGCAGTCTTAATATAAGAGAAATGATAAAATTAAAAACTTAAGTAATAACCATTTCCTAAAGTTTTGCTTTTTTTTTTTTTAATGACGGCCAGGAGTTATAAACATGGTCAATATAAATAGTTGTCTCGCTTAACGTATTCAAAATCCGATTAATAAGCGTGGAACGTAAGATGCTTAGCCTCAACACACATACACACAGGCAGAGAGAGAGAGAGAGAGAGAGAGAGAGAGAGAGAGAGAGAGAGAGAGAGGTCAAGTACTTTTGAACCTCTGTTTACAAATCAAATAGAGTTGTAGGGAAGAAACACCATACACAAGGATCTTTTTTTCTGTCCTGTACGCCACTGATTATGAATATATACGTTCCAGATTAACCATATCCTGTCGTGTTATCCAGCTTTTAATTGAAGCGATGGCTTAATGCATCTGAAGGCTGAGAATTAGCTAAGCCTTGTCGAAAAACAACTTTGTTTATAATTTAAGCAATAGCTTAATATAACGTAAAGTTAAGAAAAATCCTTGTTGAAAACAACATTTATATATGTATATATATATATATATATATATACATATAAATATATACATTACCGTGATTCATATACATATTTCGAGCTACAAATGTCCTTTAATATCTAATTCGCTCTACCTCGGAATTAATATATTTTCATATATGTTTAACCGAAGGGGAATTTATTCAGCGATAATAGAATTGAAGATGTCGATGGTTCGTCCCCGTCGGCCGGCAATTCGATTATCGCTGAATAAATTCCCCTTCGGTTAAACATATATGGAAATATATTAATTCCGAGGTAGAGCGAATTAGATATTAAAGGACATTTGTAGCTCGATATATAATTCATATTATATATATATATATATATATATTATATATTATATATATATATATATATATAATTCAAGTAATAGCTGAATATAAACGTAAAGTTAAGAATAGGCGTTGTTGAAAACCAAAACCTTTACATATATATATATATATATATATATATATATATATTATATATATATATATATATATATATATATATATAATTCAAGTAATAGTTGAATATAACGTAAATCTAAGAATAAGACTCGTGTTGAAAACAACTTTTTAAAAATTCAAGTAATTGCTTAATATACGTAAAGATAAGAATAAGCCTTGTCGAAAACATTTTTTTTTTATTCGTGGTTTACCATTAATATCAAACTCGAAAATGGCAATTTTTCTTCTCACCGAATGAGAAATGGTAATCTGGTTGCAAGAGAAACGCCTTGCAGAGCATCATTTGTCATCATATAATTTCGAAATCGTTACGGGGCAGAGTGCGAAAATAAGCACTCTTCAATATTTTCTTTGCACCCAACGTTCGAAAAAGAATGTTTGCATAATTAATACGAAAACAAGTACGTGAATAAATGAGTGAAATAAGACTGTTGAAAGAGCGCCCTTAAGGTAAAGCCCTTAAATAAAGCGATGAATACAGTACCATCTGTCTATGATAATAGAATCCCAGTGGATCTTTCTTGTTTGTCCGTCCCGGGTTGGGAGCGGGATAGGCAGGGGATTTGGGAGGGTAAGTGAGATGATACATCCACCCCCCTCCTGCAAACCTGTAGGTTCGCCACGGGTGGGGGCGGGGTTACAGTGCAGGGTAGCGAGCGCCATCAAGCTTGCGTTTATATATTTAAATAACTCCCAGAACACGACTTATATAATTATCTTTACTTGAACAAATCCTGGCAAAGTAAAGAACCATTCTGCAGTTCCGTCTTTCATTTCCACATTCCTTAACAACATAATTAACGCCCGTCTAACCAACCCAAAGGAAAATAAGACTGAAATAACATTTCGAACTCGTTCCAGAAATACGAAAGCTGTTTTCCGAAACCATTAATTATCCTCCTGAACGCAAAACCATCAAAATCACGGCACCTCTTCAAGCCTTCCTTCTTACAGCCTGCACAGGTATTATATTGACCAGTTGCCAAAGGTGAATCAATCCGTTATATCTGATGTCAGTACAAAATACCAAAAAGACAAAGAAAAAGAAAAAGAGAAAGAGAACGCGTACAAATGAAAGAATTTATTTAGTTAACGGAATTGAAATGGAATTGCTGTACAGGGGGACATAATGGAACAGGGGGAAAAAGCGGAGATAGTCAGGGGAATCGGGAAGAGGAAGAGAGAGAGAGAGAGAGAGAGGAGAGAGAGAGAGAGAGAGCGAGAGAGATTAATTTTACAGTTCGTAAGGGAGAGGATAAGTTGTATAACAGCTTACGAGGTCTTAGAGAAACGATCCATTAGTGGTGTCACTAAGACAGTCACCCAAAGACCTGAAGGAATATTTAAAAAAATGAGATCCATATATATATATATATAGGCAAGAGTTTACATATAATTCTACATGACACAGTCACTGAGACTTAATTTTTTCAGCATTGATTCACATTATAAGGAAATTCTCTTATGAGAGAGTAGTCTATTATGAATGTTATATACGTCAATATACTTCAATCTACTACTAAAAGATAGCGACAGATTACGATACTAAGCAAGGCGTGATCAAACCTCTAGCTTACTCTGAGTGCGTGCTAAAATCTACGGTCAAATAGAGCGTAGTTTCACCAACGAAAATTGAAAATATATATGCTATATTTTATTAGGAATAACTTTTTCTGTACTGTTTAAACATGTGCGTTATTTATTTTTTTTTTTTTTACATTTTCATTTTAATAAATAAATGATAAATTTCCTCTCTAAAAATTCCTGTATCTTTAAGTCAACGCAAAACACCTTTTTCAGACATTTCAAGGCTTTCCCAACCCCCCCCCCCCACCCCCAAACAAACAACAACAACAACAACAACAAAGTAGTTTGTAGGCTTACTCTCCGAGTAAGTGAAAATAGGAGTCTATTGAGAAATTTCGTCATGTATGACTAATATTAATTGCGAAATACGTCATTCGTTTCATGCTAGGAGGACATTCTCCCTAGGATCTGCAGCTCTGAATGAATACGAAAATTCGGGATGTTGTCATGGTGTGCTGACCCGCTTTCCGGGATGTGGCTTCACAAATACCCACAGCCTCAGTAGATAACTAGGGCACAATTTATTGTTTCTTATCGTGTCAGTGTCGGGATGTGGAGTTCAACATTGTACTGCAACAGGATTATTTCCAAAACCTAGCTTTAATTTTCCTCATAAAACGTTTACGCGATATTATTTTTATATGCTTTAGTCCTAGTTTTTGGTTTAGATGTGTATGGGATGAATATATAGTTTTTTTACATAATAATCGGAGTATATATATTTATTTATATAACATTTTCCGAGTATATATATTTATTTATATAATATTTTCCGATCATGAAGTCTTTCTGATTCTAAGTACCAAGCCACTCTCTATTCCTGCTGCAACCAACAGCAGTCTACTGATCACTACATAAACATTTCCCTGCTTATGTCAACAGGTGTTCGACGGGGTTTTCATGAATATTTCCTGAAGACTTTTCCCATCATTTGGATCGAATCCGGGCTTCACTAGTTCTATGTACCCTCATCTGCATAGACATGTACACATTATTTACAAGTTATTCAACACGTTGCGAGGCTTGTAAACAATTCCTATCTTATTATTACTGTATTATTATAATTTCATCGGATGAAACCTATTCGCATGCAGCAAGCACACCAAATTTCAAGCTTCCAACCTCCCTCCGCAGACCCCACACTGCAGTAGTAACTGATCAAGATACAGAGGCATTGATTTTTCATCAGTTTGGGGGAGACGCGAACCCGCGACATCTGAGTTGCATTCCACGACATTAATCACTATGAAAGCGAACCATCTATCCTCGTCAACTATGCCTAGATTTCAACCACCTATTGATCTAGGCTCTGGGCCGTGTTTCGATTGAGTTATCCTACGACAGGATATTATAGAGGGCCTTTGCCATCCTATAGGATTACGTCAGAATGAGGATGCCCGTCCATTGACCGTTCTGCCGTTGCATCAAGTGCTTGGCTCAGTAGGTAAGCCTCAAGGCCGTGTCATGCTTCCGAATAAATATTTATTCATGGCTTAATTTTCACCGGGGTGATCTCTCTCTCTCTCTCTCTCTCTCTCTCTCTCTCTCACAGAACCGCCTCCTACTGCCATATCATACCCATCCCTCTGTTTCTCCCAATAATTTCTGTTCGTCTGTTTCTGCAAATCATCAACTCTTATCTATCCCATTTCCTCCTCCTCCTCCTAATCTTCCACGAACGAAGATTACTTATTCCAATATCATCATCGTCTCAGGATAATTCTAAACTTTTTCCCTTTCTGTGTCAAGTTATTGCCAGGGCCGTTCCATTAGTCTTCCTTCCTGAGACGTCCAATCTTTAAAGAGGAATTGAGTTCGGGAGAACTTTTACACGAGAAATTGCCACATTCCACTTCTGCATTTTAAGTGGCCTTTCCTGTGGCGGTGGGAGGGAAGGAAGGAAAGGTGGGTGAGGGAGGGAATGGAGGGAAGGGGAAACAACTCAAACCTGTATCTGTTCCTATAAAGCCCCACACACCCACCTTTTTGTAGGTAAACTCGGGTCTATAACTTTTTCCAATTTTTTTTTATTCCAGTGTGGGTTAAGAGGGGTGGGAGGTCAACTGAAGCCTATATATCTCTTTTCCTGCCCCTTTTTTATCCAGTAGGCTAAACTGGCTCCTGTCTTTTTCCTACCCCCCCTTTTTTTTTATTTAAGAATTCCAACTTACACAGTGTTTTTGGTCAGCCTAAGTATCGTTTTATATTTATTTCTCGATTTTTTTCTTAATATTAACTCGTTTCTATGTATTTTCTTGCTTCTCAAGAATAGATTCATTCCGATATCATTTCTCTTGGTTTCATTAAACTTTCTGTTTAATGTGAGTGGAACCAGAGGAATTTATTTCTGGTGATAGAAATTCATTTCTCGATACAATGTGGTTCGGATCCCACAATAAGCTGTAGGTTCCGTTGCTAGGTAACCAATTGGTTCCTAGTCACGTAAATATATCTAATCCTTCGGGACAGCCCTAGGAGAGCTGTTAATCAGCTCAGTGGTCTGGTAAAAAACTAAGATATACATTTTTTTTAATGTTAGTGGCATGCCACGACATTAACCACTATACCAGCATTAAGAACAAAAGTGATCAAACACCTTTTTCCAGATTTTTCATAAACTTATAAATGTATTCAATCGACAATTGCTCATGAATGAAATAAAATTCCTTAAAATATTAATAGCGATATTTTAAACGAATGTAATGAAAAAAAAAGTTATATTAATAAGCGAGTCAGCACATGGATGAATATGAGAAAATGAGATAATCAGGTCAATATTTTAACTTTTATTTCTTTGCGGTAAACGAACCTGGGGAAATTGTAATGTGTGTTTTTTGTTAAAAAAAAAAAAAAAAAGGCTAATTTGAGAACTCTTCAAACAAGCGCTTCCATTTTCAAAACTTAATGACTGGAAGTTGATGCGTGGAAAAATGACACGTCACTTTTGATAAATGGATAAATTATTGGCCACATCCGAGCACAAGATTGATCGGGAATTTTCCAACTTTCCCACTTACTCCGTTAAGCTTCGAAAATGAATAACAAATGAGCAACGTCTTCCCAAGTGACTGGGTCAATGAGTTACGTAGCCCCAAGGTATAAGCATCTTTAGTGTCAAGTGAAAAAATATATATTTAATATATATACAAAATAAGAATACGTCCGAGAATATAAATAAGGATACAAGTATTATAAATGTAGTTGCTACCAGTGAACATTTAATGAAAGGTCAAATGTTATTTAAGATACACCAAAAACGATATATATATATACATATATATATATATATATATATATATATATATATATATATATATATATATATATATATATATATATATATATATACATCACACACACATATATATATATATATATATATATATATATATATATATATATATGTGTGTATATATATATATATATATATATACTATATATATATATATATATATATATATATATATATATATAAATATATATACATATATACATACAAACTATATATAATGTATAAATACAGATATATTTACATATATATATATTTATATTTATATAAGTGCGCGCGTTTGTGTGTGTGTGTACATATACACACAAACTATTGTCAAGGACGAAACATACTGCAACAATAACAAAAGCCTAGAAAAATAAGGCAAAGAAAATAATATCCATGATACCCGAACGGCGCTCGGGTACCATTGTTTACCAAATGCTCCGATTGATTTAGCGTGATGGCTGTGCCGTAAATTCAGGCGCTGGGAACGAGAGTCGATGTAAATTTCCTTGTAACTTACATGTCTTGATTCTTCCTCTGACCTCGGGTCGAGAAATCCACAATAAAAAAAAAACGCGTAAAAAAATACCCCGAAGAAACTCTCAGCCGTGGCCCATCATAAAGCTTTCAGCCACGGCCCGTAGGTGGCCTGTATTGTTGTTACGTATACCGATGCCAGACGCAAGATCTGGCCACCATTAATATTAAATAAAATGAAAACTACTGAGGCTACAGGGCTGCAATTTGGTATGTTTGATGACCGGAGGGTGGAAAATCAACATGCCAATTTGCAGCCCTTTAGCCTCAGTAGTTTTTAAGATATGATGGCGGACAGAAAAAGTGTCGGCGGACAGACAAATAGTTTTGTTTTACAAAAAACTAGAAATGTGTTAAATAAGAAAAATCTAGGATGAGAAATAAAAAATATTCTTAGCTACAGTAAAGGAAAAACATTCTTCATATAAGATATCTAATTTATCTAAAAATGGACAATTCTCTCTAGAGGATAAAAAAGTTTTACTCCTAAAATTAAAACTTAACTTTTAAAAATTTATACTTAATTAAGGAACCATCAGCTCAAAAAAAAAAAAAAAAAAAAAAAACTAACAATCCCTTTTAAAATGAAAAAAGGAAGC
>NC_061095.1:25071089-25111089 GCF_015104395.2 Macrobrachium nipponense | reverse complement strand
GAAAATGAGAAATGCCAAGTCCCATGAATTAAACGTACTGCCCAGCCCGTAAAAAAATGAGTTAATTAGCTGCTGCTACGTTTTGTTTTCTCGCTCCCAATTTTGATTTTCGTTTGTGCTTCTTCTCCTCTTTTAATTATCTCTCTTCTTCTCTTTAATCATCTCGTCATATTTTAGTTGCATGATATAGCTTTTATGAAAGAGTCAATTCAAACACATTTGACAGAAATATAGAAGAATAGAAAAAATCCTAAGGGAAAAAGGTGATATGAAAAGATCCCATACGGTAAGTTGAAATTGAACTAAACATTGATTTTTTATTTGATTTTGAGATTGTCGTCTGCTACAAAAATATCGGGTGCTAATGCTCTGAAATTACCGGCATTAAAATCTGTAGTAGTGATGGTGACAAAAACTGGTTCGCATCAATGCAAAATTATTCTGCGACTGATCTGAGATTACCGACATTAACATCCACTATACTGATGGGAATAAGTAATTCAACTTTTGTTAGTCCCGAACAAAATAATGTCGTATGCTTCGACATTGAAATTCCTGCTCGCAATATTTCAGAATTTGACATACGCATACTTCAGTCTTTCCAACATTTATTAACATTCGAACAGGGTATCGAAAAATACTGTATGAAAAAAAAAAAAAGATTAATCCAGGGACGTTATTGATATCCAGCTTGCCCCTGGGACGTAATCATACTTGGGAACTCGAAAGAGAAGGAAATGAAAAAAATGAAAAGATACAAATTCTCCAACTTTTTTTTTTTAAAGAATTTCATAAGAGATATTAGGATGACATTCCTGTTTAATTCCTATTCACATTGTGTCTGATACAAAGAAGCAATTATTCCGTTCCATAACCGTGCCCAGAAATTCCTGGAATGGATATTGGAATCTGCAACTGGCTGGGTGAGGAAAGGGCATCCCTCCAGTCTTGAGACAAATAAATAAATAAATAAAAAAAAAATAAAAATAAATCTACATTATGCACCACAAATTCGAGGAACAGCCTACAGATTTTTTACCTACGTGCCCATACCACACCGTCAAAATGACGGTAATATATATATATATATATATATATATATATATATATATATATATATATATATATATATATATATATATATATATGGGCAAGTCGTCTCGCTGCGGGTTGGATAACAGCAAAATTAAAAATGAGGTTAAATAGCCCATATTTGATTACACAGAAGAGAAAAGGATACAAATTATGTCTTATTATAATGAGATTATATTACAACCATTCATATTATATTACCCGAGACCACACTCATACCATTCACCCAGCCTTTTCTCGAAGTGAACCTCTTGGAAAATATTGCCTGTCCTGTCCAATCTCAACAGACCCGCAAAAAAAAAAAAAAAAAAAAAAAAAAAAAAAAAACACAGCCTTCCCAAGTCACGACTTCGTATCTACAGTTTGTGATTAACCGGCCGTTATCCGCTCTGCCAGCAGTCCCAATGACGGCCAAAGTAAAAGATTACACGGGTAGAGTCTCTCTCTCTCTCTCTCTCTCTCTCTCTCTCTCTCTCTTCCCAACACAATTATTCCAAAACCGAACATAAGCTTCTGGTGGAAGGCGGACCCAGACCCCATCCACCCCTTCAATATCTATCTGTCTTATACCTCCCTTCCCTCCCCCTCCCCCACCCATCTAAAATCTTCCCATTCCCAACCGCCCCCCACAACTCCCCCCCCCCCTTACGGTACACTCCAATCCCCGCGGCCCCTCGTCATAAGCCTTGGATCTGGAAGCACTGGATTGGAGCAGGCCTGGAATCCTGGATCATTCGCATGAGTTCGGAATAGCCCAAGGAGAGAGAGAGAGAGAGAGAGAGAGTAGTCTATCCATGTAAACAAGAAGAATCAAAGAATAGAAGACAAGAAAAGATAACATTTAAAATCAGATTTAAACAACGAAAAAGGAGAGAGAGAGAGAGAGAGAGAGAGAGAGAGAGAGAGAGAATGCAAATGTAAAAGGTAATGAAAGCATGAGAAAAAATTGGAAAGGGGACCATGGAAGCCGAAACAAAAATGAGAGAGAGAGAGAGAGAGAGAGAGAGAGACCCCCATCAGTGTTGCCACCGCAGTGGTAATTGTTAATCTAATTTCCAGTGTTCGTTGTTCCCACCTTTCAGCGTATCGAGTCGGCGTGGGTGGTATGTATGTATGTACGTAAGAATGTATGTATATACGTACGTATGTATGTGAGGATTTATGTGTAATTATTGTAATTCAGACAAACGCACACTACAGAAACTACTTAAATTTTGTAGGAGCCTGCACTAGGTTTAATAACTTAATTTTATTAGCGGATTCCAATTCATTAATGCTCTTTTTAGCTATCTTGTTTCCGCCACGCTTCTCTTAAAAAGGGATAGCTATCATGAGAGAGAGAGAGAGAGAGAGAGAGAGAGAGAGAATTCTTTTACAGGGAAACTGAGACAGAAAGGTGTTGAGCGATCTTTATTTACTGAAATTTTAACTGCACCAACGAAACTACTCGACCAGCCAATTGCTATCAAATCTTATCCAAACCCCTAATTATTTTCCTCCCCTATTCACACACAAACACATACACATATACATACACACGTGCACACAAATATTTAATGCTAATTTTAGTGACTTCCATGCTACTAAGAACTCCTGACGCATTACTCAAAGTTTTAATATCAACCTCTGGAGTGTTTACAGTTTTTCCTTTCTTTCTCAATGAATGAAAGTAGTCAAGGACAAGAAAATAAAACCTTGGGCCACGAAACTGAAGGATAATCCGATTACCATTGGAAAGGATACGGGGGAATGAATATTGAGGATAAAATACAGATGAAAAAAGTAATTTGAATACCAGATATAAAAATCAGAATATAAATACATGGAAAAAGTGGTATTTCCGTTAGGGTGGGCGTAAGGGTAATGGCTGATAATCGCAAAATAAATAAAAAGAGATAATTAACCTTTTAATTTAGGATGCAAAAATTTGAAAAAAGTGAAGCAAAAGTTACAAATGCAAAAATAATATGAAGGAATAAAAAGGGACTTGACATAAATAAAAAGAGATAATTAACCTTTTAATTCAGGATGCAAAAATTTGAAAAAAATGAAAGCAAAATATACTAATGAAAAAAATATGAATGAATAAAAAGGGACTTGACATTTTTATAAAGGATATAGAAATTAGAAAACAATAAAACCAAAAACATAACAATGACATACAAATACGAATAAAAATAAATAAGAAAATAGACTTAACATTTCAATTCGGGACATGCAATTGAGAAAAAAATTAAACCAAAATGTCAAAATGGAATCAATATGAATGAATAAATAGGGACTCGACATTTTCGTAAAAAAATATAAAAATGAGAAAACAAAAACATATCACGAAACACAAATAAAAAAAAATAAAATGATTTTTCAAATTCAACGACGTCAGAGGTCGAATATCCTACCGGAAAAAAGGCATGCAATGATTTATTGCTGAAAAGAAACGATCTTATATAATGAAATTGATGACTCATGAACCCTGTTGTTAATTCACTCAAACCGTCTGCAAACTACTGCTGATCAACAGTTAACTTGACCTCCATATTCAGCTCTGTTCTCTCTCTCTCTCTCTCTCTCTGAGCTGAACTGGTCTGACCTTTCATATTACGATGCCAGTGTGACGTAAGCTAATGCCCTTTTATACATATACATACATACTTTTATATATATATATATATATATATATATATATATATATATATATATATATATATATATATAAGAATGATGGAACACCTTGAACTAAACATTTGTAACACTGATTTTGACGAGAGAGAGAGAGAGAGAGAGAGAGAGAGAGAGGTCAATCTTACAGAGTTCCATGTCTGAATGGGGAGCGCTAGTCAAGCGGAGGCTTTGAAACCCGTACAAAAGACATTACAAAAGGATCTGATCTCAAACTCCTCGGAGCCAACAATTTCGACAAGTTCGGGGTCCTTCTAATCCGTGGCAACGGAGGCCTAATCACTCGACTGCTTTCACACCGATTAGAACCTGGTCAGCTTCGACTCCAAGCCTGAACTGCTAGACTGGGTATCTCTCATATCTATTATACCCAGTCGATAATTTTATGGAATTAGAACTGGAATGTAAAATTCAGGCCAATGGTCAAGAGATGGGACCTAAGGAGTCATTCAGCGATGAAAAGGACACTGAGAGCAACAAGGCTTTAAAGGTGTAACAGGAGAAGGAGAATATGAAAGGAGGTACAGTAAGAGGAACATAAGGGGTTGCAGCTCTGGGCCGAAGGGACGCTGCGAAGAACCTGAATTACTGCCTACAGCGCACGACGTGAGATACACTGACGGCACTAAATCCCCCTTCTGAGGACAATTTTATGAAATTTAATACATGTACGAGGATTTAGACTTAGAGGATGCCATGACTACACGCCTGTATGCAACATGAATATTAAAGCCTCTTAAGAGCAAGCGAGTGTGTGTGTGGTGTGTGTGTGTATGGATGTACGAGTTCGCATAAGTGCTTCTACTTGACAAGAAAAGAAACCACTTGAAACAATTAAGGGAGGTCATCTTTGAAGGGAATCGAACACGAGATATTAATAAACTGTCGACATCAGAAAAGGAAGATGTCAGCTACAACACAAAAGTAAAAAACGCGCCGAAATTTCTTTGGCGCAATCGAGTTTTCTGTACATCGTGTAATCAAGGCCACCGAAAATAGATCTATCTCTCGGTGGTCTCGATAGAATGCTGTGTGAGCCGCGGCCCTTGAAACTTTAACCACCGCCGGGTGGTGGTCTGTCCTAAATCGTTGCAAGACGTACGAGCATGGCTAACTTTAACGTTAAATAGAATAGAAACTAATAAGGCTAAAGGGCTGCAATTCGGTATGTTTGATGATTGGAGGGTGGATGATCAACATACCAATTTGCAGCCCTCTAGCCTCAGTAGTTTTAAAGATCTGAGGGCGGACAGAAAAAATTGCGGGCGGACGGACAGACAAAGCCACTTCCATCGTTTTCTTTCACAGAAAATTAAAAGGACTTGGAAAGATACATTGCTTACTTCTGCAATCTCAGTAAGGGAAGACCTCGTTTACTGGTGATTATTTTTCGCTAATGAATTCTGGGAATGGAGATGATTAACTCCCCAGACAGCTTTCTAATGCGATCTGCTGATAAGTCTTTTCCCGGAAATGAAAGAGTAAGCTCTGATTTTTTAATTTTTTTAATTTTTGGGCTAAAATGTTCTCAGGTCATCTGTTCACTGCATTTAATTTTTGCTGGAGAAGTTGCCTGCATGGTGTGTAATCAAGAAAAAAATAATTGCAGAAGCTAAGATGCAGTCTCTTATAATTTGTTGGAAGGAAATCTAATAGGGCAAAATCTGTCAAAGAAAGAAGGCTGGTGTTCATTTTATCACCATATCAAATTAGTAAAAACTCTTCCTGCTTTATAAAGTAAGATGCCTTTTTTTGGATTACTAACAGTTATAAGAGGTTGTATTGATTACATGCCTTAAAAACGTATATTCATAGACATATGTGAGGACAGCAGGAACTTGAATGACCATCAGTATGAACAAGTTAAATAACATTGGTTCTGGTCAGTATTTGTTTACCTTAAACGTATTTATTATTATTATTATTATTATTATTATTATTATTATTATTATTATTATTACAGCAGATGAAACCAATTCACATGGAACAATTACACCAAAGTCGCCATTGACTTGTAATCTAAGCTACCAAAGAATGTTGGCTTCAACCTCCCACCGCAGACCCCAGCTACAGCAGTAACTGATCATGATACATTGCTAGTGATTTTTCATAACCCTTGGGGAGACGCAAACCGGCGACATCTCAGTGGCATTCCACGACACTAACCTCTATACCAGATGACCAAATACTATTCATTTTGCTAAAGGTTTAAATATACGATGAATCAAGAGTGCTAATAAGCATGTATCACTTTAGGGGGCGGGGCGAAATTTAAAAGTACTTTAAACTTTTTATAGTAAAAGATTACAAAATCCTATAAATAATAATTCCTTGGTCAACTTGCCTTTTAAGATGGCGCACCCTCTAAAGTTATTTGTTACTTTGTCTGATTTAACTCTGGCTTCCGTAGAAAATCAAATATTTATTTGGGGTAAAGCTGAAAAATTATGCGAGCGCGCGTACGTCATATGATGTGCTATTTCTCTTAAATCATAATTTTTACTGCATGAACGTAGTTCATGCTACCGTGATAAACGTTTTTATCAAAAAGGTAGTCTAGACACATATTATAATAATAATAATAATAATAATAATAATAATAATAATAATAATAATAATAATGAATGACGGAATACGGTAAGAGTGCAAATGGAGATGATGATTACAATAATATAAATATTAACGAAACAATAATAATTGATCATAAATAATAATAATAATAATAATAATAATAATAATAATAATGAAATGATGGCATACGGTACAAGTGCAAATGATGATGATAATGATAATAATGAAAACTATAATGCAGAAAAACCCGAAAAGAGAATCTTTGCCCTTGTGTGTGTATTTCTTTGGAAGCGAAACTTTTCCCAGGCAAGCCCTTAACACTCTCTCTCAACTTCTCAACGGCTTTCGAGCGAAATAAAATTGAATTTTATGTCGTGAACAAGAGAGTTATTCTGCAAAATCCTTCTACTACTTCTCTCACTCCAGCCACCCACCCTCTCCAACCCACAACCCCCTCTCCTCACCCTCCAACACCAACCCCGCCACTCCTACCTCTCCCACAACAGCGCCACAAATACGAAAAACTTTGTTCTTGCGTCTTACTTATCTCCCTCCCTCCCGCCACCACTTTAGCCCTGCGCGCGCGCACACACACACACACACACACACACACAAAACTTCTGAAAGCTTTTCATATGTCTTTCCACTTTCTTCCCGAAAAGAACTCAAGATCCCTAACCAAGACCTCGTTCGCACTTGTTACAGATCTCACACTTTTTTTTTTTTTCCCCCGTTTCGTTTTTTTTTTTTTTTATATATATACTTTCTACTTTGTTCAACTCTTATTCTTCCCCTGCTTTTTATCTTCTTTTTACCTCTCTCAATTTCGTTTTCCTCTTGTTTTCATTCTGGGTCTTTTACTGCTGGCTGATAAAAGGATTTTCGACGTGAAGCTCAATATTAAATACCTTCAGCACAGGCTCTTGTCACAGATTTTACACTTTTATTTCACGTCTTTTGTTTTTACGTTTAATTTTTTTTTTTGGTTGTCTCTTCATTCCATTTTCTCTAAACTAGTCTTATTAACGTTTTGCTTTAGACTTTTCAAGGTAAAACAAATAAAAACTCCTAAACCAATTATACTATGCATTCTTCTTCTACAAAGGATTTACTGAAGGTCGCTAAAAATTAACCTATATAAATATATAATATATATAATATATATAGATATATATAATATATATATATATATATATATATATATATATATATATATATATATATATAATTTTGATAGTAGGTAACTATTGTTTGTACAGTAATGTAAACAACAGACATCCTTTCAACTTTTTGACATTGACGTACTATAGTATTATGCAAAAGTTTAGTAAGGAAATCATGAACGTCGTAATTTTATTATCTGTAATATATATCTCCCATCTTCCCTGTTAACTTGTTGTTACACCTATTTTCTTGAAAGTACTTTTTTTATTGTTATACTAGCTATAGGAAGATATGAAGTCTTGTTCGCTATCGTCTTTAAACCCTTGAAAGTCATTTACCAGACGCAGTCTGAACTTTATAAATATTTCTGTCAAATGAAGGCTTGTCTTTACTAGGTTGCCTGTAGTTGGCCTAACTTTCGTGTTATAGCAATTGCTGTTATGAATACAAATCAGCGAGTTATGTTAACATCATTACTTCCATTGTGTAAAGTTTTATTATATTATGTTTCATATTGCGATTGAGTACGTAATGCAATTTTTTTTATTTATCTTATCCTCCATTCACATCCCAGTAGAACCTACAACTGTACGAGAAGCCACAGAGAAACAAGAACCATAAATAAAAATAACTTTTACACTTAGCAACTTACGCCATAAACGAGCCTAGTATTACCTGCTTGCGAAAAGCTGTGGAAACTCGAATATGCCGTAATGTTTGTCAATTAAAATAATGACAGGGGATTGTGATATAAAGTGTCATTTACCCAAGAAGACAAAGAATACGGAGTATTTCGACGAGTTTACTCAAGCAGGCCAAGTAACTGGAACTTTGTTTGCACTTGACACAAAAATTCATGGCTAACTAGCTACTTTAAGTCTCTTACAAATGAACAACTAAAAGGGGTGCACAATACACACTCATTTACACCTATGTACACAAACGTTATATATATATATATATATATATATATATATATATATATATATATATATATATATATATATATATAGTTTGTGTGTGTGTGTGGATAATGCGTAGGGAAAGCTTCAGAATAACTTTTACGCAAAAATACATCATTGTATTCTTATCATCTCTCTCTACTGCTGTTTCTGTTTATATGTGTCAGAAGTCACTTGTTTGTAGATTTACTATTCCAAGTTTATTTTTACGAACTTTAACGAGCATTTCCTAAAAACCTACAAATTCTGGCATAGTGAAATAAATACACAATATAAAGGGATGAAAAGGGATATAAAAGTTATTAATAATCCGTTTTACCAAATAGTCCCATATTATTGATTCGCATATCTGAATATCAATTCGGCAATTATGGTTCCCTCTGTCCATGTATCTGCTTATTCAGTCGAAAAATTTTCGTAAAACATTTTTTTTACCTCTAGATGAATATTCTTTACTCTTAAATGTTAAATCTGCCCAAGAGAAAAAAATATTGGACCTAATATACTTATCCATATTACTTAAACAAATTCAGGAAGAGGGGGAGAGAGTTTGATCCACGTCATTTAGAATATGAAAACAGTTTTTAAATCTAATGTGTCAAATTTATCTAAATATATAGATATACGTATGTATAAGCCTAAGTATACTTACCCAGATTACCTACTCAAATTTAGGGAAATGAATTGCGGTATATGTGTGTGAGTTGGGTGTGGGTGGGGGGGAGTTGATCCACATCACTCAGAGAGTACAGAGCACGACCAGCTTAATGCTCTAATTATTCGATCCCATTAAATAAATGAGCCCTGATCCTATCAGCTGGGGAGGGAGAGAGAGAGGGGAGGCGGTGCTGAAGCCGTCTGCCTACACCTACTGAAGTTAGGGGGTAGGGGGGAGCGGGTACAAATAACACCCCCCTTCTCATTTCCTTCTCTTCCCCTAAATGAAGGGGACCAGTGAAGGGAAGCAGGTAAGTAAACTGAAGGATATGGGGAAATACAAGGAAGGAGAAGGGTAAACTAAGGGAAATAGGGAAATACAAGGAAGGAGAAGGGTAAACTGAGGGAAAGAGGGAAATGCAAGGAAAGAGAAGAGTAAACTTAAGAGAAATAGGGAAATACAAGGAAGAAGAACGGTAAACTAAGGGAAATAGGGAAATACAAGGAAGGAGAAGGGTAAACTGAGGGAAATAGGGAAATAAAGGGAGGGAGAGGGGGAAACTCGAGGAAATGGAGAAATAAAGAGGAAGAAGGGTAAACTAAGGGAAATAGGGAAATAAAAGGAGGGATAGGGCACACTGAAGGAAATACGGAGATATAAGGAAGGATAGGGGGTAAACTAAGGGAAATAGGGAAATAAAAGGAGGGAGACAGGGAAATAAAAGGAGGGAGAAGGGTAAACTAAGGGAGATAGGGAAATAAAAGGAGGAAGAAGGGCATAATGAGGGAAATAGGGAAGTAACTACCCATTCGCAAGCCATCATTTCTTTTTTTATAATATATATATATATATATAAATTATATATATATATATATATATATATATATATTTATAAAGAGACTCGTAAAGGAAGAGGGAAGGTTCAAAGCGATGAAGAAAGGAAGGAAAAGAAATAGAGAAATAGAAGTAAAGAAAAACATTTAAAGAATAAATTCCCCCAAAAAGGGAAAGTCAAATACCGCAAATATCCGCCAAGGAGATTTAAGAGATCAGGTACATAAACATATAATTTTCATGTTTGAAATGTTCTTTGAAGAGTTCATTCACAGGATTAACAAGTTTCACGATTATTCTGCGTTGTTTACGATCTGTCACCAGTCAGCAAGACTTTGTCGTTTCTGTAAACGAACCCTAGAAAAAACAGATAACGAGCAAGGCCATTAAATAAAAAATGGATACAGAGTCCGTCTTGAATCCAAAATAAAACTAAATTAATAGTTCTCGGGAACAAACTGGATTTTGGGGAAGACATCCGTAAAAATCCCTGCATTGGACTGGACAGAAAAATCGAGCCAAAAAATCATACCATCTTGGCTGAGTTAACTTTAGCTAAAGGCGATTCAAGTTAGTATAAGAATGAATGAAATAAAAAAATCCTCATAGTAGCACGAGTCTTCAAATGGAGAAACAAATCCACAGTTATGTAAATGTACATATATTTAAATTTAAAAACAGTAAGGGTAGCTTTCGGGAATCTGTTCGGTTCCTCTTATCAATCTATTGATAAGGGGAACCGAACAGATTCCCAAAAGCTACCCTTACTGTTTTTAAATTTAAATATATGTACATTTACATAACTGTGGATTTGTTTCTCCAATGAATGAAATGTTACGAACTGAACGAAATGACTTAATATAAATAATAACAATTAAATGAATACTCAGAGGGGATACTGGCTTCCAAGACATCATACGGCTGTAAACATCAAAGTTCATTGAACATCGCTAGAGAAATCAAATCAACTCGAGAAACAGGCGACAATTCGAAAGGAAAGCGAGGCATAGAAGTCCTCGGGGGATGGAGTACCAGAGTCGGGAATTGGACGGACGGAGCCTTAATTCAAAACCATTACCCATTATCTGCCGGTAATGGGACACAGTATCCATTTGCATGAGCGTCCCATTTATATGCAAGTCAGCAATAATGACTGGAATGGAACTTCGGGGATCCCAAGAATGCGAGATAGACGGACACAGACAGACAGACAGGACAGACAAGTCAGTCCTCCTCCTCCTCCTCCTCCTCCTCCTCCTCCCCCTACCCCTCCTCCTCCTCCTTTCGACAGAAGCCTCGAGACCATTTCGTGTCGATCGGGGTCGAACGTGGTCCACGGAGACGAGGAAGGATCACCGACAAAAAAAAAAAAAAAAAAAAAAAATAAAAAAAAAAAAAAAAAAATTCACTTTCGACATCAGTGTTTTCGAGTTTGAGTTTTACCTTGTCAGTTTTTTATTTTTATTTTGAGGCTATATATAATTTTTTAAAAAAAGTTTTGCTTACTTTTTCTACATCTTTATAGTTACGTATATGCATGAGGTTTTCATTTTTTTCGTCGAAAGGTAGTAATTATCCATTTTTTTTTTTACTGATTTTTTTTCCCATTTCTATAGTTACCCAAGTATAAATTTCTTTTGACGAATTTTGTTAAATTTTGGGTAAAGTTTTCCACATTTTTATAGTTCTAACTGAGATCTTTTCATTTTCTCGTCGAAAAGTAATGGTTACCTAAGCATCAATTTATATTGACAATAGAATTTTGTTTAATTTTTCCACATTTTTCAGGGTTCTAACTATGAGATCTCTCTCTTTTCGTTGAGTAATAATGGTTATCTAAAAAAAATTTTTATAGAGTGAATAGAATGTTTGATTTTTTGGTAAACTTTTTCCATATTTATACAGTTCTATTTAAGAGGTTTTCAATTTGTTCGTCGAAAACATCAACAAGTTACTATTAAAATCCAACGACTAACAATTATATATAAAAGATAAAATATCAAAGATTCTTTCAATTCTCTGGTCGAAACCTAAAAGTTATCTAAGCATCAATAAACTACGATATACATCTACCCCTTGACTAAAAATTATGTATAAATGGGGAAATATAAGATTCAATATTTTCGTCACTCAAGTACTGTTGAAATCTACCCCTTGACGACCAACAGTTATGCAAAATGATGAAATATCATGGACATGAAATGTGGAAATGGAGAAGGGCTTCGCGTCATATGTCAAATATGAACCGAAAACGTTCGCGATGGATTTTGCACAAAATAAGGTGTTACGCTGAGGCGGTGGCCGTTAGCAACAGACGGCATTAGTGGAGCATACAAAAAATAGCCTCTCTCTCTCTCTCTCTCTCTCTCTCTCTCTCTCTCTCTCTCTCACAGAGGAGAGCCTCCCAATATGTTCGTTCCCTCACATGAAGACAGAACTGTTACCGAAAAAAATTTTTTCCCCACCGTCAATTTATCGAGAAGATTGTGTCATTTTGGAAATGACTGGATTAGTCAGTGATGCATGGAGGGAAAAAATGCGCAATCAACTGCCTTTGCAGTTTCCAAACGTTTACCTCAAAAGATGAAATTTTAAATCGTTGCAACCTCACTCAACCTCGTTAACCAGAAGTAGCGCTTTCCCAGCGGAAGCTGAGATTCATTTGCAGTCTTAAAATCATTTCTGTTGCCAAGATTAACTTACTTCTAATGGTGCTTTGCTTTCTCTTTCTTTACGCAGAAGTCTAGCCAGTCACAATTGAGAAAAAGTGATTTGATATTTTATATTACCAATCGCCACTCAGTAAAAAAAAATTTGGCATTTGATGTTACCAATCACAACTGAATAAAAATGAGTTGGCACCTGATATTACCAATCAAAACTCAGTAAAAGTTAATAGGCATTTGATATTATCAATCACCACTGAGTAAAAATCATTTGGCCTTTGATATTACCAATCACAACTGAGTAAATATGAATGACATTTGATATTTCCAAACATAACTGAGTAAAAATGATTTGGCATTTGATATAACCAATCACAACTACATAAAAATGATTTGGCATTTGATGTAACCAATCACAAATGAATAAAAATGATTTGGCATTTGATGTAACCAATCACAAATGAATAAAAATGATTTGGCATTTGATGTAACCAATCACAAATGAATAAAAGTGATTTGGCATTTGATGACCAATCACAAAAAAATAAAAATGATTTGGCATTTGATATAACCAATCACAAATGAATAAAAATGATTTGGCATTTGATGTAACCAATCACAAAAAAATAAAAATGATTTGGCATTTGATATAACCAATCACAAATGAATAAAAATGATTTGGCATTTGATATAACCAATCACAAATGAATAAAAATTATTTGGCAATTTGATGTAACCAATCACAAAAAAATAAAAATTATTTGGCATTTAATATAACCAATCACAACTGAATAAAAATGATTTGGCATTTGATATAACCAATCACAAATGAATAAAAATGATTTGGCATTTGATGTAACCAATCACAAAAAAAAATTATTTGGCATTTGATATAAGCAATCACAACTGAATAAAAATGATTTGGCATTTGATGTAACCAATCACAAATCAGTAAAAATGAGTTTGCATTTTATATCAATCACACTGAATAAAAATGATTTGCCGTTTGATATTATCAATAGCGATTGAATGAAAATTGTACGTCATTTGCACTACTAAGGAAAAAACTGATTGTGACACGTGTCAATTATAGGTTTATGGGCTTTCATCTTTTTGAGGATGCTCAATACGATCACTGATTTTCATAGGAGCCTTCGGCACTTATAGTAATGGTCACCCAATCAAGTTCTGATCAGACCCAATATTTACCATCTTTATCACAAACTAGTCTCTTCAGGTAGGAAAACTTCAAACGTATATCATCATGAACTTTACCATAGTGACATCATATACAAATAGCAATATATTTGGATCTATAGGTGGAACATTATTTTGTCTAGACTTTCCCTCACCTGTTAAAACGCCATTCTCATCACAATATTGCCTCAAACTCGAAAAACTATAATTACAGCCTCTAGATTCATCATGGGCCTTGCTGAATATTAATTAAAGTAGCGGGTAAAGTTTTTTTTTTCATTATGGAACGGAACTTTGGGTAAGAAATCAGAATTATCCTTGACATTTTAACATTTTACGAGAAAATATTTTCGTGGATCTTGTACACTAATTAATCTATGTATATATACATTATATATATATATATATATATATATAATATATGTATATATATATATATATATATATATATATATATATATATGTAAATTATATATATATATATATATATATATATATATATATATATAATATATATTCAATTGTAAAAATGTCAACATACAATTATTGTATATACATTAAAAATCTGAAGTCACTCTTCACGAGGTGTGGGCGACCTTAATCAATAAGTAAACATGAAGTTTATATTCACAAATAAAGAAAATGAAACACTCAAATGGCTCTAAAATCCTGAACCCCATGTTAGGAAAATATATGGATGAGAATGACTTGAAATGAATACAAACTGAAAAGACAGATGGAAGAAGGGGACTCCTTCATTGATCTAAATATACAATTCAAGATTTATGAGCCAAAGGTCACACTCGAATACATTTTAAGCCTCTGCTTTCTCATTCAATATCCACTTACCGTATTTATTCATAATTTCATAATTTTCATCTATTCCTTATTATAAAATTTCAGTTTCCCCTATTTCCACTAAATCATACAAGCGAATTGGTATTAAGTCCTCTCTCCTTCCTTTCCCGTGCATACCCTCACCTACCCAATTACCAGCGACTTATCTACAGGTTGCTTCCATGGCATTTCTGACTAATATGACTCCACTGCAACATTCAACGTCCAATGATTTACTTTCTGCTTTTCTCTCGGCCGAGTTATTCTCATTTATTCTTTAGTATATTTGTTAATTCTTTAGTATATTTGTTAATACGTAGATATACTTGCATATGAAGTTACTGTGTTTTAATTTGGTTTGGTCCCTATGAATGTGCTCATTCTGAACATTATAATAATAATAATAATAATAATAATAATAATAAGAAAAGTGATGGACTCCTAAGGAGGCAGGAGGCAGGATGCAACCCGGAACCACACACTTATAAATACCACCCAGTCGAATTGGAGGACTGTGATAAACCAACAAAAAAAAAATAATAATAATAATAATAATGGGAAAGTAAATCCACAGTAGAATGCCTGTGTGAGTTTGTTATTTAAAATATATACAGTTGTATATATTTAAATAACTAAATCAAACGGACATACTACAGTGGATTTACTTTCCCATTTTATTGATTCATGTGATTTTGAGCTTTCTTTGAATAATGATAATGATAATAATACTAATAATAATAATAATAATAATCATAATAATAATAATAATAATAATAATAGCTGTTTCCACGGCATATAATCTGTATAGTCTTCTCTAATCGCCTTACGATCTTTGCATCAGCGTAGCTGGTATATCGTTTCCTTAGACATGTAAAGATTGTCCGGTTTCTTAGTTTTCCTGTGGAAATAAGACTCAAACAACAGCAAATCCTTACATGTCTTTGGGAAACTTGATATACCAGCTACACGCTGATGAATATAGAAAACTACATACAAAGTAAATGCTGTGATAACAGCTAATATTTATCAACGCTACTGCAAACGGAGAAGGTCTCCTTCCTAGTAATAATAATAATAATAATAATAATAATAATAATAACTAATAATAATAATAATTTGTTACCTTTAATATATATAAATATATATATATATATATATATATATATATTTATATATCATATATATATATATATATATACTATATATATATTTACATATTATATATATATAAATATATATATATATATATATCATACTATACTATATATATATATATATATATATATATATATATATATATATATATATATATAGCTATATAGTATATCATATATCATATATATATATATATATATATATATAATATATATATATATATATGAATACATATATATATGAATAACTATCACGAGGTATATAAAACGTGATGCTATGTATAAATAAAGGTTATTTTGCCTACGAAGGAAAAAATGAAAAAGCGAGATAGCCAAGTACTTTCGGTCCTGTTCGGACCCTTTACTGAGGCAAACTCAGTAAAGGGTCCGAACAGGACCGAAAGTACTTGGCTATCTCGCTTTTCATTTTTTCCTTCGTGGCAAAAAACCTTTATATATATATATATATATATATATATATATATATATATATATATATATATATATATATATATATATAAAACATCCATTTAGTAAACTACGTTTTAAAAGGCATTCAGGACTTTCTAGAACTTTAGAAAAGGTCATAATTTCTTTTTTCAAGGAAAACAGGGGCAAAAAAGGGGGGATTGCAGTAAAAGAAGATTTGGAGGGGCAGAAAAAAAAAAAGGAAAGCATTGACAGAGAGAGAGAGAGAGAGAGACTCTCTCCCTTTCTTCTTAAATTTCAGCAGTTGTTGCCTGTTAACTACTGCAAGTAGCTCGTAAATTTCCGAAATGGTCTCACGTCAGCGCCGTAATCAAAATTTTGCTCTACACTTAACGCGTATTGTACCCTGGAGGTATTTATCATATGTGCCATTTCCCTCCGCTCTCTTCTTCTTGAGCGTTGGCTGTTTGGCAGCCATTTCGAGCTTGATTGAAAGCTCACTGAGCGTTCAAAAACTACACTTTTATTTATATATAATATATAATGTTTTGATGTCTCTTGTTATAACGATGTATTGTACTAAGTATTGACAGGGTCCCATCGCTTCATCATTTTTTTTTCGACAGATGCTTCATAATCCCCAATACAAAGGAAAAGTTCAACTATGTTACAATTACATTTAAGAGTCTCGTCACAGAGTTACATATATACACACACACTGCATTTCGCCAGAACTTCATGTTTTATCTGCCGTCACTCCAACTTTATAAATGTAAAACAACTTTTTTCTGACTTTTATACTTCGTATACGGGAAAAGTTAGACAATACCTTCAAGGCGAAAGTTTTCTCGATGAAAGTAAACGAGTCTAAAAAAAAGTATATAAAATAAAATGAAATAAAGAAAATAAAAAAAAATTCCGAGCGAGTAACGTCGTTCAATTAACTCTCTACGAAATGAAAATATAAATGATGACAAATCGTGAGAGCTCGGGAACTTGTCAAATATGAATGAAAAAAATAATGCCGATGAGAGCTTCCGGATAATAACACAAAAACAAAGAACAACATTAGAATGTAAATAAATGTGTATATCAACAAAACGACGTCATAATTTAAAGATCTGAAGAGAATTCTAAAACCCCCAAAAGTGCAACGGGTTACCCTTCTTCATTAACTCCCGGAGGTCATTAGCGGATACGAATATGTTCTTACCACGCCAAATTTAGAAAGTTTCTTCGTACTATTTCTCGTTCTTATTTTGGGTCGATTCTACAGTCTCTCTCTCTCTCTCTCTCTCAGGAAGATATCTGGATTCTGCTCTCCACGGTCTCTCTCTCTATCTCTTTCTTACGGTCTCTGTCTCTCTCTTTCTTCGGCCTCTCTCTCTCTCTCTCGTCTTCTTCTCTTCTTCTTCCTCCTCTCTCTCTCTCTCCTCTCGCTCTCTCTCTCTCTCTCTCTCTCTCTCTCAGGAGGATATCTGGACTCTCTCTCATGAGGATATCTGGATGCTTCTTCTCTCTTCTTCTTCCTCTCTCTCTCTCTCTTCTATCTCTCTCTCGGAGGAGGCATTGATCTTCTTCTTTTCATTTGATCTCTCTCTCTCTCTCTCTCTCTCTCTCTCTCTCTCTCTCTCTCTCTCTCTCTCTCTCAGGGGACATCTAGATTCTTCTTATTGCTAACGACAGCATTGCAATTACCGAAACATGCATATAAAACGACATGTTCCAAATAAAAACAGGTGTTACGTGCAATTTGTAATCAAGCACTTCTTTTCGCCTGAATGTGTAATTCCAACTTTCTTTAGAAACGAAACACCTCTGCAAACAGCGTTGACTGACATATATTCATAATGCTGACCTAATGTATCATCAAGAAAGCTATTCACTTCTTAATGAGGGAAGGATTATGGAGAGATACCATTGATGAAATAACTGTACATTTACCTTAATAACAGGGATCGAAATGCGCATTATTAACTGAACTGAACTTATAGGTATAGTTATAATTTATACGAAAATATACCAGACATATTCTAAGTAACCCTTTTATTTACAATTCCAGATCACTTGGAATATTGGGTGGTTAGAAAACGTGCTAATTGAACAAACTGGAATCCTATCAAAATAAAACTACACAAAACAAACACTGCAGACTAAACTAAAACAAAATAAACTACAAAACAAAAAAAAACTGAATCCTATCCAAAATAAAATACACAAAACAAACCGGAAAAATCCTAAAATCAAAATAAAACTACAAACAAAAACTGGAATCTATTAAAATAAAAACTACACAAAACAACCTGGAATCCTAAATCAAAAAACTAAATCAAAAACAAACCAAAAAATGGAATCCTATCAAAATAAAACTACACAAAACAAAACTGGAATCTATCAAAATAAAACTACACCCCCCCCCCCAACAAAAACTGGAACCTAATCCAAAATAAAACTTACACAAAACAAAACTGGAATCCTAAACAAATAAAATACACAAAACAAATGGAATATAAAATCAAAATAAAACTACACAAACAAAACCGGAATCCTATCAAAATAAATCTACACAAAAACTGGATCCTCAAAAATAAAACTACACAAAACAACTGATCCTATCAAATAAAACTACACAAAACAAACTGGAATCCTATCAAAATAAAACTACACAAAACAAACTGGAATCCTATCAAAATAAAACTACACAAAACAAACTGGAATCCTATCAAAATAAAACTACACAAAACAAACCGGAATCCTACAAAAATAAATCTACACAAAACTGGAATCCTATCAAAATAAAACTACACAAACTGAATCCCTATCAAAAAAAACTACAAAACAAACTGGAATCCTATAAAATAAAACTACACAAACAAACTGGAAAATCCTATCAAATAAAAACTACAAAAAAACTGGAATCCTATCAAAATAAAACTACACAAAACAAACTGGAATCCTATCAAAATAAATCTACACAAAAACTGGAATCCTATCAAAATAAAACTACACAAAACAAACTGGAAATCCTAATCCTAAAAAAATCTACACAAAACTGGAATCCTATCAAAAAAAACTACAACAAAACAAACTGGAATCCTATCAAAATAAAACTACACACACTGGAATCCTAATCAAAATAAATCTCAAAAAACAACTGGAATCCCTATCAAAATAAAAACTACACAAAACAAACTGGAATCCTATCAAAATAAAACTACACAAAACAAACTGGAATCCTATCAAAATAAAACTACACAAAACAAAGTGGACTCCTATCAAAATAAAACTACACAAAACATACTGCAATCCTATTAGAATAAAACTACACAAAACAAACTGGAATCCTACTAAACAAAATAAAACAACACACAAAACAACTGGAATCCTATCAAAATAAATCTACAAAAACTAAAAACTGGAATCCTATCAAATAAAACTACACAAAACATACTGCACAAAAATCCTATTAGAAATAAAATCTACAAACAAACTGTGGAACCTCCTATCAAAATAAATCTACAACAAAAACTGGAATCCTATCAAAATAAAACTACACAAAACAAACTGGAATCCTATTAGAATAAAACTACACAAAACAAACTGGAATCCTACCAAAATAAAACAAGACAAAATATTGCTAGGAGGCAAATCGAAGTAAACAGGATTTATAAAATGTTCCGATGGGTAAATCATATATATATATATATATATATATATATAATATATATATATATATATATATATATATATATATATATATATATATATATATATATATATATATATATATATATATATATATATATATACACGCGCGTTTTATTCTCGACGGAAAACGAAACATGAAAGGTCCCCCCCACCAAAAAATGCAGAGGATGGGACGTCACGAACGAAAATCAATAAAGGATGTCGAGCAAAAACTCAAAGGCAGATGACGTAATAGAATAAAAATCAATTATCTTCATGAAGCCACACACGACGAAGCTCTAATTACGAACCCTTCCCCTGGCGCCCCCCCCCCCCCCCCCCCAACACCTCCTCAGTCTTTGTTTACATTGGGCCCCCCAAACTCCCTCCCCTCTCTCTCTCTCTCTCTCTCTCTCTCTCTCTCTCTCTCTCTCTCTCTCTCTCTCCTAAAGGAGGTGGTATTGCTTCGTTATACTGTTGTTTCTCAGCAAGTAATAAATTTGCCTCATTTACGAACAAAGGTAATATTTAGATAAAAGTTTTATTGTTTAGTTATTCCTTCGTTATATATATTTTTTTGGTTTTTGTTTTTACTACATTATCATAATTTGTTATTAGTTTACCTTATAATGCCATAAAGTTTTATTGTTTCATTATTTCCTTGTTATGTATATATTTTATGTTTTTGCTTTTACTAAATTATCATAATTTTTTACTTTTTTTTTTACCTTATGATGCCACATTTCTGATGTTATTTTGTTATTTACCAAATGTTTTCCTTTCGCCATGGGATAGTAGGGTTAGCTGTGCCAACGGCCATTTTTTTGTGACAGTACTACTTTACCCTCATGCGATATATATATCTTTTTTGTATTGGGCATATATATTCTGTTATAATTACTCCACCCTTTTTTAACTCTATAACACGCGATGCGGTTTACTTGTATTTAATATTTCTTTACATTTTCAACTGGTGAGGATTGTCTTTAGCATCATATTGGCAAGGTTAATAATTAGTTTTAATAACCCTTGGTCTCTTAATAATATTTGAGCAATTAACCTTATATTCTAATAGTGTGGGAACATTAACCTTGTATTCTAATAATGTGGGAACATTAACCTTATATTTTAATAATGTGGGAACATTAACCATAATTTTAATTAATTGGAGCATAACCTTATAATAATGTGGAAGCATTACCCTTATACTTTAATAATGTGGAAGCATTAACCTTATATATTTTAATAATGTGGGAACATTAACCTTATATTTTAATAAAGTGGGAACATTAACCTTATGTTTTAATAATGTGGGAACATTAACCTTATATTTTAATAATGTGGGAACATTAACCTTATATATATTTTAATGATATGGGAGCATTAACCTTATACTTTAATAATGTGGGAACATTAACCTGATATTTTAATAATGTGGGAGCACTAACCTTATACTTTAATAAAGTCGGAACATTAACCTTATATATAAATAATGTGGGAACATTAACCTTATATTTGGATAATGTGGGAGCATTAACCTTATCTTCATAATATGGGAGCATTAACCATACGCACACCCACGTAATTTAACTGGGTTTGTTTATTTCTATTGCCATTCACGTTTCACATTGGTGTACATAAATTTGCTAATACCTTATCATTCATTTATTCACTTTTAATTGTGTTACGTACTCAACCTAACCATCTGATTTCTTATTACTTCAATAAAAGAACAAGAAAAAGATAAAAACTCCAGGGAATCTAAAACGAAGATCAACCGAGATCTCTCTCTCTCTCTCTCTCTCTCTCTCTCTCTCTCTCTCTCTCCTCTCTTTCAATTTATGGCCCAATCGATGGCGATGCTGAATTCTCTCCCCCTTCAAACTCTCAAGTTACTGGAGCTGAAGGGGTTTGGTTTTCCTCGTCTATCATCATCATCTGCTGGAGATACGAGCGTTCGCATCTCCATATGTTGTCTTAAGAGATATACATACGCATCATCTGATATACTTTATGTACACATACATATATGCATGTATATGTGTATATATGAACGAAAAAACTCGTTGACTGATATTCCACAGGAACCGAGGCCCCTGGACTTCATGTATGTTTTTTTTTTTTTTTTTTTTTTTTTTTTTTGTCGCACCTTAGACAGATTGACCGCCCATGAAAACGTCGTTGATAATGGCGGTTCTAGGGAGGCGAAATGAGCAGTACAGTAGAAGACACTGAGCGGTAGCAGTTGAGAAAAGGGTGAGTAATGTCAAGAGCATTAGTAGCAAAAAATAAAAGTATTATTAATATTATTATTGTTATTTTATTTTTATTTTTTTGCTCTATCACAGTCCTCCAATTCGACCGGGTGGTATTTATAGTGTGGGGTTCCGGGTTGCATCCTGCCTCCTTAGGAATCCATCACTTTTCTTACTATGTGCGCCGTTTCTAGGATCACACTCTTCTGCATGAGTCCTGGAACTACTTCAGCCTCTAGTTTTTCTAGATTACTTTTCAGGGATCTTGGGATCGTGCCTAGTGCTCCTATGATTATGGGTACGATTTCCACTGGCATATCCCATATCCTTCTTATTTCTATTTTCAGATCTTGATACTTATCTATTTTTTCCCTCTCTCTCTCTCTTCAACTCTGGTGTCCCATGGTATTGCGACATCACTGAGTGATACTTTATTCTTGACTTTGTCAATCAACGTCACGTCTGGTCTATTTGCACGCAGCATCCTATCCGTTCTGATACCATAGTCCCAGAGGATCTTTGCCTGATCGTTTTCTATCACTCCCTCAGGTTGGTGCTCGTACCACTTATTACTGCAAGGTAGCTGATGTTTCTTGCACAGGCTACAGTGGAGGGCTTTTGCCACTGAATCATGCCTCTTTTTGTACTGGTTCTGTGCAAGTGCCGGGCATTCGTTTGCTATGTGGTTTATGGTTTCATTTTTCGTATTGCACTTCCTACATATGGAGAGATGTTATTTCCGTCTATCCGTTCTTTGAACATATCTGGTTCTTAAGGCCTGATCTTGTGCCGCTGTTATCATTCCTTTAGTTTCCTTCTTTAGCTCTCCCCTCTGTAGCCATTGCCATGTGTCATCGCTGGCTAGTTCTTTAGTCTTTCTCATGTATTGTCGTGCATTGGTTTGTTGTGACAGTCCTCTGTTCTGTCTGTCATTCTCCTGTCTCTGTATATTTCTGGGTCTTCGTCTACTTTTATAGTCCTCTTCCCATGCACTCTTTAGCCACTCGTCTTCACTGGTTTTTCAGATATTGCCCCATCGCTCTGTTCTCGATGTTGACGCAGTCCTCTATACTTAGTAGTCCTCTCCCTCCTTCCTTTCGTGTTATGTATAGTCTGTCTGTATTTGCTCTTGGGTCTAGTGCTTTGTGTATCGTCATATGTTTCCTGGTTTTCTGATCTATGCTGCGGAGTTCTGCCTTCGTCCATTCCACTATTCCTGCGCTGTATCTGATTACTGGCACTGCCCATGTGTTTATGGCTTTTATCATATTTCCGGCGTTGAGTTTTGACTTGAGTATCGCCTTGAGTCTCTGCTATATTCTTTTCCTGATCGTGTCCTTCATCTCTTGGTGTTTTATATCCCCTCCTTCCATTATTCCCAGGTATTTGTATCCTGTCTCATCTATGTGTTTGATGTTGCTCCCATCTGGTAGCTTTATCTCTTCAGTTCTCGTTACTTTGCCTTTTTGTATGTTGACTATGTCGCATTTTTCTATTCCAAACTCCATCCTGATGTCCCCAGATACAATCCTTACAGTCTGGATTAGGGTATCTATTTCCTTGATGCTCTTACCATACAGCTTGATGTCGTCCATGAACATCAGATGGTTGATTCTGTTGCCTCTTTTCATGAGTTGGTACCCGGCATCCATCTTCTGTAGTACTTTTGTCATGGGAATCATGGCTACTACGAAGAGTAGTGGGGACAGTGGGAGTCGCTGGAAGATCCCATCTCCTGATACTAACCTCTGCTAGTCTTATTCCAGAGCTTGTAAGTATTGTATTCCAGTTGCGCATTGTATTTTTGAGGAAGCTGATGGTGTTTTCCTCTGCCCCATAAATTTTCAGGCATTCTATTTGCCATGTGTGTGGTATCATGTCGAAGGCTTTCTTATAGTCTATCCATGCCATGCTTAGGTTGGTTTTCCTTCTCCTACTGTTCTTCATTACCATTTTGTCTATCAGGAGCTGGTCTTTTGTGCCCCTACACTTCCTTCTGCAGCCGTTCTGTTGGTGGGGATGGTGTTTGTCTCCTCTAGGTAGTTGAATAGCCTTTCACTGATGATACCTGTTAATAACTTCCACACTTGTATATAAAGGTTTAGGTGATTATTTTCACCATTAGTTTTCTCATTTTTGGTGTCTTCTGACATCTTAGTTACTTTAAAGAACTTTTTTCAAACATTTTATAGATAGAGCAGAACAGGAAGGCCTACCATACCTTGTATGCTTTGGTAGGCAGGTGATAGGCCTGTAGTTACTGGATATATTCCCTTACTCTTGTCTTTTTGTACTAAAGATGTTCTTCCTGTGGTCATCCATTTGGGTGCATGGTGATTTGAGATACAATGCTGGAGTTGTTCTGCTATTCGTGGGTGTAGGGCCTTGAAGTTTTTGAGCCAGTATCCATGGACTTCATCGGGACCTGGGGCTTTCCAGTTTGGCTATTATTATTATTATTATTATTATTATTATTATTATTATTATTATTATTATTATTATTATTATTATTATTATTATTATTATTAATTGAAAGGCAAAACTAGCATTATGCAATAAATAATAACAATAATAATAATGCTAATAATTCCTCCCCAAAAACCTGACTTTCAATAACAGGCAATATTAATAATAATAATAATAATAATAATAATAATAATAATAATAATAATAATATAATAATAATAATGATAATTTAATCAAAATTTCTCCCCAAAAAACGTGACTTTCTATAATAATAATAATAATAATAATAATAATAATAATAATAATAATAATAATAAATTAATCAGAATTTTTCCCAAAAAATGTGACTTTCAATAATAATAATAATAATAATAAAAATAATAATTCAATCAGAATTTCCACCCCCAGAAACGTGACTTTCAATAACAGACGCGAAAATAAATACCAAAAGGAAATCACGGGAAAAATAACATTCCTCCCGAAAATACCGGCGCAATAACGTCTTCCATACGACTGCCCGAACTCAATCGACAGGACTGTGTGCTTACAATAAATACCAATTTCCCCCAAATAATTGGCACCTGGCAGTCCCTCTCTCTCTCTCTCTCTCTCTCTCTCTCTCTCTCTCTCTTTCTCCTAGAGTTTCTCAGCAATATTTATATTCATATGATATAATTATAGTATATATATATATTATATATATATATATATATATATATATATATTTATATATATGTATAGATTCTATATATTATGTACATATTATATGAATCTAGTATATACATTATATATATATATATATATATATTAATATATATATATATATATATATTATATATATATATATATATATATATATAGTATATATATATATATATATATATATATATAATATACCGGGCGATATTGAAAAATAACAAACTTCCTGTGCTACATGTATCCTTAAACTAATAATAATAATAATAATAATGATAGTAATAATAATAATAATAATAACAATAAACAATAATAATAATAATAATAATACTTTATTAAAAGTAATGGCTACTTCAGCAGCGTTACACTTGTAGAGATTCTTCTCTATTTTGCGAATAGCGGCTTTTCCGTCTACTTAAACAGGCTAGTAGAGCGCCTATAGAGGTCATGGTAAAATACAGGGTCAAAATAGGTGTATATATTTGAATTTTACAGATAAACTATGATACCATAGTCATCAAAGTCATTAACGATTTTCTCTCTCTCTCTCTCTCTCTCTCCTCTCTTTCTTAAAGCGAGCTTTCGTCTGGAGCTGCCAGACATCCATCGGGCTGGGAAGCTGAGGTGGACTGATCTTGGTGCGGTGTCCGTCCCTCCTTATATCTGTGGCTGACAGCAGGGGTCTGCCCCATGCTTGTCTCCTATTGCGCTGGTGGCGGTGAGTCTTGTTTTCATTGGCTGCCTGAGCAGGTCTCAAGCCACTTTCTTCGGGCCGATGGTTGCGTTGCAGCATATCCTGCAGCCGCCTGGACCTCCTAAGCGCGCTGTAACATTGATGGGCGTTGCGCTACGCTGTGGGACGTCACGGCTACTTTGATTTCCATCGGCTGCAGGAGTACCTCGTTCGGGGGCGTTGTCATCCATAGAGTTGTCATGATCGGCCGTGGTGTCATTGTTGTGGCAGGTCTTCTCATACTCGTAGGGAGGAGAAATTCTTCCTGCGTCGTATTCAGCCCCGCCCCCAGGATAATATCAAGCTGTACTACAAAGCCTTCATGAGTTCCCATTACCGTGAAGAAGAGGACGCCATTAAGAAAATTATTTCTGATAATGATCCCCGACTGACGACACCAAGAATATCGACCTAATCATATATTACCAGAATCGGAGGACGCGCGATCTTTTTATGAAAAATAACCCCTCTCCACAGCACGAAACCCCTGAAGCAGGACGCATGTAGTGTACCAGTATACATGCCCAGTACCGCGAATTTGAATGCAGCGGCGCCCTACGTAGGTATGACTACCATGCGACTGTCGAAGAGACTCTCGTGCCACGCCCAAGAGGGGGCTATAAGAATCACGCTCCGCACCAAACATCACGAGGCCATCTCCCGAAGATGTCATCATAAAGAAACACGAAGATCATCGGGAAGGCCCCTGAATGCCGTCGGTTGCGCCTGCTGGAGGCGCTACTCATCCAGCAAATAAACCTACCAATCTGAATACGACGCAGGAAGAATTTCTCCTCCCCTACGAGTATGAGAAGACCTGCCACCAACAATGACACCACCGATCATGACAACTCTATGGATGACAAACGCCCCCGAACGAGGTACTCCTGCAGCCGATGGAAATCAAAGTAGCCGTGACGTCCCACAGCGTAGCGCAACGCCCATCAATGTTACAGCGCCGCTTAGGAGGTCCAGGCGGCTGCAGGATATGCTGCAACGCAACCATCGGCCCGAAGAAAGTGGCTTGAGACCTGGCTCAGGCAGCCAATGAAAACAAGACTCACCGCCACCAGCCAATAGGAGACAAGCATGGGGCAGACCCCCTGCTGTCAGCCACAGATATAAGGAGGACGGACACCGCACCAAGATCAGTCCACCCTCAGCTTCCCAGCCCGAGGATGTCTGGCAGCTCCAGACGAAAGCTCGCTTTAAGAAAAGAGAGAGAGAGAGAGAGAGAGAGAGAGAAAATCGTTAATGAACTTTGATGACTATGGTATCATAGTTTATCTGTAAAATTCAAATATATACACCTATTTTGACCCTGTATTTTTTACCAGACCTCTATAGAGCGCTCTACTATCCTTTAAGTAGCACGGAAAAAAAGCCGCTATTCGCAAAATAGAGAAGAATCTCTACAAGTGTAACGCTGCTGAAGTAGCCATTACTTTTAATAAAGTATGCTTGAGAGAGGGTCCCTTGCTTCCTAAGTACAATAATAATAATAATAATAATAATAATAATATCCTGGCTTCTTCAGTTTTCAATTAGTATCAGAACAAAACTACTGCATTATCTCTGATAATGCAATGCAGAAATATTAACAGCAAAATTTTAAAACTCCTTCACAGGGAGTATTTTTTTTTTATATAAATAAAATCATAACATCCGACGAAGTGAGAGAGCAAAATTCCCCTCCACCACCCCCCTTTCCTTCCCCCCACATCCCATTCACATAGAAGCCCGTGGCCCGCGGATGGAAGACGTATCTCGAAGCGGACAAGTGAAATTGCTCAAGGACGCTTTGAGGGGACTCCACCTTCACCCACAAAACTGACTGAGCCAGATGGAAGAAGGGGGAGGGGGGTGGGGCATTCAATCCTCCTCCACCTCGCCCTCACCCCGCCCCCGCTCCCGCTCCCACCCTCCCACAACCCCGATTGTAGTAAACTCGACTCAGACTTGTAGGAGGGAAATATGCTCCGATAACAGCGATGGGGGAAAACTGACAAAGGGCGCCGGAGAGAGGTGAGGCAAAGGAGGCAGGCAGGTCGCTGCTGCTGCAGGGGAAGAACACTTACAAAGGTTGTGTGTGTGTGTATGTGTGTGTACTTGTTTTTTTACAGCAAGGGGAGGGAAGATTCTAAGGGAAACGTAGCACAACTAGACACAGGTAAATGAAGCATGCTGCATTGTAAAAGGTTCTCGCTCAAGGTATTCGTTCAGACATCATTCTTTCGACCGAAGGCCAATTAAACAATAGTAGACTCACATCAACCGTGCATTTTGACGTCTAGGCCAGTCATTTACGACGCTCCTGATTGGCTGTTGATAAGCCAATGACAGGGCTGGAAACTCTCAGTCCCTCGAGAGAGTTCACATAGGCAGGATGTATGTTCCACCTCTCCTGAGGGATACTTTTGAAAGACTTAACCCTTAGGAGTGGTGGAACATAGATCCTACCCATGTGAACTCTCGAGAGAGACTGAGAATTTCTAGCCCTGTCATTGGCTTATCAACAGCCAATCAGGAGCGTCGTAAGGGACTGGCCCAGACATCAAATGCACGGTTGATGTGAATCCACTATAGCTAGATAGATTAATGAGTAAGTAATGGATGCTAAAAGTGAATCGGCTTTATATAATAAGTCGACAAAGGTTAAAGTATATCTTAGTTTAACCAGACCACTGAGCTGATTAACAGCTCTCCTAGGGCGAACCCGAAGAGTTCAATTTTTTTTTTTTACGTGGCCAGGAACCAATTGGTTACTTAGCAACGGGACCTACAACTTATTGTGGGATCCGAACCACATTATATCGAGAAATGAATTTCTAATCACCAGAAATACATTCATCTGATTCCGCACTGCCACCAACTGGGAGCGAACTCAGGCTACCAGATTGGTAGTCGAGCACGCAACCAACTCGTCCAGTGTGGATCTCTAAGATAAGTCAACAAACTTTGCGACCATTCGAAGACCCCATCTGTGAATGCAACATGAATTTTATAATGTCATTTTACATTCTAAATCAATAATTACCCGTTCCGTTATATAATAAAAGCATTCTATCTTAAAGTTAAATGGGGAGTCGTATATACCTGGATGTGAACCCAAGTTAAAGCCGGAGCTTACGGAAGCTATTGATTCATCGATTTATTGGTCATTTCGCTAAAAATAAACGTTGATTAGAGTGGCATCACCGAAAATATACAAATATACACAGGAGAGGCATGAGCTCACTACGGCTTTCATTAATGAACGTCATTTGTTAAATTTATTTTCTTTAAAAGTGGTGAATTTCTTGCAAAAAGTAAAAAAAAATGAATCTGGCCTTTTCATCATTGCCTTCTTTCGCAATTCTTCACTTTCAATTACGATTTCGTTACGCAATTTTCCAAATTCAAAATTTACCAACTGAATTTCGAAATAACGAGAAGAGGAAAAATATGCCGGCTAAGTAATCACAGTGTATCCATCCTCCACTTTCACTCTATTAAGTTAATTGAAAAATTTTGTGTATATATATCGTAGCGCAAACACCTCTCTCTCTCTCTCATATCTCGATCTCCGTCCCTCGATCTCTCTCTCTCTCTCACCACACACACACGCACCACAAACATTTTCACGCGTTCTCTCACACCACCACACTGTACTCTCTCTCTCTCTCTCTCACACACACACACACAGACACAGACAAACATGATTCTCTCTCTCTCTCTCTTTCACAGACAAACATGCACTCTCTCTCTCTCTCTCTCTCTCTCTCTCTCTCTCTCTCACAAACAAAGACAAACATGATTCTCTCTCTCTCTCCCAAATTCTCCTAGAGAAGCATATTCCCACACAACCAAGCACTGCCTTCATCTTTCAGCATTAGTCAAATGAGGAGGACTCTGTTTACTTTGCCCTAATGACGAATTAAATTAGAAGTGACGGACAATAAAACGGACATATACAAATACGAATGCAACTGGCTGTTGTTTGTCCTATGCTAGAGCTCACATCCCTTTCTCTGGAATACAAGCAGAATAAATCGTCTGTCACAGAGACTCGCTTCACTGTCAATTGGTGTCACTGTGATTCACGTCGGTGAAAACGACACCGCTCCTATTCGTGACGCAGATCCTTGACACTGATTCGTGTCACTGCTCTGTTGTATAAGGCCGGGATTCTCGTCATTCTCGTGTCATTGGTTTTCAGAAGTGATTCCGATTCGTAGTGTGATTCCTACAGCAGAGGCATAGACGGCTGTGATTCACGAATCAGTGCACTGAGTAGATGTTATTATGATTCATAAGGGATACGTACCTTCATGATTCATGCATATGATGTGTGTTATTTCGATAACTAAATTCTGCCATTATGATTTGTGTCATAACGATTCATGATACTGTGAAGAATAATATATATATATATATATATATATATATATATATATGATATATATAGTATATATATATATATATATAATATATATATATATATATATATATATTATATATATCTATATAGTATATGATATATGTATATATATATATATATATATATATAGATATGTATAAACTAAATCTATATCTATATATATATTATATATATATAATCATATAGATTACTAATGATATCTAACCTGATAATCTATCTATTATATATATCTATATATATTATACGATATATTACATATACACTATCATATCTAGGATATAATCGTTATATTATATTTGCCCATACCTACATAGAAGCTGTATATTATATATAGAATAATATATATACACAATATTTTAAATTACATAATTATTTCTGTATTAAAAGGAAAAATGAATTCAAATAACAGAATTACTAGATAATTCCTTGCCGCTTTGGAAAGCCTTTTAAATGTGTTTTTGTTTACTAGCGAGTGAAATTGATCGAACGCCATTACTGCACGCGATAAAAAAAATAAATAAATGCTCTCACTATTCATTTTCCATACACTAACATTCATGGACTAATGAGAATCCAGTGGCCATTTTTGGTCGACTAATAAACAGCTTAATTATGTTTTCTTCCATAATTTATGCCTAATATAAATTTTAATCAACAGTTTTAATGATAAACACACTGACTCTTTCATCATAAAACTGACAACAAAGATTATATGCAGTTTTTGTATATTTTCATCGTTATTTTTGGCACGTCTTTGAAGAATCAACTCCGAAAATCTATCAGTTTCCTCTGTCCCACCGCATTATTATTCTTTAACGGTTTATCAATTCATCCAAAATGTATACAATTTTCATTATCAAAACTTAAAATTCTGGCAAAAGAGCGCTTCGTTGAACAATTAAACTGCCGTGTCTTTCAAATCAAATGATTAATTAATATTGTCAACTTTACAACGAGCGTGACTTAAAAAAAAAAAAAAATTTACTGACATATTTGATCAAATCGCCCAAACAGTTTCTCGCACCATTTGCTTCCACGATGTTGAATGTGGAATTATCTTGGAATTCCGCGAGAGAGAGAGAGAGAGAGTTTCTCGTACCATTTGCTTCCACGATGTTGAATGTGGAATTATCTTGGAATTCCACGAGAGAGAGAGAGAGAGAGAGAGAGAGAGCTATTTTTAAGAAATCTCGAATGAAACCCGAGGAGACCTTTGTCCTTAACCTTTGGCCCATGTCAGGTCCTTTGTGTGAACGGTTACGCAACCACGCATCCTCAGTTCAGCTGAGATAAAAAAAAAAGGAAAAAAAGAAAGAAAAAAAATCATCTAAAGATCATGGATTCCAACAGACCGGACATTCAGTGCCTTCAGTAGACAAGGGACTACGAGGATCAATCTTGGAATTACAATGTCTATTTATTTATATAAAAAACCTCTCTTTTCACACACACAAAAAGAGCAGCACAGCAGAAATTCAAGACGACCGTTCATGGTATTCTTATCTCCCTGAAAGCAAAGTCATAACTAGCCGAGATTTTATGGCATCCTCAGCCACTCAGCGACAGGAACAAAGCGTAAATCGATGTAGAAGTTTTGTCCCTGTTTGAAATGATCGTTAATACACTTTGCAAATCGTTAAATACTTATCTGTATCGTGTTTTTTTTTATGTCATAGTAACATGACAAATAAACCTTTATAAAATTTTTCCTCGTATCTTAAATTGCTGCCTAAAAAATACTTAGTAAATGACTCAACGAAAAGGAGCTAACAAAATGTTTACCATCCCCTGACGGGAAAGTTAGTCTATCTATTTACTTATGATAATAAAATCCGAGTGGGTCGTTCTTGTTTGTCCTCCCCGGGTGGGGGCGGAGTTAAGTAGGGGATCGGGAGGGTACGGGAGACATGACGGGCAGCACCGGGTTCCAACGCAGCGTAGCGCGCGCCATCAAGCTCATTGATAATGAGGCAGTAACTTAAAATGTCCCCAATCACCATTCCTCAAACGGAAGCAGTCAAGATATTCAACTGTGTAAGTGACTCGAGTCTCGGTTTCGCGTCATTTTTGTCCCCTCTCCCCCTCTCTGTTACATTTATATTTTCTCTTTTATATATAACTTTTCACTCGTATTGTCTCCTATTTTTTTCCCGTGCTTTCATTCCGATTCTGTCGCGCTAACATTTTCTCCCGTGTCTTTTCTACCTCGAGTATTTTCTCACGTTCCTCGCCAGCTATTTTATATTTCCATTTCACAGACTCTCCCTCCCTCTCTCTCTCTCTCTTTTTCTCATTTGGAATTGTTACATAAAAAAAAAAAAAAAAAAAAAAAAAAAAAAGGAGTTCCGGTAGAATGAACCTGAACTATTTGGGTCTCCTTCCAAATCCTTTTGGTTGGTGCAATACGAGCCACAGTTTCGTAGTTCGCAAATTGCCATGTCCCTTTGGGTGTCTGTACATATTTTTATTTTTGTTTGCTATGTAGTCATACTTATAAAACTAGGAGCAGACCGTCATGAAGAAAACATACCACTATGACATTCCCTGAAGAAGAGAAATTCCAAAAGACATGAACTGTAACAGTTTATGAACACAAAGGTCGTCATTATACAACACACGTTCGTAAACTATAAATGTCAACTAATAAAATGAATTTAAAGCTATTAAGTCTTTTCAATGCTGTCCAATAAAAGAGAAGCACAGAAACATTTCTTAGAATTTTCACACACACACACACAAAGATAGCAGTTCACGGAACAAAATACAAAAACACGAAACCACTATAATAGTTAACAGCTCAGTTATTTACAAGGTACAAAATTACAGCGGTTTATAAGTAGCATTTGTCAAGTAGCCAGATAATTTAAGGAAGAAATAACATATTCTCGACGATAGGGAAGATTTCTGAGCGTTCCTTCGGCTCCTACCTCCAACCCCTTTCATTCCTTTTACTGTACTTCCGTTCACATTTTCATCCTGATACAACCTTCAAATCCCCCTTTACTCCCAGTTGTTTTCCTTCCAGTGCTGAATGACCTCTTGGGTCCCAGCCCTTGGCCTTTAGCCTTGATTTTATGTTCCTCCTCCCATCTACCGTATCTACTTCCTCCTCCCATCTGCCCCATTTATTTCCTCCTCCCACCAGCTACCCCTATCCCTACTTCCCTCCCACCTTTACCATATCCTACTTTCCTCCACCCACCATACCCTATCTACTTTCTCCTCCCATCTTTTATTCACCAGAGGGCGTATGTTGGGTAAAGGCTATAGGTCAGTAAAAAAAAAAAAAAAAAAAAAAAAAAAGGGGGCCCACTACAACTCGACTGTACGTCAGGTTAATTGACTGGTTGACTGACTGGCTTTAAGGATAGATAAACAGGACGTAACTGTACAATGAAAAAGAAAAAAAGATTGAAGATTCAAGGATTCAAATCATACTGACCACTATCTTCGAGCTGCGATGGTAGGCGTTAATATGTGGAATTAACTATTAACGTAGAGAATATATTTTTCATCAATGTTAAAAGAAAATTGATAAATACGAAAACAAAGGTGAATTTACATCAGCTCTACCACGTACAAAATATATTTCCCATCAGTTTTAAAGGAAAATTGATAAATACGAAAACAAAGGTGAATTTACATCAGCTCCACCACGTACAAAATATATTTCCCATCAGTGTTAAAAAAACTGACAAAAACGAAAACATAGTGAATTTACATCAAAGGAATATCGTAATCTATATTGCATTAGACATGAATGAAATAGAGATAAATATATTATTGCATTAGACATAAATGAAATGGAAATAAATATATGAAAACGAAAGTGAAAGCTACCTACAGTCTAAACCATTCATTACCATTAAATCAGTAAAATGCGTCGGTAAGAGAAAATTTCTCTCTGAGGTGAATATTTGTTGGTGGTAATTTAACCCAAACATATCTCGTTTATTCTAAAAATATACATTTTAATCTTACAAAATGCTTGTAGCAGAGAACGTTCGTCTTCTATAAGCATAAAAATACAAATTTTCTTCAATCAACAGCAAATACCAATTTCCTTCAGCAAACAGCTGATACCAATTTTCTTCAATTAACAGCAAATACCAATTTTCTTCAATCAACAATAAATACCAATTTACTTCAGTGTACAAGAAATACCAATTTTCTTATCAACAGCAAATACCAATTTTGTTCAATCAACACCAAATACCAATTTTCTTCAAGCAACAAGAAATACCAGTTTTCTTCAAACAACAGCAAAAACCAATTTCCTTCAGTAAACAGCAGATACCAATTTTCTTCAATCAACAACAAATACCAATTTTCTTCAAACAACAAGAAATGCCAATTTTCTTCAATCAATATAATTACCACTTTTCTTCAATCAACAGCAAATTACGCCACAAAAAAAAAAAAAAAAAAAAAAAAAAAAAATTTCTTCAATCAACAGCAAATACCAGTTTTCTTCAATCAACAGTAAATATCAATTTTTTCAGTTAACAAGAAATAACAATTTTCTTCAGTCAACAGCAAATACCAATTTTCTCCAATCAAAAAGAAATACCAATTTCAATCAACAGCAAATACCAATTTTCTTCAATTAACAAGTCGATTCATTTGACGAACCTTGTCCCAGACCCACAAGCTTTCCTACACATACTGCGCCACTCACCTCTATTAAGCATACACTGAAGCTTCCTGAATAGCATACTATGATCGTTTCTCTGCCGGCGTACGTTTACGCCTATCCTGGCATTTAAAAACTCATCTCTTGTGAAAAAAAAAATATATATATAAATAAATGGAAGATTCACAGGAGGCTGGAACTAACAGTTGAGTTCCTCCTCAAGCCACAGACTATACATATATCAGCATCCTACATGAATGTAGTTAAAACCTTTAGCATGGAAGAAATGCTAAACTGGTATAAACAACATCGACTTGAATCACACAGTGCTACACATACGAGGCAAAATAATCTTGATGGAAATCCTGTACAATTGAAAGCTCAGGACACCGAGTCTTGAAAATTAATCAGTTGCTCTCCCGAGAAAAAATTTTTCCTCTGTGAACACAACAGGAATAGAAATAAGGAGACGAGGAAAATGAAGCTCAGGAAGAGCGAGATTACGATATTCACAAAAAAAGGACAAATTTCCCCTTTGGTTTTATTTTCATATAAAGAGAAATTTTCTCTAAGATTTCTACTTATATTATTTTCCTTTGTAAAATTAAAGGCGAGACGAAATCGCACAGAAGGTTAACTTCTGAATATATGAGAACGAAGGCAAGTATGTGGATGGCGTGGAACAGGATGGGGTTGTGGGAAGGGGGAGGGGGAGGGGGAGGGGTGGGTTGGTGTTTGGAAGGAGTAGAAATTAATGCGTGTGTGTAGGCAGTTACTTCAATAGAAAAGCTAATGGAAAATAAAGAACGCTGACAGAGAGAGAGAGAGAGAGAGATGGCATTCATGAAGGAGAAAGATGAAACTATTTTTGTTTTGAAAAGGGGGAAGGAGAGGACTGGAAAAGGAACGTCCCACTCATGCGTGCACAGACGACTAAGAGGAATGAATTCACGGAGGAGGAGGAAAAAAAAAAAGACGAGAAGAGAAATGAAGAAGAAGAAGAAGAAGAAGAACGGAAAGACGAGGAAGGAAACGACGCCCTTTGAGTCTTCCTGCCGGACGGAGTCGCTTTCAAGGGCTCCTCTCCCGCCCGGCCTTTTCTTTCGGCCAAGGAGCCCTGGTTACTGTGAATCCTCTTAAAGAAGTGGAAGAAAAAGATTACGTAAAGATTACTTGTGATCTCAGTCACTTTTTACTTGGGGGGGCTTTTGTGAGATGGCCAGTCTGCTTTGAAAGTCGCCTTAGCCCAGATTATTCTTTGTGTGTGTGTGTGTGTATGAGAGAGAGAGAGAGAGAGAGAGAGAGAGAGAGAGAGAGAGAGTCATGCATTGAAAGTAAAGGGTCAAGATGCCTATTTGCTGGGTACATTTGCTTTATTTGCTCATTGGTATAATGGAGGATGGCTGATATTTGTACGGTACTCTCTCTGCCTCTCATGAACGCATAGACGGATGACCATTACCGCAATTACTATGCAATACTGTTAAGGAATAGGGCTTTACACACACACATATATATGTATACATATATACACATATACGTATATGTATGGCACACATATACCTTAATGGAAGTTTCCGAGTGTTATTCATTAGGGAGGTGGAACACTTTTATACACATTATACACGACTTTGAGCTTCCTGATGACGCAAGCAGTGATTCATGTACCTGGTAAAAAGAGCACGAGCTAGCAGCATCATTCATAAGAACTTGCTGAGTATATCCCTTTGTTGAGCCAAATCTCCATTACAGGAACTGAAATGGTACGAATTTTGCTGATATGTAGGAGTGGTAACAAAAACCAAGGATGACAGGACGTTGAAAGGATGAGGAGCTTGACAAATGGCCTTAAAAGAGGTGCTGGGAAGAAAGATCCTCAATTTCCAGGAGGCTAGTGTGTGTGTGCATTCAAGATAGAGGTGAGTGGCGCAATGTGTGCATGCGGTTAAACTCGGCTCTGATGAAGCAGATAATGTGACGTATGTTTTCCATTCATTAATGACTCTGCAGTTAAATTGTCTGTTTAGGAAAATAGTTTAATGCTTAATTCTGAAAAATTTATTCATACTACATATATGAGGAATATCAATTCATCACGGAATATAAATTCATCATTGCTCATGGGAGAGATACTTTGATCTCCATTTTCGTGTACAGAACGTGAATTCAGCAGAGTTGAAATTAGATTGTCTCTCACTTGACAACCAGATGGATAGTCCCTGTCACCTCTTATTAAATACAAAAGGCATGATTCGAGTCCTTGCCAGAGCAGATGCACCTATGTATAAATCTTTAGTTATTTCCAAGGAAAAGTGAATTCTATATTAAAGAGTGTCATGCATGCATGTATGTAAAGGAGTATATATATATATATATATATATATATATTATATATATATATATATTATATATATATGCATACACAGATCACTAAAGGCCTACAATTAAATGTACCGACATGTCAATCTAATTCATAAAAAAATAGTGAAAAATCGTTTGTTAACAGTATAGAAACTTTTATGATATGACTGACCATTGATCATTTAAGAGCTTATAATATAAATAAAGACATGAATAGTAGACACACCAGAATGAATGAATGGCTTAGTACATATGGTAGAAATCCACTTTGCTATTGGTAGGCTTCCGAGATAGAAAAAAAAACTGAATTTATATTGTCCTATCTTTTGCAAATATCTCTCCTCTGATACAGACGTAGGTACACAATACCACAGTGACTACACAACGTTTTTCACCGTAGTTACTGTTGCCTAAAAACATGTACAAAGCAAACTATTGACAGTGTACATATATGTGTGTGAATAAATCTAATACGCGCGCCAAAAAACATCAGTAAATAAAAAAATAAAAAAAAAGGGCGCGCAAGTGTGAACAGTGTTAGACTAGATTGGATAATAGGGTTTGGGCCCAAAAAGGGTACTACAGGCCAGGCGCTGGTCTACACTTTCATTCACGTTCCTATAGTGTAGAACTGGAGAAGAGAGAGAGAGAGAGAGAGAGAGAGAGAGAGAGAGAGAGAGAGAGAGAGAGGACATTCATGTTTTCGTATAAATTTCTTTTATTCTGCCCATCTGAAAAATGTTGACTATGCTTATATAAAAGCAAGAGCTTGTTGATGTTCGTATTAGTATAAAATTTTAAAAAATAATATTACAGAGAAAATTAGTCACGAAATAATATAATCAGCAAGAACAGACGCAATATAATACATAAATTCACTAACAATCCAAAATATGCACAAATTTTACTTTTGCTCATCATAAACTTGGAATTTCTTGATGCCTGGAATCTAACCTGGAATCAAATTACCAAGGGAATTTCGCCAGTAAGGGGTTATTTCCAGTGCATCCCAAGGAGATAGATGTTAGATCCACACTAAGCAATATGAGAATCTTATCTCTGCATTAGGTTTTTAGCTCTGGCAAGAACCAAGCCCATCTATAATACGTTTATGTGCCAACGCCCAGCTGCGCCCTTTTGTATGCCAGATAGAATTTCATATAACCTCAAAACCAACAAGGTTATCCGACCTCCAGCTTACTGGGGACGCGTGTGCAAGATATTCCCCTCACGCACATGTTGTCAACATTATATTCCTAACTTCTAACGTAAATTAAAACGTGCTAAAATCTACGGTCAAATAGAGCATTGTTTCACCAACGAAAATTAAACTAAGTATGCTATATTTTCTTAGAAATAATTTTTCTATACTATTTAACAACATGCATTATTTATATTTTACATTTTCATTCTTATACATAAATAATAAATGTCCTATCCTAAAATTCCTGTATCTTTCACTCAACGCGAAACACCTTTTTCAGACCTCTTTAGGCTTTTCCATAGACCTTTCCTCTCCCCCAACAAGAACAAGAACAACAACAACAACAACAAAGTAGTTTGTACGCTTACTCCCCGAGTAAGCTGTATAAAACAATGGAGGTCAAATGTAATTTGACAAAAATATATTTAAAGGCGCCATAACTGAATTTAAGTTGAAAATCTGATATATCAAACTGCCATGACTTATCCATTAATTATCTCAGATGATAAGGAGCAATAACGTATAGTTCAGATGACAAACCACAAGCAATAACCTCTAGATCACCCGATAAATAAGGAGCAATAACGTATAGTTCAGCTGATAAATTAAAGAGCAATAACGTATATTTCAGTTGATAAATAAAACACAATAATGTATAGTTCATCGGCTGATACATCTGGAACAATAACGTATAATGAAGCTCATAAAGTCAAAAGCAATACCGTATAGTTCACCTGATTAATCAAAGGCAATAACATAAAGTTCAGGTATAAATCAAAATCAATAACGTCTAGTTCGGTCGATAAACCGAAATCAATAATTTTATAGTTCAGCTGATAAATCAAAAGCAATGAAATGCAGTTTAGCTGATAAATCAGAACCAATATCGCAGTATAGTTCAGATGATATATCAAAGGCTATAACGTATATTCTAGATGATAAATCAGTATATACTACCTACCTCCATTTCATGGGAAAACGTGAGACTTATGATGATGATGATGATGTGTGTGAGAAAGAGCGAGAGAGAGAGAGAGAGTGATGATGATGATGATGGTGTGTGTGTGTGATGTGTGAGAGAGAGAGAGAGAGAGAGAGAGAGACCTGCAAAAATATACTTAAAATTGACCAATCAAACAGCATTTTGAAGTTAAAGTTGTTATTGTAACAAATCCTGTTAACTAAATGGACAGTTTCCACTTTCGAAAGAGTGCAATCCTTTATACAGATTTTAAAGGTTATAATCATAAACACTATGAACTTGAAGTTCATGCCCTCATCAACAACTTTATATATCCAAAC
>NC_061095.1:25003589-25068589 GCF_015104395.2 Macrobrachium nipponense | reverse complement strand
TCAAATTTAGGCGAGAAATATAAATAAGGTATCGCATGATCACGTAAATTCAAAGTATACATAATAGACAAATGAAGACTGAATATGCTAAGCAAGAAAAGGGCAGATGTGGTGCAGTCAAAATAATGCTAAAAATATAAAAAGATATATAAATAAACGGTAATTAAGCCTTGGGCGAATCTGAAAATGAGCTTTGAAGAAGAGAGCCAATGAAAACAAGCAAAAAATAAAAAGATGAATGGGTAAATAAACGGCAATTTGCCCTTGGATGATGACGAGTCTGCAGACGAGACCTGAAGAAGAAGAATAGGGCGTCTATCCCACGTACCTTGAAAAGAGCTAACTTGGCATCGGTCTCCTCCTTGCTGAGCGAAGTCCTGGAGCCGCGACTCGATGCGTTGGAGATGTCGCTGCGGGCGTCGGCGTCGATTCCCAGGGGCAGCGAGGAGTCCTCCCCGAAGACCTCGTCGTCCGCGGGGCCGCCGGTCACATCCCCGTCCACACTGTCCACGACGATGCTAAAGGAACCAGCACACAGGATTTCAGTGGACCGCGAGCGGACAGGACCCCTCGCTACAAGGGCAGCCGCCATATTGGTGGACTGGACACTCGGCGGGTCAGGGGGACTACACTCGTTAATTAAGGGGCACGATACCCACGGGAATGGTTGTTTGTTTGTTAAGGAAATTTTGAAGTTTGTAGGGGGGCCCTTTCTAAGCAAACAATGGTTGTGTCGGGGGTTGTGGGGGGGGGTCTGGGGGCTTGAGTGGGTTCTCTCTATCTCTTGTTGTGGGTTGTGTTTGAAAGGTAAAAACTAACGAACTGGCAAACTGTTGGTCAACACAGAGATCTTCAGTTATTCTGAGTCAGAACTCCGGTTCCTCTCCTCTCTGGTTCTTGAGTCTCTGTCGCAGTTAAAAGGAACAAAAGGCCTTGAAAATGGTTGTGTTTTGGGACAGTGACGACCCTCAAAAGAAAGTGTGGACAGAGAGCACTTCACAGACTACCGACCTGGAAGCTTTGACAACTGAATGAACTGATGACCAAATCACTATAAGAATGCTATCTCCCGGATGACGACTTGACAAGTTTCTATTGTTTATTTTGATTACGTTGGTTGATAAGACTGACAAAACCACGGAACTGTGTGTGTGTGGCACTCAGGAGGCACGTGTTTTGAATTTCATTCAGTTACTCTGCAGAGAATGTTTTGGTGGTGACAGATCAACAACAACAACAAAGTATATGTATATATATCATATATTCTTCTACCAGTCTTGATGTTGTTCGGTGGAAAATAAAAATTGTATATATATTTTTTTTTAAATTGGGGGGGGAAACAAGAGATGATGATAATAACAACGTTTTGTGTGAACAGACGAAAACAGACTTGAGAAGCGTTTCTCGGAGTTGGCGGAGCAGCGAGTGGAGCAGGTGGAGTGGTGGCTGTGAAGTGCGTGTTGTGTGTGTGCGTGTCTGTGCGAAGAGGAGTCGCTTACACCGGGAAGGTCTGGGAGAGACTGACACCCGGCCGCTCTCGCAACCTGCTCTTCGGAGGCCCGCCGCTCTCGTTGCCTGCTAATGCTGCTGCTGCTGCCTGCTAGCTAGACTCACACCACCGACTGTCAGTTGTTAGACGTACGCATTTTGCCCCTGGACGCTCCCTGCCTTCAATACCCAAAAACGAACGATTAGCCTATAATTAAATCGCTCTATTACCCCTCGATGCGAACGACCCCGGTGCAAGAGAAAAAGAGAAGGCGACAATGCGCATCTGGAAAACGAGCGAAATGATTTTTTTTTTTCGAGATCTGGCGCGTATTATCGTCGGAGAGTTGGTAAGGGCGCCTCGTGATGAGAGCTCCCTGCGCAGCATTGATAAGGTGGCCCGCGGGATGTGCGCACCACCCCAGCCGTTGTTGATAGTCGCTGCTGGTGTCGGTGGAGGCTTATGTGTTGCGCTTCTTGCAATTCGTAAGGAGCGTGGGCGATTCCGTTTTTCGCACGACGGATGTTATCCGTTCCCGTTGCAAGTCAATATGGGTTGGAGAAGGCGGGGAAGGGGGGTGTGGGTTTGGGGGTGGGGTGTGAGTTGGCATACATAAATGACATAAATTCATCAACGAATGTCAACAACCTGATAACTGTTATTGATGTAGTTCACGTCCTAAAATGTTGCATCTTACTGGATAATAATGTTATTCCGCGCATTATTTTTCTTATATTTATCCTCAGCCTCCAGTGAATCTAAAACTTCATCCACGAAAAGGCTGGAAACCCGATAAAATAACTTGTCCCAGAGTCGGCTTCGGTATGTGTCACGATTTGTACAGCCCGATTTTCTTATGCACTCGATTTAAATCTCTTCAACACCAGGAGACGATTAATTTTACTCTACGGTAGCTTTCTGTAACATTTCATGACTTTTGATTTTTCTACGAGACAGCGACCTCAATAATAATAATAATGATAATAATAATAATAATAACCCTCGCCTCTTCCTGACTGATAGAGTTACTGAAGGTCAGGGCGAACTTTAAACCAAGGCTGAGCTATACTACCTTTAAGGGGGTCATGCTCTTATGCCATAGGTTAAGCAGATTGCGAAATCTGTAGCTTTTTTTTTTTCTTTCTTTTATTCGCTACACATTTTTCTGTCGGGTTTTTAGTCATTCTATTCGGCAGGTTAATAATAATATAATAATAACTAAATAATAATAGAGAAACACATTCACTGTTATGAATGGGTACATATATTCAAAAGTCAATCTCTGTAGAGATGTATTTTAAATATATGTACCCATACATAACTGTGGATTTGTATATAATAATAATAATAATAATAATAATAATAATAATAATAATAATAATAATAATAATAATAATAATAATAATAATAATAATAATGACTAAAGTACTATGAAAATAACCATCCCGGAACGCAACAAAAAGCTACATATAAAAACTACAAACACTAAATAATAATAAACAATAATGAATAATAATAATAAAATAATAATAATAATAATAATCAATCATAATAATAAGAAATAATAATAATAAGAATAATAATACATGACATAAAAGTACGATAAAGATAACCTTCACGAAACGAAATGAACAGCTGCATAAAAAAAACTACAAAAGTTAAATGATAATAATAATAATAATAATAATAATAATAATAATAATAATAATAATAATAATAATAATAATAAGGGTTTGGATGGCAGTTCCATGCGCACGCACGTCCGTGAAGACCATTTTGTCCTGGATATTTGTGTATATCGAAATGCGATTACTCACAAATTTAATTCTAATGCGGACGTGATCGATCGCCGGTGTGCGTGTGGTTGGTTGTGCGTAATATTAAACAAAATATATATTAAAAAATTATATAATTTCAAATAAACAGTTTCACGACGTCGATATGAATACCGATTTATTTCTCAGCATGAGTTTTATTTTTGGATACTATTACCGTTGGAAATTGGTACGTATCGTGTCAAGTTCGTTGCTAATACAGTTTGAAAATGAGTTTCAAAATACTGTATTTAGATGATATTGCATGCGTGGTAGAATTGTGTGCAAGTGCAATTCGTTCTCTCTTATATTCAAGCTTTGGAATTCCTTGAATACCAACTGAACTCGATAAAAAAAATACGTTATCTGATACCAAATTCAAGATAAAATTCCCATATGAGAGAGAGAGAGAGAGAGAGAGAGAGAGAGAGAGAGAGAGAGAGAGAGAGAGAATTATAACAATAAATAAAAAATGAGTTAAAATTTCTCTCATCACCTTCATCCTTTTCAGAAGCAAAATAAATAATTGGGCAATAAATAATTTGGCAATAAAATTTAACCAGGCCACTTGGGACGGAAGGTCAGAGTAAAAAAAAAAAAAAAAAAAAAGGACTATTTATATCAGTTATCTATTTTATATAATATACATAAGTACTTTTACTACTCCTCTCACTACTGGTTAGCCCATGAAGGATTTAATCTTAAGCACACAGTTATGCTCAAGACTACAGTATTACAGAATCATCCTTATGTATGGACTGAGCGTTTATCTCCGGTTCATCCTCGTCGATCTAATGCGAATTCCCATCCACTGGATAAAGCTTTATAAAAATAGTAGATCAAAAAGGGTCTCCAAATTTCAAAGTATCGGCTGTGTATCATTTCAAGACGATTCGGTCACCTATTTATCATGAAACTATACAATTCCCTTATGAAAAAATACTCGATGTTAATTGCCACTCTCTCTCTCTCTCTCTCTCTCTCTCTCTAGTCCAGGGCAATGTAGTTTAGATCTGTTGCAATGAGAGTAAAGCAAATTTTTGCTATTCTCTCTCTCTCTCTCTCTCTCTCTCTCTCTCTCTCTCTCTCTCTCTCTCTCTCTCTCGTGCAGCGCAATGTAGTTTAGTTCTGTTGCAATGAGGGTAAAGCAAATTTTTGTCTTGGGTCAGAAATATTCACTTCACTGGTGAGCACTTGTGAATAATACACCAATACGAACATTGCAAAAGTGTAACATCCAATTTCCGTTCTGATAAAACACACCAAGGCAAGATTCGTATATCATATACTACCGATTTTGACAAAATATTCCCTTAAAAGTAAAATAGATGATAATCACTCATGCAAAATTGTGAACGCATCGTTTTCCTGAAATACTCAATTGTATTGCTTCTATATCGAACTCAGAATTACTAGAGTATTTTAAATCTTCCTTATAGTTTCACATGGAAATTCTTCCTGCCAGTCGTGCAACATAAATGCAGACATTAAAATTTCTGGATATATATATATATATATATATATATATATATATATATATATATATATATATATATATATATATATATATAATCACATTTATATCACTTGAGACGTATCCTGTTTTAACAGAAGAATTTATTTACACACACACACACACACACACATATATATATATATATATATATATATATATATATATATATATATATATATATATATATATATATATATATATATAATATATATATACCCATATACATTTACATACATACACACCCACACATAAAAATAACAACAGACCCAACCCCAAGTCCAGCGATCATTTCCTTATGACTTGATCTTTCTCCTCTTTCTCGAGACAACCTCCACCACCACCGCGACCCCCCCGCCCCCCACCACAAAAAAAAAAAAAAAAAAAAAAAAAAAAAAAAGGCAGCTACTGCTCTCCTCTCAACGCATCCAATCAGGATGAGCGCCATTCGGGGAAGTCGTCGACTTTGCTATATTTACGTCACAAACGAAAAAAGGAAGATTTTCTCCAGCGTGGAGATACGCATGTGCTCTTGATGGGAGTGAATGCGCTCAGATTATGTTGATGTGCAGGAGAGTTTAATGCGTATAACCATGCAGACAGACATACAGACAGGCAGAGTCAATCAGATAGACAGATAGACTGATGGACAAACGGGCAGACAAACAAACAGAATGATAAATACACAGAATAATAATGCAGCTAGACATGCAGACAGGCAGAGTCAATCAGATAGACTTATGGACAAACAGATAGAATGATCGATACACAGACAAACAGACAAACTGATAGACATACACGGACAGACTGATCGACAGGCAGACAGACAGAGAGACATAGCTAGATATACACAAACAGACAGAGATAAACCTGTTTTACTATAATACACTAGGAACTATATAATTTTAAAGATACATAGAATGAAACACGAAGACTGCATACTTTCTTAGCTACCTTCCATTAAACGAATATTCCTATTTGAACTAAAATAATGACTAATAGGAACTTCGCAAAACGATTAAAAGTGACAAAGAATTAAGAAATTCAATGTAAAAATATTCCAAACAAGTATGAACTGAGTCAGGACAAACAGGGCAGTACTTTGATTTTTTTTATTTATATAGAATTTTGGCATAATGCCAAGCACTGGGGCAACTAAGGCCATTCAGCGCTGAAACGAAAATTGAAAGGCGTAACAGGAGGAAAACCTCAAAGCAGTTGCACAATGAAACAATTGTTAGCAGAGGGTGGACAGTAAATGGAAGAGAGATAATACGAACGGAGGTACAGCAAAAGGAATGAAAGTAGTGGCAGCTAGGGGCCGAAGGGACGCCGCAAAGAACCTTCAAGTAATGCCTACATTGCACCGAATGAGGTGCACTGACGGCATTACCCCCCTACGGGGCAAACAGGGTAGTGTCACAGCGCAATCTTCCTGAAGACAACTTTGAAAGCTTCAGCAAAGGTCTAGTGTATCTCATATGAACATACTCACACACACACACACACACACACACACACAAATTACATGAAAGGAAGCAACTCGTTTTGGCTTGTCAGTTTTGTCTTAACTTAGACTGACGTAATTCTATTGCAACTGTGTCCTGTCGTTCTGATTTTTACTGACAAATAAGATTTTTCCTATGATAATGCAAGTCAGTGAGGCTGATAGCATCTCTCCATGACTTCTCAAGCTGTTTGCTGATCAGCATGAAGCTACGCTGCGTGTTTTATATATATATATTATAATAATTATAATATATATATATATATATATATATGATATATATTATAACAATATAATAATATATATATAATATATAATATATAATATATAATATATTATATATAATATATAATCATTGGTTAAACCTTCCCTCTTACCTCTGGCTTCTTTCCTGGACCTAATCATCTCCTTTTATTTTCCTTTCCGTCTCAGATTTTTCCTTGGATGCCCTTTCATTCTCCAATCACATCTGCTCATTAAATTCTCTATAATAGCTGAAAACATCTGTTTCGGCCAATTATTGGAAAAAACTGTGTTGTTCAGATAAAGCAATAAAGTCAAAATAATTCAGCTTATCCAGAGATGTAATATTTTCTGGTATATGATTTTATATGTATACACTCATGTATATAACGTGTATGTACATGTGTGTATATATACATACATACATACATACATACATAACATACATACACACACACCACACATATATATATATATATATAATATATATATATATATATATATATATATATATATAATATATATATATATATAACACGCACAAAACAAGCTACAAATGTAGTTTAATATTGTAATTTACTCTATCTTAATGAATATTACCAATAGAGCAAATTGGTAGCTTAATGTTTTTTCGTCGTATATAATATCGATATTATTATATATATAATATAATAAGATTATAATATAATAATATAATAATATATATATATAATATATATTATATATGATCATTAAATATTTATATTTATATATATTATATACACGAAAAACCTTAAGCTACATATGTTTTAAATATCCAATTTGCTCTATTGGTAATATTCATTAAGTAGAGTGAATTACATATTAAACTACATTTGTAGCTTGTTTTGTGCGTGTTATATATATATATATATATATATATATATATATATATATATATATATATGTGTGTGTGTGTGTGTGTGAGTGTGTGTGTGTGTGTGTGTATGTATGTAGTATGTATGTATGTATGTATGTATGTATGTATATATACACACATGTACATACACGTTATATACATGAGTGTATACATATAAAATCATATACCAGAAAATATTACATCTCTGGATAAGCTGAAATATTTTGACAAAATAGAAAGCCAGCCTGGACTTTATTGCTTTATCTGAACAACACAGTTTTTTCCAATAATTGGCCGAAACAGGAGATGTTTTCAGCGATTATAGAGAATTTAATGAGCAGATGTGATTGGAGAATGAAGGCATCCAAGGAAAAATCCTAGAGGAAGCAATAAGAGATTATTGGGTCCAGGAAGAAGCAGAGGTAAGAGGGAAGGTTTAACAATGTCGAGAGAGAAATGGCAAAAATGATGAAAGTTTTAATGATACTAGATATATCGATGGGATTATTATTTGGAACAGGTCCGAAGGTGCCATTGACTTGCGATTCAAGTTTCCAAAGAATATGGTGTAACAGAAGGTAATGGTAAATACAGAAAAAGGAGACTATAATAATAATAATAATAATAATAATAATAATAATAATAATAATAATAATAATAATAATAATAATAATAATAATAATAATAATGGACTCCTAACGAGGCATGATGCAACCCGGAACCCAACACTATAAAAATCACCCAGTCGTATAAGACGACTGTGATAAAATAATAATAATAATAATAATAATAATATTTAATAATATCCTTGTCCTAGAGAAAAACAATCAATTATTTCTGTTTGTCCACTGATAAACATGTTCGTGCTATTTCCAGATTCCCTCATATCCTTTGCAGAAGTAAATCAACGTCAATTATATAATTATCGAAAAGGAAAGGAAATAATGTAATGATTACTACAAACTAAGGTAATAATCTTTTAGGCTTCCTCCACGTGAATATATAAGAAATATAGGCTATCACCACGGAAGTTCAAAGAAGATAAGGTGGGGCAGGTCCAAAAAAAGTTTGGGCACTACTGTAACTTACTCTTATCAAATGCTAGTTAATTAAACCTTCACAAACAATATTTACGGGACTGACACAAGAATTTAGATTCAAATTCCAGCGCAACTATGAAAATGTGCTATAAAAAAGACGAAAAACTGACATTAAGACATGTAATACACGATTTGTATCGAATAAAATGCCAAGCTCTATTCCACGGCATTTTACCCCAAAAACCTGAATCTTGGAAATAAATCTTAGTTTGACGCATACCCTATTTCACTATGGCTGCGACTCTTGAACAATATACGTACATTAGGAAATCGAGTTATTTCTACTAAGCATTTTTGTTTTTCCCGTTTTGTTTTTAATGGGAACCTCTCAGTCTTTTTCTCTCGTTTTCAGCCAGTAATTCTACTTTAATGACGCTTGCTAAGTCATCTTTGCGCTATTTTTGTCGTTAATATCTCAGGAAACCTCCTCCGCAAGTGCTGAACAATTGTTTCCTTAGATCAAATATTAAAATATTCACATTATACAATAAGATTCACAATTTGCGGTTATACATAAGCCATACGTTTAAAGATGAAATATAATTCAATGAACAGTTCAGTAAAAAATAATATATTCTGCATTTTGAAATGTTCACCTTGGATCAGTAAGCTACAGATTATTAATATAAATGTACATGCTCAAAATCACGACCCTTTACTATATAATGGCAAGGCTTACTGTCATTTAAAAGCAAGAAAGTATTTAACAAAAATTGCCTTTGCTGGAGAGGTCACAATGACGAAATAATGCAAATTATTGACAGAAGTTAACCGTTTTCTTATATACATATTCTCTCTCTCTCTCTCTCTCTCTCTCTCTCTCTCTCTCTCTCTCTCTCTCTCATAAACACAGTTTGCAACCTCTTTCATATATATCACGAGCAGGTTGAAAACAAGTCAACGACCTTAAAGGGAGCTGTATTCTTCAGCCAATGGCGAATAATCGTTGTACGAAAGGCAGGTTAAGACTACCTGTAGGTCGTTAACTTGTATTCAACCTGTTTGTGATGTGTGTGGATTATGTTGCCAACACGTATTTATGACACGTTTCACTGAAGTGTGGCTTAACCCCTTACACACAAACACATCTGGTCCATGTCATAAGAATCTCTCTCTCTCTCTCTCTCTCTTCTCTCTCTCTCTCTCTGAAAATGAAATGCACTGTCTTTAGCTATAAATAGGATTAACAAGCGTAATCTGCAGCACAGATGAAAATATTTACCTAATGATTCTGATAACGAGCATCAAACCGATGTGAAAAGGGCGAGAGTCAAGAGATTGGGACGAAATTATGGCAACTTTTATACGACGAAATTATGGCTTTTTTTCTACGAAATTATGGCAACTTTTATCTGACGAAATTATGGCAACTTATTCGACGAAATTATGGCAACTTCTATTCGACGAAATTATGGCAACTTCTATTCGACGAAATTATGGCAACTGCTATTTGACGAAATTATGGCAACTTTTATTAGACGAAATCATGGCAACTTATTTGACGAAGTTATGGCAACTTTAATTTGACGAAATTATGGCAACTTTTGCTAGACGAAATTATGGCAACCTTTATGTGACGAAATTATGGTAACTTTTATTTGACGAAATTATGGCAATTTTTGACGAAATTGCGGCCTTTTTTATTTGAAGAAATTATGGCAAATTTTATTTGAAGAAATTATGGCAATTTTTATTTGACGAAATTATGGCAACTTTAATTTGACGAAATCATCATGGCCACTATTATTCGATGAAACTATGGCAAATTTGATTTGCCGAAATCATGGCAACTTATTTGAAGAAATCATGGCAACTTATTTGAAGAAATCATGGCAACTTATTTGAAGAAATCATGTCAACTTATTTGACGAAATCATGTCAACTTATTTGACGAAATCATGGCAACTTATTTGACAAAATCATGGCAACTTATTTGAAGAAATCATGGCAACTAATTTGAAGAAATCATTGCAACTTATTTGACGAAATCATGTTAAATTATTTGACGAAATCATGTCAACTTATTTGACGAAATCATGTCAACTTATTTGACGAAATCATGTCAACTTATTTCACGTAATCATGGCAACTTATTTGACGAAATCATGGCAACTTATTTGACAAAATCATGGCAACTTATTAGAAGAAATCATGGCAACTTATTTGACAAAATCATGGCAACTTATTAGAAGAAATCATGGCAACTTATTAGAAGAAATCATGGCAACTTATTTGACGAAATCATGGCAACTTATTTGACAAAATCATGGCAACTTATTAGAAGAAATCATGGCAACTTATTAGAAAGAAATATGGCAACTATTTGACGAAATCATGGAAACTATTTGACAAAATCATGGAACAACTAGTTTGACGAAATATGTCAACTTATTTGAAAACAAAAGTCATGGAAACTTATTAGAAAAAATCATGGCAATTTTTGACGAATCATGTTAAACATATTTGGACGAAATTAGTCAACTTATTTGACGTAATCATGGCAACTTATTTGACGAAATCATGGCAACTTATTTGACGAAATCACGTCAACTTATTTCACGTAATCATGGCAACTTATTTGACGAAATCATGGCAACTTATTTGACGAAATCATGGCAACTTATTTGACGAAATCATGGCAACTTTTTTGACGAAATCATGGCAACTTATTGACGAAATCACGTAACTTATTTCACGTAATCATGGCAACTTATTTGACGAAATCATGGCAACTTATTTGAAGAAATCATGGCAACTTATTTGACGAAATCTTGTCAACTTATTTCACGTAATCATGGCAAATTATTTGAAGAAATCATGGCAACCTTATTTGAAAGAAATCATTGTTAAACTATTTACGAAAAAACATCCTGGCAACTTATTTGACGAAATTCATTCAACTTATTTCAAGAATCCTGGCAACTTATTTGACGAAATCATTGCAACTTATTTGACGAAATCATGGCAACTTATTTGACGAAATCATGGCAACTTATTTGACGAAAATCAATTGCAACTTTATTTTGACAAAATCATGCAACATATTTGACGAAATCATGGTCAACTTACATTTGACACTAACACATTTCACGTCACGTAATTTCACGAAATCAGGGCAACTTATTTGGACGAAATCACGTCAACTTATTTCACGTAATCATGGCAACTTATTTGACGAAATCATCGCAACTTTTATTGGGCGAAATCATCGCAACTTTTATTTGACGAAATTATGCAATTTTTTAAACGAAATTATGGCAACTTTTATTGGACGAAATCATGGCAACTTCCATTTACTAACGGCGGAATTCACGGAAACAACTACAAGCAAAAGCCAAATAAAGCACCACCAGCTATTTCGAGAACCTGATTCATTTGATAAGACACGAAGATGATAAAATTCCTCAGTTTACTGATAAAGTGAAGCTTATTGCTGGCACGTGTTGGGCCGCGCAGCTGTCAAAATAGAACGTTTACTGAATATGTCATCATGATATCTGAACATCAACATGAAATTCACTAATTCAAGGTATTTTAAGCTTCCCTACCCTTCTCTCTATCTCTCTCTCATATAATATATATAAATATATATTATATTATAATATATATATAATCATAATTATAATATATTATGTATTATTATCATATATAGGTCTATATAATATATATATATATATATATATATAGTTATTATTATAATTAATATATTATATATATATATATATATATATATATATATATATATATATACATGTACATATATACGTATATTTACGTGTATATATACATGTATATATACACATATGTATATATAGTACATGTATACTTTAATATAGATATTAATATATATATATAATATATATATATATAAGAATATATATATATATATATATATATATATATAGACACACACATATATATATACATACATACATCACACAAATAAAGAAATAAGAGCAAGCAGTACATAAATACATACAAACAAACACACAAGATCAGAATGAGCAGTAATCTCTGTACCCATTACCAATTTTATCATCATTCTTGATTTATGAGACCCGAACCAGCGCGCTGTCACGATTGAACAGCACGCAAGGCATTTCGCAGAAACAAAAAGATCAGATGATCGAGACGGCAGCCTTTGGCAACCCATGCAAGGCAACAGCGATCCCAGAGGCAGATTGCGCTGAAAATAGCAAGTTTAGCCGGTCACTGCTAAAAATACAGCACTAATGGGGGCTAGAAATAGCACGTGAAATTATTCCTACGTGACGCAATTTTGGCCGGAGCAGCGTCCATAGTCTCGCGGGCTATTTTCACGTTTCTTTTGCCCATTAAGGTACTGAGCACGGGTCAGCTCTTGCGTCCAGTTATCGAACCGATTGTCAGGCGCCGAAAAGATGTATGAGGACTTTGATTGAAGTTCGCGTTGCACACGCACACACACATACATAATATATATATATATATATATATATATATATATATATATATATATATATATATATATATATATAATATATATATATATATATATATATATATATATACATATACATACATACACATATATATAATATATATATATATATATATATATATAATATATATATAATATATATATATATATATATATATATATATATATATATATATATATATATATATATATATATATATATATATATATATACTATCTATATATATGTGTGTGTGTGATATCACTGTTTTCCTTGTTTCCTTTTTATCTGTCTATCTATCCATCCATCCATCTGCTTATATATATATACATATATATATATATATATATATATATATATATATATATATATATATATATATATAATATATAATTTGCAGATGGATAGGATGGATGGACAGACAGATAAAACAGGTAGCGAGAAAAACAGTGTTATCACATTTACCACCAAAAGGTTCGACTCAAATCTTTCCAATCGCTTTGCTATTAATATTAAAACCAACAACGCACAACTACAGGGTAACGAATGTCTTAAGATGAAAATAAGCGCAGCATATATCTGAATATTTCTTTTTCCCATAACAATATGGACAAGGGATCGCAGGTGCTTACCATCCCCCTCTTTCCAATTATCCTGTTTTCCATTGCAAATGGGCTCCTGAGGGGTTGTGGTGGGTGTGGGGGGGGATGGTGTGGAGTGGTTAAAACTTGTTTTCTGCAACGCACTGCTCACTGCAGACGGTCCTGACCGCTTTATCCAACGATTTTCTGTTGTTAAATGAGTGGCTTTCAGCTTCTTATCGCTTCCCTGCACTGAATTGTAATCTTGGGAAATTTACTGGTTAATAATAAAAATAACTGTAAGAACCAAGATGCTTTCCTAGTTGCAAATGTTGAATACTTCAAGCACAAGGGTCTCAATAGCCCAGTACAGAAGAAGGAATACAAGGTAAAGGGTAAACGATGCAAGGAAAATAAATAAGATAAAAACAAACGACGAAATAAGACTTATACGAGCCAGCTAAAGTGAAATTCTCAACCTCTGAAAACCCATAGCGCGTTTGTTGATGACAGGACCTATATATGTACATTGGGAACACGAAATGATAAGTATTTATAAGCATCGATTATCTTACGGTTCATTAATTTCCCGTCCAGGAAATCACTTCCCATTCAAAGACTGGTATACCAGATACTCCCATTAAAGTGGAGTGATTTATTTTCGATAGCTGGCCTTCTTTTTCTTTCTGCACCCCTCAGGCGTCGTTTCTGAAATCATGAAAATGTCTCCCAGATTCACATGGGGTTTGTGAAGATATTCCTCTCCTTATGCAGACATCAACGGGTTCTGTCAAGACATCCTGACCCTTTGTTCAAACACCTTTCTCCTTCTTCTGTTGCCCGACTTCTAAAAGATTCATAGAGGGGAAGAAGGACTAAGGGAGATAAGAGGAAAACAAAAAAAGCTTTTGTTACTCTCGAGGAACGAACTATTTCATTGCAGCCTATGGGATTAATTTCAATGCATTGACCCCGTCTTTGTTTTTGGCATTTCAGCAAACGCTTTTCATTTCAGCAGTGAGAAAATCTTTCCTTGTGTCCTCCAGTTTGTTCCTCTACGTCTTAACCTCCTTTCTTGCGTGCTATTATCGTCCAATCCGCCCTGCTTCTCATTTAATTTCATTCCCGCCCTAAAACCACAATATGTGAATCATGTCGGTGGATTATGAAATATTTACGTCTTCATATTTCACAAACAAAGGATTATAACTCTGATAAAACTCATTTCTTCGCTCCCACAAGAGAGGTATGGGAATGGAAGGATGTGGGGGCTGAGTTGGGGGGGGGGGGGTGAAGGGGGTCGATATTTACTCCTAGGGGCAATGTCTTTATTTAATTACGGTACGACAGACTGCAATTTGTGAGCTATTCAAATTGACAAGAGCGCTCTCGAGGACTGCGTTGTTTACCAATTTGTACGTAACGAAAATGAACACGTTTTTCTGATGGTGTTTTAGTTATTGGTCCGGTCAGATGCCGTGTGTATTGAAAGGCATTATTGAGACACGAACACAGAGCACGTTATTTTTTTGCTTTCTAATGCATTTTTTTGAGTTATGCGCCAATGTTTGGGGTTTAAGTAATACCTTAAGTTCATTAGGAGAGACTCAAGAGTGAGAAGTTGTTAAACTCACCGAAATTCATTGGGCGAATTAATACTTTACAATAACTCTTTTAAAAGTTCATTCTTGAAGACGACGGATTCCCTTGAAATGTGGCTGGTAATATGTCTCCGCCAGAATCACTTAATCTGATTTCTACTGCGACTACAGCGGTTTATCCAATACTTAAAATGTTGGTTTGAAAATCGCCGCCCACCCAACCCCCTCCCCACAAAAAAATAAAAAAATCTTTCTAAGCAGAGCAGCAGCAAGGTACACATCACTCCTAGGATGGGACATTTCTCGAAGTCATGTTTGCTATAGGCATTTTACTGAAATCTTTTGTCAATTGCTGACGGCTTGTTTTACAATAATCTCTTTTCTCACGCTTTCCCATATTCTTAACATTATTCTTCTTTAAACAACTGGGTCTATTACTTCCTTTGGTATGAAGTCTTCATTTGTAATCCTCCCCTGCCTCCCATCCCCTCTTCCGTTTCCTTTATTTTCATCTGAAATTGGGTGTGGCAAAAAAAAAAAAAAAAAAAAAAAGCTCGAAATATATAGTTTACATTCAGTGAAAATGATCTCAAGGCAAAAATCGTCAAATCTTCATCTCTATTCGCCAAAAGATAAAAAATTTGCTGGGGTCGCCAAATGAATGGTTTTGGCAAGTTCCAATCAAAGGCGCTTCACCAAGCGAAATATTTTGCCAACGTAAACAAACAAAAATCCAAACACTCACAAACTGCAGGGAACAAATATTTAATCCCACTCCATAAATTTACATAATTGGAAGTAAAAATATAAGTCGAGTTTTATGTATGAAAAACTTACCGACAGAATCTTTCTTTCTCATAAAGCACACACGCAGATCGAATTTTCATCAGAATAAATAGCAGCAGGTCCCTGTGCGAAGCTGTTGCCTGAATTCTGTATTTGTGGGCCTCCCTTCTTCCAGAAAGACAAACTTGACTAAATCGCGAATTCTTAGGACCTCCCATATTTCATTAAGAAAATCTGTTAACAAGATTCCATATTTACGAGAAATGGAAAAATCTGTTGACTGAATCCCAACTCTCGTAACCCATTTTCCTGCAGAAAAATCTGTTGACTGAATATGCCAATCTTGGGACCTTACATCTTTCATAAGGAAATTGACTGAATTCCCAATTCTGGAGACTTTACATTCCTTCATAAGTAAACTGAATTCCCAATTCTGGGAACCTTACATCTTTCATTAAGAAACAAATTGAATTCCAAATTCTGAGGACCTTACTTATCTCATAAGGAAACTGACTGAATTCCCAATTCTGAGGACTTTACATCTTTCATTAAGAAACAAACTGAATTCCCAACTCTGAGGACCTTATATCTTTCATAAGGAATCAGACTGAATTCCTAAGTCTGAGGACCTTACATCTTTCATTAAGAAACAAATTGAATTCCCAATTCTGACGACCTTATATCTTTCACAAGGAATCTGACTGAATTCCTAATTCTGGTGACCTTATATCTCTCATAAAGAAACTGACTTAATTCCCAATTCTGAGGACTTTATATCTTTCACAAGGAATCTGACTGAATTCCTAATTCTGGTGACCTTATATCTCTCATAAAGAAACTGACTTAATTCCCAATTCTGAGGACCTTATATCTTTCACAAGGAATCTGACTGAATTCCTAATTCTGGTGACCTTATATCTCTCATAAAGAAACTGACTGAATTCCCAATTCTGAGGACTTTATATCTTTCAGTTGACTATGCCGTTCTGATTTATGAACCCCTTAACTCTTCGCCAAGATTAATTTTACACCTTGTATGATTTTACCCCTCGTATATCAAAATATGTTTATATAAAGCATGACAGCAAATCAATTACGCTGTAATATCGCTTCTGCTATCTGATCCTACAACAAATATATTTCCGTCCATTGGTGAGGGCTGAGTGCCATTAGTAACCCCGACATATTTTATTACGTTTCCCCAAAAAGGAATTCTGAATATACGTTTTTTTTTTCTACAAGACAAACCACATATTACAATCCAGAGAGAGAGAGAGAGAGAGAGAGAGAGAGAGAGAGAGAGAGAGAGAGAGAGAGAGAAGAGATTCTACAGCACTCGAGTGACTATTTTCCTTCTCCAGACAAAAAAGCGGCCTTTTGTCTTTTTTCCCCTTCGGGGGAAATCAATTTCTTCCGACGGAAAAACAACAACGGTGTCTTCTCTTCCACCATCCAAGTGTCGCCATTATTCAAAGGTCTCTCTCTCTCTCTCTCTCTCTCTCTCTCTCTCTCTCTCTCTCTCTCACACAGGTGCTGCACCATTCCAGAACTGAGCTTTCGATGCAATACTTACAATGCTACGTGAATGTTTCTGTGTAAATATATATATATATATATATATATATATATAATATATATATATATATATATATAAAATTTACACAGAAACATTCACGTAGCATTGTAAGTATTGCATCGAAAGCTCAGTTCTGGAATGGTGCAGCACTTGTGTGTGTGTGTGTGTGTGATGAGAGAGAGAGAGAGAGAGAGAGAGAGAGAGACGAGAGAGAGAGAGAGAGAGATGAGAGAGAGGAGGAGAGGAGAGAGAGACCCTTTGAATAATGGCGACACTTGGATGGTGGAGGAGAAGACACCGTTGTTGTTTTTCCGTCGGAAGAAATTGATTTCCCCCGAAGGGGAAAATATATATATATATATATATATATATATATATATATATATATATATATATATATATATATATATATACTGATAGATAGATATAAATAGATAGATAGATAGATAGATAGATTATCTATTAAATAAACCATATATATATATATATATATATATATATATAGTATATATGCATATGTATATTCATTTTATATATATACATATTAAATAAAAATATATATACCTATTTATATGCATTTATTCATATATATGTATATATCTACATATATACATAAAGTCCTCTGGTTTAGATAATTATCAGTTACAATTGCCCTTGGGTGCCAGTTATATTTATAGCCTATTTTTTTGTGAACGAAAAAAAAATCATGCGTGTGTAAGTGATAAACTTCGTACCTATCGAAGTATTACAGACTTGCAAATAGGCTTATCATAGTGAGAACAGGTTGATATCGCTTCCAATCTGATCAGACAGGAGTATATATATGCATCGATATCAACTTTTACCTCTCTTGAAAGGCGAATGGTCACAAAAAAAAAATCATGCGTGTGTAAGTGATAAACTTCGTACCTATCGAAGTATTACAGACTTGCAAATCGGCTTATCATAGTGAAAACAGGTTGATATCGCTTCCAAGTAAAGAATCTGATCAGACAGGAGAATATATATATGCATCGGTATCAACTTTTACCTCTCTTGAAAGGCGAATGGTCACAGGATTTAAACCAATGACCCAAGCTCGAATCCTGACCACTGTACATGCACTTACTAAGTACAATTCCCCTTGGGTATTCGTTACCCTAATCAGTAACCAAAGACTGATGGTGAGTTTACATTAGATTATTATACCAGCAAATTGCTTTATATAACATTTTATGCAATCTGTAACACTGTAAATATATTTTTACCATTTTGTTTGTATAGAGAACTATATCCCTCAAGTCCTGGCTAACATTACATAGCCGAGTCATTAGTAACCATTAGTTTAGCGAGTGGCTTTGCCATGTAAATACGATATGAATGCTCGGTCTTTCGGACACGTGTGCTACTAATGACAGTTCCTTGACCCTGCTACTCGCTGGCGACATTTAAACCTTTTAAACCTCGCAAAATCAAGAACAAATAGTTTTCTAAAGCTTAGCTTTTACGGAAAGGACGTCACTCGATATTGCCATATTTTTGTTGTACCAATATTCGAAGTTCCTTCGTGAATTTCACAGCAGACAGACAAATTACATAAAGTTAATAGAACTCAATAATGGTCCAAAAAACAGAGAGACAAATTAATACGCAAACGTTACTTGTTTGTGTAGCCTACAGAAGCCAATTTATAATAAACATGTTTCCAACTGAAAATAAAAAAGAAGGCCAGGTGTGTTTGTGTGTGTGTGTGTTTGTGTATGACAATAAGAGAAAACCCTCAGAGGACGCGTAGCGGAGATACATCAACAAACTGAAAATCGAAGCGAATTCTATTTGCCAACTCGTCAGCGCCGGCAAGATAAAGATAAAAACACCCCCAAACAAACGCACCCACGCGCGCCAAAACAAAGGCACTACAAGGAGCGAATTCATTTCGACACAGCAAACCGAGAGTAAACTCGCCCGACCCTCTCTGTTCACGGGGCGCTAAATAACACACAAGAGACAATTCTCGGAACAAAACAATAGCCTCTGAAACAAACGCGCTCTTCTGCTCTCTCTCTCTCTCTCTATATATATATATGAAATTTTATTCGCCCTCGTCCAGCTGCTGGAAGTTATTAAAATGGCATCACTGAAACTGAATACTTTCGTGAATGTAGCTCTCTCTCTCTCTCTCTCTCTCCTCCAGAGCTCTTCATAGAGAATAACACCTAGAGCAAATAGCAGAATGACGGACAAACAGATATTCAAAAGGAACAAGACGGGCCCGTTTTAGTTGCTCTGACTGAAAAAACATCGACTGTTATCGAGCTAACATAAATTTAGAATTCATCTGCACTGCATACAAAGTAAACAAGAATATACAGCCGTTATTGACTGAAGAGCTTTGGGAGCAGATAACAGTTGCATAAATAGAATCACTTCTTGTCTGTTTCGTCTCTCATACATAAGAATTGAATGGGGCTTGTTTGCGTGTTCCCAACCTCCGCTGATTTTTAGACCTGTATAAAATTGATTCATGTTTACTTACAATAGCCTAAAATAATGATAGAATACGTAAAAATAAAAGAATACAATAAAATAAAATAAATAAGATAATTCTCATTTTTGTCTAATATAATCTGTGTATAGCAAAAAAAAAAAAAAAACCTTTGTCAAAATATAAGGAAAAGTGGAAAAAGTTTGATGTAAACCTTAAGCTTTTGAATTTAATCTTAACTGCAACATTTCTGTGGCCTCCTATATAGAGCAATGGAGATTACATGGCATTATAGGAAAACGTATCCTTGCCTCATTACCTTCTGTTTTTTTTATCAGAATTTTCCTTAACGAAAAAAGTTGAAAACTCACTACACCGTTTAAACTGAATCGTACATTACAGTGTCAGCATCGTTACTCTACAGACACCTTAAATTTATAAAGATTTTACAGCCATTGCTGATCTCTCTGCTCTTACCCAGAGTCTAAACTTATCTACCTAACGCAAATAATTGAATTATACCGCGTATCACCGACCCGTGTCATCAAATACCCTGACCATTCGCTTGGCTATCTCGCTGGCATTTCCTGGCGCTGCATCTCAAACGCTCACACTATCTGCGAGCGAGAATATAGACCTATGCAAGATAAGAAGCGAGCGTGAATATGCATGAATATACATGAACCTGAGAAGATACTAAAGTAGATTCACTTCAACCGTGCATTTGATGTCTAGGCCAGTCACTTACGACGCTCCTGATTGGCTGTTGATAAGCCAATGACAGGGCTGGAAACTCTCAGTCTCTCGAGAGAGTTCACATAGGAAGGATGTACGATCCACATCTTCTGAAAGACGTATACCTCAGGAGAGGTGGAACGTAGATCCTACCCATGTGAACTCTCGGGAGACACTGAGAGTTTCCAGCCCTGCCATTGGTTTATCAACAGCCAATCAGGAGCGTCGTAAGAGACTGGCCTAGACATCAAATGCACGGGTGATGTGAATCTACTATAGGACGACGGCCGGATGGAAATATATATATATATACTATATATATATATATATATATATATATATATATATATATATATATATATATATATATATATATACACGTAAGCCGCGTATACCGGAGTTGCCAGAAAGCACCAGCGTGGATATACATGTATGCGTGGTTATGCACATGCATGATGCCAGGGATATACCAGATGCGAGATGTCTTGAGGTTAATACGCTTATCGCCTAATAAGTGAAAGGTGCTGAAGGAGATATATTATTTTATGTTATATAACAATTTTATAGTTTTCACGGAAACTATGGTGAATGTCAGCCTTTGGAAATTACTGCAGGTGTTGTGTGAACATCAAAATTAAATTGAGAGAGAGAGAGAGAGAGAGAGAGAGAGAGAGAGAGAGAGAGAGAGAGAGATTTCTTGCTCGTAGACACGGTCTCCCTCTTTCCAATTATTCCAATTAACTGGCAATGTCGATAAACATTGTGATATCCCAATCCTCTTAGCCGAGATGGATTCACATTTCCCTAGAAATTAGCGAGCAAGGAGGTCATTCCATATGCATGGAAATAAAAAAAAAAAAATAAAAGGAAATTTCTTTTCATTGTCGAATATGCATACTTCTTACCAGTTCCTTCTAGGAAATGGTTTTATTTCTCGATAGTCAAATTAAAAAAATATATATTTTTTAAATTCATTTAAGTCTCCCTTTTGGAAAATTTGCATTTTCACGTGTGTCTTTGCAAAAAAAAAAAAAAATTATGAACGAATTCTTGATACGAAACGCAACTGCTCTCTTGAACCTTTTATTCTCCGCTATACTTAGCACTCTCCCAAGACCCCTAAATTTAGGCTGTCAGGGACCAGGACTCGGGTCCATTGCCATCATTTCCCTCCTCCCGGAGATGAGAGACATTTCAACGTTCATGTCCAGGTCTTTTCCTTCCGAATACGAAAACAAACGAATGACGCTCAAAGAAATTGAAAACAGAAATTGTAGGAATATGAATTATTTTTTCAAGGGAAACTACAGCTATTTAGTATCTGAGTTCTTATCATAATTTTAGAAGAAAATATTCTGAGAAAAAACCTGTAGAAATTTGAATCCTTTTCAAGGGAAACTTCAGGGACTCAATATCGGAATCCTTTTCATAATCACAAATAAAAAACTGAAAATTGAAACTATAGAAATATTATTATTTCTATGGAAGACTTCGGGAACTTAATATCTAAATTTTTTTCTTGATAAAATTTTTTTTCATAATCTAAAAAATAAATAAATAGATAAATAAATAAATAAACAATTAAATAAATAAAAAAACTGAAAACTGAGACCGTAGAAATATGAATTCATTTTAAAGAAGCCTTCAAAAAACAGAATACTCTATTCTAACGAAATGACGAGGAAATGGGGTTATTTTATTTCAGAGCAACTGGAACTAAACAAATACCCGACATACAGTGGCAAAGAGAATAACTGCTATCAGAGGAAGTGCAAGAATCTCTGCGATACAATGCAGTGTTCTATTCTTTTCTGGGTTAAACGTCAACAGACTTCGGAAAATAGACTCTGAATTTAGACTTCCCGTCATCAATCCGGCATCAGAACGATGATGGCATCTTGGTCGGAGCTTTGGGACGGTACGTAATGACCCAATGACTAGGACCTCATGTATCGTCATGTTTTAACTCTACGTATAAACCAGTTATACATTAATAAAAGAAACTGCTTTAGCTCAGCTCATGTCCTTTTTTCTTTAAGATAAAATAACACGAGAATGTTGGAACTGGAATATAGAATTTAGACCAACCAAAGGCCAAGCGCTGGGACTTACGAGGTCATTCAGCCCTGTACGGTAAATAGGTAAATCGGCAGCAAGGAGGTTTGAAAAGTGTAACAGAAGGAAAACCTCGCAGTAACACTATGAAACAATTGTTACAGAAGGTGGAAAGTCAGATGGAAGAAAGTGAATATGGACGGAGGTGGAGTAAAAGGAATGAAAAGAGGTTGCAGCCAAGGGCCGAAGGGACGCTGCAAAGAACAGCTAAGTAATACCTACCGTGCATCATGTGAGGTGCACTGACGGCACTACCAGCCTACGGGGAACATGAGAATGTGGAATTATTCGAGGTCACTCGGCTGAAACTGCCAAGAATATCGCTACATTAGCAACATTAGTTCAATATATAATATGACACTGAAAACACCGATTAATATCTTTTCTCTCCCATTAACCAAACAACTCGTTTATCGATTGGTTGAGAGATTGTCGTCATCACCTAGCCGTAAATAGAAAGTGACCCAGAAAATAGGTATTGACTGACTCTCTCTCTCTCTCTCTCTCTCTCTCCACCATGGGGGAGCGCTTATTGCAAATATATATATATGCCATATATATATATATATATATATATATATATATATATAGAAAATAAATCGGTTCGTAAATAGAATATAGCAAGCACTTAAGATCCCCTAAGGACGATATTGATATAAAGTCAATAAATGTCATGAATTACCAGCGTGACTCAAGAATAACTTAAATAGTATCATGATTTACCAGAGTGACTCATGAATAACTTATGACGATCATGAATTTTATGCGATATATGAACGAGTCACACCTGTCAATAATTTATGAGGAACAAGAATAAACTTATGAATACCTCATGATGGTCGTGGGTACCAATGGTCCTGATTAATTGATGGAGGTCATGAATAACTTGTGAGGACCAATCATAGCTAATGTGGATCATGAACATTTTCTTGGGATCATGGAAAACAAATGTATAAATGACTTCTAAGAATCCTGCATAATTTAGGAGAATCAACATGAACTTAAGAAAACCTTATCATAACAATCACGAATTATTATATACATAATCTATGATTATAAAAGTTACTTATAAGGAACATCAATAACTTATGAGACCAATGAATAAATTAGAGTGCATAAAGAAAAGCTCGTGGGAATAACACAGTGGAAATAAATGAGAGAAATGAATCTCTTGAAATTCTTTTTTATGACGAAGAACTGGAAATAGGATAAGGATCACGATTTGTTTCAGAACCAAGTTTCATGATTAATAATGCGTGATCAGGCCTTCAGCTTACTCGGGACGCATGCAATATTTTCCCCCTCATGTATAAGTTGTAAACATTAATTACTAACTTAATGTGCAGTGGTCTTTGTAATTCCTGTGGAAACAAAATACTTGCATAGAAATAGCCTCCAAATTCAGTCCACCAAATGAATTAAAACGTGCTAAAATCAACTGTCAAACAGAGCCTTGTTTCACCTACGAAAATTAAAATAAATACGATATATTTTATTAGAAATAATTTTTCTGTACTGTTTAACATGCACATTATTTATATTTTACATTTTCATTCTAATAAATAAATCGTAAGTATCCTATCCTTAAAAAATCATAAATGTCCTATCCTAAAATTCCCGTATCTTTAATTCAACGCGAAATACCTTTTAAGAGACCTTTTTAGGCTCTCCCACAAACCTCTCCTACTCCCACAACAACAACAAAGTAGTCCCCGAGTAAGCAAAAATTCATAAATATAGGGTAACCAAGATCCCACGAGGAACACAGTGATCCACCCAAAATGGATCACAATTTACCTTCGTGAATCATGAGTAACTAATAACAGCTATCAATAACTTATGAAATTGTCAATTTCAAACGTATAAATAACTATTTTGAGTGACTCATGAGGATCATGAATCATTTGTGAAGATCGTGCATAAGGACAATGAATATTTCTCACTAGAAAAATGTTCCACAACATTTTAGATGAGACTGTTGATAAAAAGAAAGTATAACAGAATAACATTATATGCTAAAGTAAAAACATGGGATGAGTTGTTGAAGTTTAGATTTCAACATATTTGCTTTTAAGAAAAAGTGCTCAATATATCTCTATATACTTGCCTATAATTTTTATATTATATTGCAAAAAAATACTTTTATCTTTTAGCAAGAACCTTTTTTTCATTGAGTTTTTACTCCGTTTTCCCAAATAATAATTACTGCATATTTTCCAACAATGGAAATAGTGTTCTCTTGTATCAAGCTTCAGATTGTTATCAAGATACAGTCAAAAGCGTCGGAAATAAAATGTGACGTAATTCAACCTACGCTCGTTTTACTATAAAAAAGAATCAGAACTTCAAAACCTGCCATTATTTTGTCTATGAATAACTGATGATAATAAATACCTTGGGAGGATTTCGCATTGCTTATCGGGATCGTGAATAACTTCTTAGGATCATGAAAAACAAATGCAATATGCATAATTTACGAGGATCCTGGATACGTTACGAGGCTTAAGATCAGGTTAAGATGACCGTAAATATCGCACGATTTATGAGTAGTTTGTCTGCAATAACTTATGAGGATCGTCAGTAACATATGTGAGCCATGAATATATTGTATCAGCAATAGCTTGTGAGAATACATTTCATAGATGAGTGGCTGGTAAAGATGCCGGTATGGTGCTTGATTGTTAAGTGACGAAAAAACTTATGAAGATAACCAATTTTAAACTGAGCTTGCTGAACCATTAATGACATAAAAATGTGGTATGATGACCATAAAAGTCTATAATATGTATGATAAAAGCAAATCGTGTATAACATAACTTTTAATGGTCATGAATATTTCATAAGAGCTGTGAGTAATTTATTAACAACATAAACTAATGATGTCTGGGAACTACAGTCATGTATTAGGGCCATGAATGATCTACGAGAATCGTGAATATCGTACGAGTGGCAAGAATAACTTGAGAAACTAAAGGTGTGTCCACACTCCAGTAATGATACGTCAAACACATGTCGGAAGCTTGTCGCCAAAACATCAAATGCAGAGACTGAAAAACTGCTAGCTACCGTCAGTGGAGAACGAAACTTTTGACAAATGTAGGATAATCGTATGAAGCACTTGTTAGGACTTTCAGTAAAGCGTTGGTTGAATTCAGCCTGTTTGTGATATGTTTGTGTAATGAGGTGCAGACGTATGGTTTTGAGATGTTTTACCATAGTAAGGACCTACTCTAGATCACCAACAGTTTATGAGGGCACCAAAACTTGTCAAGAATCATGAGTGTCTTAGGGGATTCACGAAGTCCATATATTGCACAAGTGTACATAACTCACGATAAACATAAGAGATTTGAAGAACGATGGTTAGGTGTTCAAAGTCAAATTATAGAAAACACACACTTAACCAAATGGACAGGACAGATAGCAAGTATGAATTGGGTTACAGTATAATGATCGTTCAGAAGGTTACTATGTAAGGAAGACGATCAGAGCGGGGTAGACACAAGAGAAAATGGAAAGACGAATGAAAGACGACCTGCTATTGAGTACTTCAGTGGAGACTGACGAGCCACTTCAAAGGATTGAGATGTCTCAAGAAAAAGGTACAGGAAAGGGTCTAGTGCGAATGGCTAAAGATCACAGCGGCCCAGGAAAGGCAAGGAAGAGGCCCCAGTACTAAAAAGCACCGTGTTAAGTCATTTAGAACGTTGCCTTTTAGACAAACATCTAATCGGTGAGGTGGTGGGGGAAGGTGAAATTATTCTCCTCGATAAAAACAGAAAACGAACCACAATCCCTCTGGAGCAAAACAAAACAGCGGACAGTAGTACCAACAGCTCAGCCCTCCTCTTGTTATTCCAACTGACATCACACCGTGGGCGTTTGTGGGCGTCACAAAGGGGCGATCCAGAAAATAGACGTAGGAAGGGCAGAGGAAGGGGAGGTCGAATCATACGAGATAAGGCCTGGGCCCGTGATGGCATTATCATCTATTCATGGAATGCTCCCCCTAAACTCATCAGCTTCCATCGATTTTGCCCACTGCTTGAGCATTACAAGGGACGGGGTGGGAGACAAGGCGCAATAATGATCCTTATTATTCCCTGCTCTGCGCCTTGTTCTGGAACACGTGGGCTCCGCTGCTGTTCGTGCTGCTGTTGCTTGGAAAGTGTTAAGTGTTACTTTCTGGGATGAAATTCATTTCGTTTCCGTTTCTCTCGTCTTTTTCCTATTTTTGCCATAAAGTTTAAGTCGGGGGTGGAAAGGACAGGACGCCTGGATATGTGAGAGGGAGGTAGGGAGATGATGTTCGGGAGACTTGCTTCAAAAGAAAGGGAAAAAAATGGAATAGTTTTTATTTCTTAGCTTGACTTAGAAGCTTACGTAGGATTAAAATAAAGTGGAATTGTTCTGTACGAGGAAAATAAAAGTTAGTGGCACTTATGGTAAACGAAAAAAGGAAGGAAAAAATTAATAAGTTTTAGTTCTCCGCTTGACTTAGAAGCTTACGTAGGATAAAAAAAAGTGAAATTGTTTAGTAAGAAGAAAATACGAGTTAGTAGAACTTACGGTAAACGAACAACGGAATGGAAACATTTAATAGTTTTTATTTCTTAGCTTGACTTAGAAGTTTACGTAGGATAAAAAAAAAAGTTAAATAATTTTGTAAGAGGAAAATGCGAGTTAGCAGTACTTATGGTAAACGAAAAAAGGAAGGGAAAAATTAATAAGTTTTAGTTCTTAGCTTGACTTAGAAGCTTACGTAGGAAAAAAAAGCAAGTGGAATTATTTTGTACGAGGAAAATACAAGTTACTAAGAGACAATTCACGGAACTGCCCCATTTGCTGTGATTATATTTAGGATTATGCTTTCCACGCTCCCAGACCATTTTGTAGAATCCAACTGAAAATAACATTGAAATGAATTGTAATTTTTGCTTGACAAACTACACTGAATTGAATTATTCATTCGAGAAGGCCAACTATGCGTTGCTCTTTCACTCACCAGCCGGGGTTATTGAACCGTGTTGTCTGCCTCTAAGCAATTACGCGTTTGAGATCTTCGCTGCCGATACGTCGCCTGGTTTTGTGAACAGACTATGAAACAATAACGCTCTGGGCAATCTGAAATGCCTTCCAGTGAAGGGGTATGTATACGAGTCTGTAACATCACTGAAGTCCTGATTTCTCCTCCGTGCGCTGGTTCGAATCCGTGAGAGGACGAAATTATCATCTTAAAAATCCCCCTTCGGCTAACAACATATATACATATCTATATATGCATACATATGTATATCATATATATAATATATTCACACTTTTTCCTTTACAGAGTGCGGCGTTCCAGGTCTTCACTTTTGGCTCCCAGTAAGTATTTCAGAACTGGTAGTTTTCCTAAGGATGCTTCTTAAAAAAAAAAAAAAAAAAAAACAAAAAAAAAAAAGGTACGTAATTCAAAACCACAGTCAACGGAGCCAAAATGAGTTCTACCGGGACTTCACTAAATTGCTTTGGAATTGAACCCATGCTCTTCTTAGAAAACTAGGAGTTTGTCCTTACGACTGAGATGTGTAATTTGAGGCCAGATGAGGTGAAGTGACTACGGAAGGTTGAGAAATCAATGAGACTTTTCCTAAATGAAGGGACAGATTCCCCGGACTCCCCTGCTGATATCTAAACATCATCATAAGTGCAGGATCAAGTAGCCTGACGAGTGAACTTGTATTTCATCAAACAATGATCAAGTATCGACGAATCGACAAACAGAGGTCTAATTAAAGAGTAAGTGAGCCAAAGGCAGCACTCTCATTAAAATAAGTCACCCTTTTTTCCGCAAATAAACAGCATTCCAGCTCAGTCCGAGAGGGGTTTTAACCTTAAAATTCAAGTAATTTTCCCAACGAAGTCAATTCCCAAACAAGTCGACTTTTTAAAAATCAACAAGTTATGTTTCCGAGATATATCTGTTTTTTTCATCAATTACATCTCCCGGCCAACTCTCCTCTCCCTTCTCCCTCCTCCTCCTTGTTCTTCTTTAATGGCCTCCTTGTGATTATCTGGAATCTGTGCCACTTAAAGATGCTAAATATAGCGAAGAGGAAGAAGAGGAGGAAAAGACCTCCTCACCTTCGCTCGATACTGAAGGACACCAAAAGAACGACAAGAACGACTCTATAAACGATCAAGTGGTGTGATTCCAGTACATGAATACGAGAAATGCATATGAATTCTTGTGAAGAAATTCAAGTATACATGACATTCACCATACCATGAACTGTATACGAATTGTGAAGAAATTCAAGTATACATGACATTCACCTTACCAGGAACGAGTATGTACGCTGGGTTTGTACTCCCTGCACGTGATCTGTTTATTTATTCATTTGTTTTTCGCTTCAAGAGATGAAACAAGCACAAAAGTGTCTGTATCTATCCAAGAGACTATGGAAACAAGAGGAAACTGGTACAACTACCTCTTGGCAGATGGAAGATTATGGCATTTTGGGAACACAGATCCAGGGAGAAAATTCTAAGGTGGGGTTCCTCCAGGATAATATCTCTTGATTTCTCTCAGTGAGCTCGAGAACGGAAATATCAGAAATAAAAGAATTTCTTAAGCTTTTCAATCCCAATATAAGGAAGGAAATATAGGAGCAACAGGATTACTGGCACACTATGTGAACTTTCGGATAGGAGAGGACACATCCCATAAGCGTTTTTAAGTGAAAATTAACCTCTACCATATTTCCTTCGAGTTTCTTTCTGTTTTGTTATAAAAAAAGCAATATCAGGTAAGTTATCTCTCTAGATGCACACAGTTGTTACTATTTCAGGCTATTAGAAACGCGTATTTTCAAGTATGGTCAAGAAAGGCACTATCAGGGATAGCCGTCTCGCCACTTCTAAACAGAGGAAAACGACAAACAAGAACAGAAAAATCAGATAAGAGAAGGCAAGAAAGAAAGGGTCTGAAGGAGGTTACTGATCAAAAGGGAGATAAGGAAAAGGAGACAGAGCACAGACTCCAAAGAACGCACCAGATCTACTTCTGTCAACAACGCCAGGAAAGAAATCGATCAGACAAGAAAAGAGAAATCAAGTTAAGAAAGAAAGGTCTTGCCCACCTGGAGTTTGGGTCAAGACGACCCTCCCAAATTCCTCAGTGGAAGATGATCAGATATGCGTGAGACAGGATGGGATAGACAACAAGACACCCACACCTGTCAAGACATAAATTTGATGATTGACGTATTTCTAGGATGTTATTTTTCATGAAATAGGAACTGCCCACGCAATAGCAATAAACGTCGAGCAATCATCCTTCTTGGGAACTTATTTCTTGTGCCTTGTAAGTAGAAATTTTCCCCACTGGAAAGAACATGCAATGAAAATGTTGACTAAACGTGTATGCAAGATATTTATGGAGGTTATTTAACTGCCTTTCATCCTTTTCTGTTAAAATAACCGGTAAAATTAAACGAGATCTGGGTGCTTCATCCAGCAAGCGGGTGGTGGTCCTAAAGGAAAAAAATGAAGGGCTATCACTTTTTTTTTCATGCCCAAAGGGTACCTCTGTAAGCGAAAATGCAAAACGTGTGAGGAAAACAATATGACTGTGACATTAGAGATAATTTATCTCTCTCGATAGCTAAAGCCAAAACAAGAGCACCGTTGACGCCATAAAAAATTTTAAAATGAAATGGAAAACTCAATTACAACGTGAAGCGTAATCGAAAGTCTGGTCTAGACAAAGCTCATTTAGATGAACCAAAATCGTAAACAAAATCAGGACAAATATTATCAGGTCTTCACTTAATTGTAAAGTTCCATTGCAACAAAGTGAAGAGATAGTTTTTATCTTTTCACAATGCGGTATTGTTTCTTTTACAAATGAAATCTATAACAAAACACAGTTGAAATGAGGAAAAACTTTTGAGATAACCAACTTCTTGATCATTTATTCTTTTCATAAGGTAAAGTTTTCATTCTTAATAACTGTAGGATCATAACATTAAAACACTGTCCATCCATAAATAATTTTAAAAAAATGAACAAATTTAAATTTTCGGAAAAGAATGCTACGGATTTTCTTTCATTTCCACGTATTTTGCCTTTACAATTACCACACATTTTATACCTATTCTTAGCAAGACCCTTTTCTAACCTTGGCTCTAAAATCAGCAGCCGCTGGATAGTCGACCAACCTGCGCCCACTCATTTGCCTAATGCATCCAAAAACCTTTTCCAGGCTAGCCTGATTTAGCAGTTGTTTCCCCAACACGGGGGAACGGTATGTGGAAGATATAAAAATGATTTTCCCAAGTTTTACCAAGAAATGTTGTCTTTATTCTTATCGAAGAATTGAGAAATGCCTATTCGCCTCTCTCCTTTCCCAGGCTACTTCATATGCAGCGCTTCATTATCTTATATATTAAATTCCGAGCCGCTCAATAATTGCCAATGGAAAACCTCATTTGTAAGTCTCCTACGCTGCGAGTCGCTTTGGGAATGTGGCGCCTGACTTTATGGCAGTTCTTCGCAATTCGAAACAAAACGAAATCAATTACCTTCGTCAGGAAATTCGTTACGTTCAGGCGCTTTTTCATATAATAAAGTCTCGCACTACCATATCCATCTATCATGTGGGAAAATAAAAGTACAATATCTATCCCGCCCTGAGAGAGAGAGAGAGAGAGAGAGAGAGAGAGAGAGAGAGAGAGAGAGAGAGTGTCTTTACATGGAAAGGAATAGGCTAGATGAGGAAAGGGACCCAATTGGTTTTGACGTCGAAGCCCATTCGTCTTTTAGATGATGATTTCCAGGCTGTGACGAAGAGCAAATGCAATGTTTCCTTTAATTATCAGTTTCACCTTGGACGTACATTCTGTACGTATATTTATTTTGTCCTTTTCTAATAACTTACCTCATATTTCTGTATTTCCTATTACTTTCTGTCACTTTTTTCAAATGAACGGCATATTCATTGGAACCTTGAATTTCAAGTCATTGGCCCCTGTAGGCTTGTTCATTATCTGGGTAATAATAATAAAGATAATAATAAACATAGAAAATGTACACGTGAATGTAAAGAAGCAACTGGAATTACAAAAGATTCAACCATATAAAAACAAAGTAAAGAATTCCACTCGGCAATGCAAATGCCTTGCTCTGAAATTCCAATTATTTTATACCATTTCATGTATTTAATATAAACTAGTAAAAAATTCCACGAACCACACACACACACACTAACGAATTGTTTCTAATTCCGTCTGAACTCTGCTACCAAGAATCTTTTTCCCAAGCGATCACTACCTCCGTTCTTTTATTCGCCGTCCCACGCATGCAGTCGCTCAAAATACGATGGCATATCGCCTTGCAAATAAGAGGATAGTGGGCTACAGGGGGAGACAAAGCGTATATTAGGAGCGATTGCATATGTATGACCGAAATTTCACACCGTATGAATAAATTTCACTGCGCCAGCAGGTACCGGATTCGTCCATTTTTACGTTCAATGCTTCCATATTTCCAAAATGCATCCCTGTGTTCTATTTCCAAAATGGATTCCTATTTCCAAAAATGCATCCCTATTTCTAAAATGCATTCCTTTTTACAAAAATGCATCCATATTTCCAAAAATGCATTATTTTCCTAAATGCATTCCTTTTTCCAAAAATACACCCCTATATCCAAAAATACATCCCATTTTCCAAAAATACATCCCATTTTCCAAAAATACATCCTATTTTCCAAAAATACATCCCATTTTCCAAAAATACATCCTATTTTCCAAAAATACATCCCATTTTCCAAAAATACATCCCAATTTCCAAAATGAAACCTTATTTCCAAAAATACATCCCTATTTCCAATATGCATTCCTTTATCAAAAAATACATTCCTATTTCGAAAATGCATTCCTATTCCCAAAATGCATCCCTATTTCGAAAATGCATCCCTCTTTCCAAAAATGCATCCCTATTTACAAAATGCATCCCTTTTTCCAAAAATACATCCCTTTTTCCGAAATGAATCCCTATTTGCAAATGCATTTATTTTTCCAAAAATACATCTATATTTCCAAAAATGCATCCCAAGTTCCAAAATGAATCCCTATTTCCAAAATTACATCCCCATTTACAAAATTAATCTGTTTCCAAATTTGCATCGTTTATTACCAAAATGAATCCCTATTTCCAAAATGAATACCTATTTCCAAAATGAATCCCTATTTCCAAAAAACGCGTCCGTCAACAATTGGAAATTACAAGTGAAAATACCGAAACGAAAATAACATACTGGAAATGTCACGGAAATGAAAATAACTCTAACCATTTAAGCCCATTAAAATGTAAATAACTTTCGGCGACGAATGTTAATGAAACTGAAATTGTAATTTGGATCAAAACCCCAAAGCGACTTTTTCCAGATTTAATGCCGAGACGGAAAAGCAATAAATGTCGTGCTTGAGCTCTCTCTTATTCCCCGTCGTTCGTTTCCGTACGTCTCTCTCTCTCTCTCTCTCTCTCTCTCTCTCTCTCTCTCTCTCTCCAGTACAGGCTTGCACTACTCAGTGTTGCCATTTCTTTTGATTAAAAGGTAAGGGACGCATCAGACAAGGCAGTGTTGCCACCTCTCTCTCTCTCTCTCTCTCTCTCTCACTGGCTATCCAAAATCCGTGTTGCCAGCTCCTTTGATCAAAGAGAAGGGCATCTCTCTCTCTTCTCTCTCTCTCTTCTCTCTCTCTCTCTCCTCTCTCTCTCTCTCTCTCTTCCCAATAATCAAAAGGTTGGGGTAGTAAATATAGGTTGCAGTGTCACCAATTCCCACGCTTGGTATAGCGCATGACTCTCTCTCTCTCTCTCTCTCTCTCTCTCTCTCTCACACACACACACAAACACACATCTACAACATGCAGTTTCCCTTACATCAGTAGTACTTATTTTTTTCCGTAAGTGAGTGAATTCAAATTTCATACCGTTACGCCCTAAAATATAGTCGAATTTTGTCAACACAAAACAAAAGACAGAAATTAAACGACCTTATGCGTACACCGCTTTATTAATTTACATTCTATTTAATGCATCTCATCCCTGGTGCTTCGAGGGCGAATTCCATTAACTAACACAAAATATGCCAAGACATAATTTACAGAAGCAATACTAAAACGACGGAAGGGGAAGAAGGTACATTATAGCCATCTCCTTTAATCACCCGGCGATATATTCAATGGCGCCTTGGGTCGATTTCCGCGATAAAATAAACCTCCGGGATGTCGGCGATAATGCGAGGTATTATGGAACAAAATTCACTTGTGGGTTCGGAAAATCTCCTTTTTTGTAAACAAATGCCCCGGGAGAGACTGGCGGGTTTCTCTGAGCGATAAGAAACGAGGTTTTTGGTGGGAAAGCGCGACAGCCGTGAAAGGGTTTGAGTAAACATCGCTCACGACAAACTGGCAAAAGGTAAGAAGTCTCTCTCTCTCTCTCTCTCTCTCTCATTGTAGCAGTTTCTAATACGAAATCGAGTAGCCTCTCTCTTTCACTCATTGCAGCTTCGAATCCACGATTGAGTATTCTCTCTCTCTCTCTCTCTCTCTCTCTCTCTCTCTCTCACAGAAGAAGAAGAAGAAAAAGAAATATCAGATATCTTATACGAGAAAAAGTAAAAAAGAAAAAAATTTAACAGAAGGGAAAATTTTAATTAAAAGAATAAAATGAAAAACTATTAAGTAAAGCAAAAATATTTATCATGCGATGCCCTCGAACAAAGAGGTACAGGAAAAAGTTCGTTACAATGGAGCAAAATGACCAAAAGCAACGATGCAATGATGCAATCTTAATAATGGGAAAACTAATCAATACAGGAGAGGTTGGTTTAAACTGAAGAGACTTCATACTGAAGACATGGAATGAAAAACGAAAACAGAGATTCGAAGATAATTCAAGAGAGATACCCTCCACCTCCAGAAATCAGGAATTGAAACGTTTTAACAATTGGCTACAAAAAACTGGCCTAAAACATTAAGTTAATTTGACCAGTAATGAATTACAGATCATCAAAACGCAACTCCACAGCGACACGAGAAACAAAAGCATGCTACATTAAAAAGATACTGCTGACAAACAAGGCCATCTTTCATTTCTCCGAGTATCAAGGCACGCGCTATTAATTTTTTTTCCCGGCACTAACTAACTAGAAACCGTCTGTTGACTCTGGCGTCCATTGTCGAGATATATTAGGCGGGTGTTTGTACAAGGAGAACGGCAGAAGTAAAGTCAACCGCCCTTATGATACAGCAGGTCATTAAACATGCAGGAAAAGGCCATTAACAACATTCTCCTCTCTCCTTTTATCGGGCGGGGTAGGGGAGGCGACCCTCGGCGTATTACGTGTGGCTGCATAAAGCTAACGTATTTCCTTTTGGGCATAAATAATGGATCTTTCCGAGGTATAGTGGCCGCCGCGGTTTCTAAACCGATATGTATCCACCTTTGCAGCGTTTGGTACGAACCCGTAGTGGGTTACCGTAAAAACATAAACAAAAGACTGCAAATATCATAAACATAATGACCCCCAAGAAATATTAGTCCCATATAACGGAAACCCCCCCCCCCCCCCCCCCCCCCACCACCAAAAAAAAAAAAAAAAAAAAAAAAAGCATGGGTAGATTCGGCATGGGAGTTACTAAGCCTAATCTGTTAGAGTTTAGTTTGCAAAAATTATAAGTTTCTCGAGACGAATAGAGGCAATTCGTAAAAAATAAGAATAGAAAAAAATACGTCATGACTCGAGAACTCGGCAGAGAGGTGACTTTTGAGTGCTCGTTATTTGTTAAAAGGCTATTTACAGAGCAAACCAGCATTTCCCCAAAATAGCTCTCTCTCTCTCTCTCTCTCTCTCTCTCTCTCTCTCTCTCTCTCTCTCTCAGACACAGTCTTTCTTCTCCTTCTCAGATCTGTTTTTCCCCTTTTAGTTTCATGTAAAAGAAAACTATTGTGTCGGCTTTGTCTGTCCGTCCGCCTTCATATCTAAAAGACTACTGAGGGTAGAGGGCTGCAAATTGCTAGGTTGATCATCCACCCTCCAATCATCAAACATACCAAATTGCAACCCTCTAGACTCAGCAGTTTTATTTATTCAAGGTTAAAGTTAGCCAGGGATCGTGCATCTGGCAGCGCTTTCCGGAGCCATGGGACGCACCCTCACTCTACCGCATCTGGTACGCAACTGGAGAGCTGCCGGTCATAGTTGATGGTTTTATACAGCATTATACGTTCTACGGGAAACTCGATTTCTACTTGTTTCTTGAATTTGAGTGAGTGATAATGACCAAAGCCATTCCTTTCTTTGGTCAGGTTATCTCTCTGGGAAGTCAATAGAAATTTCTGTCCCAAGGACTCCTTTCTTAAACGGCGCAGGATTTTATGGCAGAAACAGGGAAACGAAAGGACTAGGGAAGAAAAGTGTCTTGTTTTTATTACATTTCAAGAAGAATGTTTTTATTATATACTTCAGGAAGCGAAATAAGGGGAAAAATGAAATTCTAGGCGTGAATGGAAATCCTATTCTGTTTATTTAGGAAACTGGTTATCACACACATTGACCATACATTTACAGATATAATATATATATATATATATATATATATTATATATATATATATATATAAAATGTATATATATATTATATATATATATAATGTTATATATTACGAATATTATATATAATATAATATATATATAATATATATATATATAGATATTATTTATGTCATATGTATATATATAAAATATGAATTTATGCCGAAGGCCAAGCACTGGGATCTATGAGGCCACGCAACGCTGAATGGGAAATTGAGAGTAAAGGTTTAGGAGATGGTGGAGAGTAAAATGGAATAACAATTATAGAAACGGAGGAGCAGCAAAAGGGATGAATGAGGTTGCAGCTAGAGGCCGAGGGGACGCTGCAAAGAACCTTAAGTAATATGCCTACAGTGCAGTACGTGAGGTGCACTGATGGCACAAACCCTCCCATGCGGGGTAAGTTTAGAAATGAAAATTGTGTAATGGTTTCTAATAAATAGAACTACACTCGAAGGAAGCCTATGGAGTAAACTAGCGCCATAACTCAGGCTACAAAGCGAGAGAGAGAGAGACATGGTTCGTGAGTAAATAACCTTCCTACAGCATCATAATAAAGGACCCTCCTGAACAATGCAAAGAAAACAGATGCAAAGGAACCTTCACAACGTCACATAACTCCGAAACTCACAAAAGAGGAGTCTCGGACGTTCTTTTTTTTTTTTTTTTTTTAATCCTTATAATGCGGAAGAAATTTTTCACCAACAGTCCAAGACTCACTATGTATCCGGAAACACAAAAGAGAGGATGAGATATATTTGGCAGCTCACGAAGATGAAATATCTGAACATTTTATTCTATCTCCGCCCATAAAGAGAATCGCTATAGTTATAATCTCTCTCTCTCTCTCTCTCTCTCTCTCTCTCTCTCTCTCGTAATATATCCGTCTACCCATTTAATTATATGGAATTTATATTAAAAAAAACTCCATCTCAAAACCCATACACCTAATCTCTCCCTACTATATGCTTAATATGAAATCGATCTGAAAACTTATCTAGTATTTTTCAGCTCCAACTAATACAGCATTTCCACTCTCTAAGAGACTGCACGTACAACAGTCTTGAAAGCAAGCGTTCGTGTCTACCATTTACCACATTTGTTTCATAAACAAATTCAGTCTGTTATGAGACGACCGAGGAAACGGAGGAAAAGCAAATTCTTGAATGATATTCCAAGTGCAGAATCTGACGAATCATTTTTATGTGAAAATGCTATACAAAGCGCATGTACAAACTTATATATATAACTTATATAGATATATATATATATAATCTATATATTATACATATATGAATATATGTATATATGTATCTATATATATATATAGTAATATATATATATATATCTATATATTATATAATATATTAATTATAATATATATATATAATATATATAAAATATATATATAGTCACTAAAGCCCTGATTTCTCATCTGTCTGCTGGTTCGAATCCACGAGAAGACGAAATTATTATTAACTAAAATATTCCCCCTCGGTTAACATATATGAATATAAATTAATTCCGACGTAGAGCGAATTGGATATTAAAGGACATTTGTAGCTTAATGCACTTATATGAATCACGGTGACGTGATGAAAATTCATTAAAAAATATATATATCTATATGTATATATCTACAAAGGTGAATGTGTGTCTGCGCGCTTCCAGAACATTATCCCCTGTCGCCCAAAACCGCTAGAACGCGGCTAGATATTCTGAGGGGATAGGGTGGAGGTGGGGCCCCCATGGGGCCCCCCCGGGGAGTGTTGTATGAGTGGGGGAGGGGGGAGGGGTCGCATCGCATCGGGTAGCAACAGAAAGAACCGGCCTCCTCCCGAAATGCGAAAGAATGCAGAATTCGCAAACGAGGCGTCTTTTCTTTATATATTTTGTTGCGTCGGTCTTCTTTCCTCCTCTCCTTTCTAAGGAAGGAAGGAAGACGCAATAACGGAGCGAACAACAGGAAGGAAGGAAGGAAGGAGATTCTGAAACTCAATTACGATCCTTCAGAAAAGGCCGTGTAAAATCGGCTATCCTGTCGCAGAGACCATTAGGTTTTTTTTGTTTTTGTTTTTTCTTTCTTTCTTTTTGCACTCCTGCCCTTTTTTTCGCTCATGCTACAAATGGAGTTTGTTTGATAATCGTCTTGCTCTTGAGAGAAAAGCTTTCCTAGAAAATAGATAGAAATAGACCATTCATCTACAATATGATTTCCACGCTTTGATGGAAACAGATAAAAATAGACTATTCATCTACAATATGATTTCCACGCTTTGATGAAAATAGAGAGAAATAGACTATTCATCTAAAATATGCTTTGCTAAGACATTAAAACCTTTACACTGAGTGCAATATAAAGCATCAAAGACTGTGAAAACTGTCAGATAAGTGATTTATAATAAAATATATATTCTACAAGCAAGAGTTTTGTATACCAATTATACAAGCCTCATGTGTAATGGTTACTATAGTTGATGCTAACGAATCTCAAGGTGGCATTATCATGCCCTAGAAACCTATCGGTCAATAGTGAGTGTGAGTGCATGCACATGATACGTAAAGGAAACTGCTGTCCAAATAGGTATTAATGAATATCGTCAATTAGTTGATTTCCAAATTTGGAGGGCTTTGTTAATTTATAACGCTGTTGACTATAATTCACAGGTGAAATTGGACGCACCGTTGACCGTTACATTCCCAGGGCATGATCGTGAAACCTTCAGACTCGTTGGGTATGGGTATAAATGCACATTTATTCTCCTCGCTACCTTCAACCTTCGAAAAACGTCAGTCTCGTGGGTCTGTCCATAAAAAGAAAGGCCTTCGAAAAGAATGGAAAGGGATACTCACGAATAGTTGTCAATAACATCTAAACGCTTCAGTTACTACGACGGGATCCTTCTCAATGTCTCATATAGCCATCTGCATTGCAGGGTCTGCACAATGCTTAGGTCCCATACCTTATTTTTGTTTAATGTGCCTTGTACCATCGACTCTTTGTTAGTGTTTGTTTGCCATCTGTTTCAGCAATCTCTCTCTCTCTCTCTCTCTCTCTCTCTGCGTCAATAACCTCGTCATTGCGACGCCAATAAGAACTAACAAATCAATCAACAAAATCTCTCTCTCTCTCTCTCTCTCTCTCTCTCTCAGCTACATATTTCTCAGTTCTTCTAGCCAAACGCCGTTCAAAATCTACTTTCGTACAAAAACAAAAACAAAAAATGAATACTGAAGGGAATAACTATTTGTCAATAGTTATTCCCTGTCTCTGCCGATTCTTTCCGAAATTCTCTCTTTCTAAGGTGTCTGTTTCCTATGGGTGGTCACCTTTTATTTGGGAAGTATACTATTATCTTCTCCAACATCAAGTTCCTATTTCGTCCACGAACACAGCTCAAATGAATACGGTCCTAAGCTAAACATATGAAATAATATCGAAAAATTATAGTTTGTCAGGGAAAAATTACATCGGCCGCAGCACAGGAATGTCGTATGTTACCGTACATCACAGTTCCCCATTGGACGAGTGGATTTCGAGCTCGGCTACCAATCCGGTGGTCCAAAGTTCGATTCTCGGCTCGGCCAACGCGGAACCAGAGGAATTTATTTCTGGCGATAGAAATTCATTTCTCGATATGATGTGGTTCGGATCCCACAGTAAGCTGTAGGTCCCGTTGCTAGGTAACCAATTGGTTTCTAGACACGTGAAAATATCTAATCCTTGGGGCTAGCCCTAGAAGAGCTGGTAAAACTAAGATATACTTTTTTTTTTCTTTTAGACCGTACATCACAAGGAAGCGTGCTTATGACTGAATGCGAATACCAAAGTATATAGAATAAACTCCCTTATTCTACATACCTTGGCTAATACGAAACGGAATTAGTAAAATTCGTTCTTCAATTTCTCTTTGAGACTTCAAATTTAAACCTAGTGTTTGGCTTAAGGACCGAAGATGAACTAAAGCAATTATTCGGTATAGATTCATCACTGAAATCTTTTTGGCCTTAATGACTCTTAGGAACTTTTAATTCTCGATGAATATCTCACAGCTTTGAGGGCACACGTGGAAATCAGTGGTTCCTATACTTCTTGCTTATAACCACCCTTAAAACAATTAATAATTTGGGAAATGATTATACACTCACACGCAAAACAGGATAATCCTTAACAAAACACAAATCCTGTATGCTTGTGCAAGTATATAAGAATGTGAGAATACATAGCTACAAAATATACTTCAAATACTCTTTATATAACAACTGTTACGTAACGGTGCAGCCAAACATACTCCTGACACTGACAAAAAAAAAAGAAAAAAAAAGTAGTGCAGCAATAAGCAATTTGGCAACTCTCAGTTTTAAAAAAATGCAAATTTATGATGCGATTTGGCTAACCAACTTTAATGTATAAATTATATTACCTGGAAATATCTAACTCCCAGGTCAGTTATTATACGAAGATGGATTTAGGTATTCAAGACAACTAACTTTTCCATATATCTAAATGACAAATGACTGAATTAAAAAGACTATACCAACATACCAACGCCTTTCTGCTTTCGTACAGATAATACGCACAAGCTATTCAGCACCAATCTCTCTCTCTCTCTCTCTCTCTTCTCTCTCTCTCTCTCTCTCTCTCTCTCCATTGATTCTAAACTGTCATCACCGTTATTTATGACAATCCAATTAGTGTCTAGAGTGAATCCTGTGACATTTCCTACGAAAACGCCCTGAAATTGAAATCCACATCATCCAAAAAGAAATAGAAAGTCAAATATTCCCGTCTCATAAAAAGTGACGTTCGCCGACGTAATTCATTTTTCACATCGACGATTAAATCCTGGAACAAAGACTGGAACTCCTATCAACATGATTCATGAATCTGATAAACTCTACCAATAAATCAAGTATCCAAAGGTTATTATTTATCGTTACGAACGGAAAGGAAATGCGCAAAAACAAGGAAGTAAATAAGTAATTCATATTGCAAAAAACAAAATATAAAATAGATAAATATAGAACAAAAATGTTACAAGCTTAGTGGTTAAACGTTGAATAGAGTAAATTGTTATAGAGGAGTAATATAATAAGAACTAACCAAAAAGGAAAACTTAAAACTGAAATGTTAATGGGGATGTAAGAAACATTAGTGACCAGATAAAGAGGAAAAATATTAAAATCAAATCTCGAAGTGTGAAAATATGGGCAACTGAGAAAAATGGCAAAACAGATAACGAACCTCCAAATTAGCTATAGACTTAAAAACTAAAATTAAGAAAAAAATTGAATCATTTTTTGAGCTGACGAAAATCGTTATATTGTCTATAAATTAAAACAACTCTGTAAAAAAAGGAACAAACATTCAGCGCCGTAAAAGGCCAAGGTGAAAAATGGTAGGAGAGGCGAAGAGCAGGAGGAAGGAGGAAGTTCAGACGAAACATAAACAAACACAATAAACATGGCGCTAAGATCAATAAACATAAACAAACACAATAAACATAGATGCTTGAATGCATACCGAGGAGGAGAATCACCAAAAAGGAAACAGGTAATTGAATCCCCTTGGAAGAGGAGGTTGAGAGAGAGAGAGAGAGAGAGAGAGAGAGAGAGAGAGAGAGAGAGAGAGAGAGAGAGAGAGAGAGAGAGAGAGATGATTTACTACAGCCTGTTGGGTCTGAATCTCAAGCTGATTTAATTTCATCAATAAACAGATTTAAAGCATCGAGATCTCCTTCCACAGTAATGCATTGTTGACAGAGAGAGAGAGAGAAACTGACTGTCTGACACTGGGATGCGGAAATTAAAAGTGATCAATAAATGCATACAAGGCATCAACAATTTCGATAAAAGTGATACTGAGCTTGAGAGAGAGAGAGAGAGAGAGAGAGAGAGAGAGAGAGATAATAAATCTGGTGCTGGGATCCGGAAATTACAAATGACAGATATATATATATATATATATATATATATATATATATGATATATATATATATATATATATATATATATATATAAAGCATCAAGAATTTCGACTGAGAGATACGAAGCTTGGAGAGAGAGAGAGAGAAACAATAAGTACTAAGAATAAGTCTGTTGCTATGATCCGGAAATTAAAAAATGATCAGTAAACAAATCCAAAGCATCAAGAACCTGATGAGAGAGAGAGAGAGAGAGAGAGAGAGAGAGAGAGAGAGAGAGAGAGAGAAGAGAATTGTTTGTTACCAGGATCCGGGAACTGTTTATCTTATATCTATTTCAGCTGAAGAGGGAAGGAAAGGATAGGAATACAGCCGACCAGAAATAGAGAATGGCGATTTCGACAACTCCTCTCGAGGGGCTGTTCCTCGCATTTCTTTCTCTGCATCATCAATAACCTGCTCTTCGGCTGCATAATCAAGGCCACCAAAAATAGACTCATCTTTCATTTGTCTCGGTATAATGCTTGTTTGCTTGTATGTTGTTTTTACGTTGCATGGATCCAGTGGTTATTCAGCAACGGGACCAACGGCTTTACGTGACTTCCGAACCACGTCAGAGAGAGTGAACTTCCATCACCAGAAATACTCATCTCTAACCCCTCAGTGAATGCCCGAGAATCGAACTCGCGGCCACCGAGGTAGCAGGCCAAGACCATACCAGTCACGCCACTGAGGCGCTTAATGCTGCATGAGCCGCGGCCATGAAACTTTAACCACCTCCCGGTGGTGACCTGTCTTATATCTTTACCAGACGTGCCATTATGTTTAACTTTAACCTTAAAATAAAAGCTACTGAGGCTAGAGGGCTGCAATTTGCTATGTTTGATGCTTGGAGGGTGGATGACCAACATACCAATTTGCAGCCCTCTACCCTCAGAAGTTTTTAAGATCTGAGGGCGGACAGGAAAAATGCGGACGGACAGGTAAAGCCATCTCAATAGTTAGCTTTTACAAGAAACTAATACGACCTGAAAACTAAAATCACTTTGATGAACACTTTACAGAAAACTTGTTACAGGACACTCGATTTCATAACACTGGAAAAAAAAACTCTAAAATAATCTGGTCTCTTTGGACGTCTGTTATTTATTCAAGAGAATTATTATGATTGATTATGCTGACGGTTTAAGGTTGCGGCCTGCAAATTTATTGCTGAGTAATAAATTTTTTTATCTTGGCGCATCACCAAAGGGAAAATATTCATGACAGGCGGCGTCTATAAGTATGTCATTATTTATAAGAATGATACGCGACTGTTACGTATATTATCTCTCTCTCTCTCCTCTCTCTCTCTCTCTCTCTCTCTCTCTCTCTCTCTCTCTTTGTCCTTTTATAACTTGATCTTTGTCTTGACTGCATACAAGTTTATATATAAATATATATATATATATATATATATATATATATATATATATATATATATATATATATATATATATATATATATATATATATATATATATATATATATATATATATATATATATATATATATACATAGTATATGTACATCGAGATTAAAAGTCTTCGTTATTTATGATGCAAGATATATCCCAATCTGACTATACTCTCTCTCTCTCTCTCTCTCTCTCTCAAATTTCATAACAAAGCTTCCATATACTGTTTCACCAAACCTAATCAAGAACGCCCCTCACCCCAACTTTTTTGTTTGTTTGTTTGTCAGTAAACCGCACTAAAAAAACTGCTATGATATCCGATCCCATCATTCCTTTAATGTTATATGACCTGCGGCATTTACGAGGGGTCTGTGTTGCGCTGGCCGATGAAAAGCAGTAAATTCGACTTATCTTTTATGAGCGGCAGCTGACGTTGGAATACAAATGGCTAATGATGCGCCCTGTCTATACGGATGGTTGGCTGGTGAGGACGCATATACGGTACACGCATGTATAAACAGAAATACCTTAAGAAGCTTGCGTGACGAAGTCTGCAACGCAGGAGCGTTATAACTTCGATGTAAAATTACAAAAATACTTTTTTGTTTTACAAAAATACTTTTTTTTTACATTTACTATAGACAGATAATTTGCTAGGGATAATGCATGTAAAAGTTTAGCAAACTAATGGCAGTTTACTATTTTGAGAATAAACCAGTTTGAAGAAATGTCGTTTGAAATTTAGATAAAACGACAGAATTAAAACTCGCTCATTGTCCTATTTTGTTTCAATATCAATATAAACTCGTCATAATCTGCATATAAAAACACAATTCATGCAGAGAATCATCCTCACTTGCACAACATTCTCGGCAAAGATGGCAGAATCTCGTTACTTCAAAACATCTTATTATGCCACGGCCCCTGACTCAGTTGTTTATCCAACTATGCCTAGCTAATCATTAATTTTCTCATTTAACATTCAAATATCCTAGCAAGGTCGTGCGTTAGTGCAGGGAGTTTAACGCCCCCGTTTGGGATGAGTTTAAAGTTAAATCAGAAAAAGAACATTATCATCAATATAGAAAGTTAAGCAGCTCCTGAAAATGTAAAGAGAGCAAATGAACTTTCACGACGGTCCTAGAATATTTCGGTAACGAATAACACCATGGAAGGTTACTGACAAAAATAAATAAACTGAAGTTCGTGAAACCTTATAATAGACTGTATAAGGCTCGCAGTTATTCTTTAGTATCTAATAAATCAACGAGTATGTTAGAAATTGATTAAACTACCTTATGAATCTTTTTCGAAACCCCTTCTTCAAAATCATAAGCAAGGACCTGATCGGCGTGGCAACGCAATAAACTTCGATTATTTTAATTTATATTTTTTAAGTATGAGTAAAGATCACTCTGTAGGTGCATGACACCATTTGTTTCATTTTGACATTGATGCAGCTGGGAAGACATCCGCTTGGCGGGCCGTTTGCCAGCAACTGGTTATATGGTTGGAAGGTGGCCAGCAGTGTTGCATCAAGAATGCGTCATGATTGCGTATTAGTTCCGACAGGCGGATCTTTTAGTCTTGTCGCTAATTTATGACTTCCTCGTCCCTCCTATAACATGCCCTTTTATTTAAAACTTTCGTCTGGGACGTTACGTTTATGAAACTAGCGTGCGTCTGTTTGTCTCGTGGTTCCTCGGGAGACTAAAGTGGCTATCTCCGTTTTTAAAACTTGCATGCGTCTGTTTGTCTCGTGGTTCCTCTGGAGACTACAGCGGCTATCTCTCAAAAGGTACGTTTTTAAAACTTGGGAGCGTCTGTTTGTCTCGTGGTTCCTCTGGAGACTACATTGGCTATCTCTCAAAAGGTACGGTTTTAAAACTTGCAAGCGTCTGCTTGTCTCGTGGCTCGTCTGGAAACCAAAGAGGTTGCCTGTAGTAATCCGGCTATCAGGAGCTTATGGTCAAGGTCGTTCATAGAGTAAGGATTAAGGATTTCAGCTCAGCTTGGACAGGACGAAGAACCAGTTGCCTGATAAAATGACGAGATGAAATTGGGTTGGAAGTAAAAAAAAAAAAAAAAAGAGAGAGAGAGAGAGAGAGAGAGAGAGAGAGAGAGAGAGAGAGAGAGAGAGAGAGACATAAAAGATGTCATCTGCTTAGGTTTATCGTTTCCCAATCGAAGAAAACAATCCTTTGAAATATCTACTGGATTCTGATGTCAACCTGGATCCGTATACGAGTCGGATTATAGTATATAGTATATTATTATATATATATATATATATATATATATATATGTGTGTTTTCACCAAAGGTCGTCTTTCCCGGAAACTCCTTTTATAAGCAAGATTAATTGTAAATTTCAGATTGACATTCGGGGAAGAACTGAACGAGTTTATTTAAGTTCCCATTCCATACACCAAGAAGTAAAAATAACATCAAATTCTATAGAATACACTTCCTTTTCGTAGCATTGTCTTCTTTGCGAACAATTGCCCCTCATAAATGACTAACAAAGGTTTACTATAAGATTCTAATTATTGAATTGTTGGAAAAGGTTATTTGTAGCACATCCCTTATATCTAACTGATAGTCGCGTTGAAAATGAAAGCGTTGATATATCCTACGGTATTAACAGGAAAACAGAATTCTGATTCCATTAGCGTAAAATACACAATAACGAAAACACCAGACCTTCACATTCCACAAGTAAATGGAACAGAAAGACTATATCGAAATATGCTACATTATCGATGTGATATTTTTACCCTAATATGTCCTTACTCGTTCTAAAGTCATGAAACAGAAGCAATCATAGCTATTAGAAAATTCTCTTGAATCGTTTAAGTAATTGCTAAAGCGCCCTACATCACTTTTACGAGAGAAACTGCTTTGAAAATTCGAAAAGTTGGTGAACCCCCCCCCCCCCCCCACACCCCGTGCGCTAAGACCAACGAACAACCGGGAAACAATACATTACAGATAATAGACTATGATAAAGTACAGAGCAGTTACAAAATTCAGTTTATGATCCATTAACGGTACAGCATTATATCAACCATGAAAATGTTCTCCGCTTTAATAACGAAAGATTATTATAAAAGAATTTACCGTGCTACTTTGCCTTGCTATTTACGCGTCACCTCTGCGGTGCTATAGTAGATTGACATCAACCGTGCATTTGATGTCTAGGCCAGTCCCTTACGACGCTCCTGATTAGCTGTTGATAAGCCAATGAAAGGGCTGGAAATTCTGTCTTTCTCGAGAGTTCACATGGGTAGGATCCATGTTCCACCTATCCTGAGGGATACGTCTTTCAAAAGTACCCCTCAGGAGAGGTGGAACACACATCCTACCTATATGAACTCTCGAGAGAGACAGATTTTACAGCCCTGTGATTGGCTTATCAACAGCTAATCAGGAGCGTCGTAAGGGACTGGCCTCGACTACAAATGCACTGTTGATGTCAATCTACTATAGTACTAAACAAAGCGGAAGCTCAATAGGGCGCAGTGTTTTAGTACTAGCCCCTCAGGGATCACAGATATCGTTTATCATTAAAATTTGTCGAACAAAAAATACATAAAAGGGGTATATGATACTTTGATACCTGAGGGGCTACAACTAAACAAGGCGTCCCATTGAGAGTCCTGCTTAGTAGTAGCACATCGGAGTAGATGATGCGTAGATAACAAGCCAAGCACCCAAAAGTAGCACGGAATTTAGTCTCTCTCGTCGGAGGGTAATATAATTCTCAGAATTATCGGAATACTCCTATCAGAGGATTCAAGTCCAGGACGAACGTAGTACCTGAAGCATCATAAATAAAGCATGATACCCCTCAGGAAAGAAATGTATTTATTAATCAAACGAAACTGAAAAAATATGCACGTAGCTGAAGTTGGGTCATGCCTTGGGACCCACAATTCATTCATATGCCTCGGAGAAAATAAAATTGGAAGTTTCAAGAACTGAAACTTGAAAATACACATTGAAGCTTAACGATGTTATTGCGGCGATAACTGGAAATGAAGATATGCCAGCAGCACGAAGCACATATTCCTAAGCATTTTTACGTAACGTGTACCGAAGGCCAAAATACATGAGAGGGGATAGGCAATAGAATGAAAACAAGTACTACTGCAGCAATGGAATCGGCTTACTTATCCCACGGGCAATTCAGACCCTTGAATAGTCCATTAGCTTCAACCAGACATGATGCATCAAGTGTTATAGTTATAAAGTTACTGAGCAAATCATACGAAATAAGTCTACTTTATATTCACTAACTATAGTGTTTTGCATGTCTGTCATGTCAGAAGTGACATCGGTACCAGTTATAATATTAGGCGGATCAAGTTTTACAAAATACGTGTTTATGTTATGAAAACAATTCTGAAGTTTCTGTAGATAGCGAGAACAACTGGAGCAACAACAGGAGCAACACCACTTAAAACATGGCGGTCCCCGAAGAATCCCAGGAACAAAATCCATATGGGTCTTCGAATATGCCTGAGGCTTTTAAAACTATTCCCATTACAAGACACTGTTGACTGTCAAGAACTTCCCTTGGAGCTTAGTCGAGAGGAACCTGTATTGCAATGTACTGTGCAAATGAAAAATGTCACGTAAGAATTAAACTCACTACATTCTTGACGTGTAGCAGACATATTTGGTGTAAAGAAAGTCTTTTCAGATAAGGCTGTTTAAAAGACTTAGGAATATTATTTTTCCTAGGGAGAAATCACCTTCTTTTATTCTTGAGGCTTCTCGCTGATCTGAATCTCTTAAGTAGAATTATCCAGAAAATTTAAATTATTGCCAAATTCAGAGAAACCCACAATGACACAAATTCAAAAAAAGAATTTTCATACCGATTCCTCAAAATCAGATATGGACCTCATGAGCCACAGTGTAAAAAGCAAATATTATGCCAGACTACCTGAATAGGCAGTGTTATTCACAGCACAACTGACAGTTTTAGTACATACTTTGCAGCTTAAAACACATCTAAGAATAAGGAATATGGACTCTCTCAATCAGCTTAATGCTTTCATGCTTCAGTCCAAAAGGCTCATTTTGGTATCCTTGGAAACGGTTATAGCACAAAAGAAGGGTAAAATAGCAGCACTTTCGTACGTGGTTGGCATATAAAAGGTCCCCATTGTGATATGAAGAGGCCCATACTGTCATGTATTTTAAGGAAATAACTGTAAATGGTCCATTAAAAAAAAAATACAAAAATATAAGCGATAGTATCCAGCCTTGGTCATCTTTCTTCCCATTAGAAAGACAGACACATGACGCGTTAACAAGATCTTTAACGTAATATTTTACCCTAATGGAAATAATACACATGAATTTGCTTACTATATGTTAATGACATTGGGGAACATACAGATCTACTACCAAGATAATATGTGAACTCGTGACAGAGAAACACCTAGCATAAATCCTTGGCAGAAATGTTGAGAGAAGGGTGATATTCATGTTAAATTTCTTGTCAAAAATATAAGCGGAAGATAACGATCAATTTCTCGTTCGCCTCTCATCATATTAATATATATCTTCTTGATTTGAATTTTAATTTAATCTTAATCTAAACACCACCAATATTTTCATAAAAGTGCCGAATCTGTCCATTCATGGAAATCTTATTTCTAATTAAGTTTTGTAAATAATTTTAAAGCAAGCTAAATGTGTCAAATTGCAAACAAATGTGTATTCAAATATTTAAGATTCTGTCATGAAAAATTTCTTAGTCTTATTTTGATCAGGTCAGAACTAGGTAAGGGAACTTGTTTGTTTGGTACATTGGCCTCCAAATGAGACAAATAGATTTCCCCATACTTCAAGATCACCGACTTGAAAATATTAATTCCGTCTTTAATATATTCCACTAACAATGTCTCACCCACAAATATCAATGCCAGTCCAAGCAGGCTCGCAAATGTTTTATTCTCGTTACCAATCCAACAGGAAACTTTCTTGGTATGGACGAATCGATGGATGTATGGTGTTTAAGAACCAAAAAGAAGGCACTAGAAGAAAGAAGTCATCCAGTAACGTAATGAGCTAAGAAATTATAGCCAGTGGAAAGAATGGCGATGAAAAATGTGGCATCTTAAAATAAAGTCCCAAGGTAGAAAATTATGGGAAACTGAGGAAGTCTGATGAACATTTAAAAATCAATAAAACCGAATCTTGCCGAACATTTAGAATGAAAATAAATTGCAACGGCCTTTGGAGAGAGAGAGAGAGAGAGAGAGAGAGGAGAGAGAGAGATAATCTTGTCCTAAGAACGAACATTTAGAATGTCAACAAACTGCAACGGCACAGAGAGAGAGAGAGAGAGAGAGAGAGAGAGAGAGAGAGTAATCTTGTCCTAAGAACGAACATTTAGAATGTCAACAAACTGCAACGGCGAGAGAGAGAGAGAGAGAGAGAGAGAGATAATCTTGTCCTAAGAACGAACATTTAGAATGTCAACAAACTGCAACGGCCTTTAGAGAGAGAGAGAGAGAGAGAGAGAGAGAGAGAGAGAGAGAGAGAGAGAGAGAGAGAGATAATCTTGTCCTAAGAACGAACATTTAGAATGTCAACAAACTGCAACGGCCTTTAGAGAGAGAGAGAGAGAGAGAGAGAGAGAGAGAGAGAGAGGAAATCTTGCCCAAGACCAAACATTTAGAAAATCAACCAACAGCAACGGTCTTCACCAAATGCATATACACCTGACGGCATCGTCGTCAAACGGGGTTTGGGGGGCGGGGGGGGGATGGCCAGTTACTTATCCCGTGTGGTTAAGGGAGGCCTCATAGTGGCGTATCCATAAAGTCTGCAGCTTCAAACCCATAAAGTCAAAAGTTTCACCGAGCTGAAGAACTAAATGGCCCCTAATGCTTTGTTTTGCACCTGGTCCCACAACTCGCCCTGCCGAATTTTTCCCCTCAGGGAGTTGCAGTGTCTGTACATTTAAGAGGATAGAGGAAAAACGAGAGAGAGAAAGGGTTAGGGGAAAGGAAGGATGGTAAAATGAAAATTCTTATTTCAAGCTATTTATAATTTGGGATTTGTATGACTATGAATCACATACATAAAAAGAGCCCTTTTTTTAAATATTTTACGTAGACCAAGAACAGGCTACTCACGTCGATACATGCACAGCCATTATCTGGTAAATTTCGTCGAAAGTAGTTATTTAAGCAAAGTACAGAGTGAAGTAATATGTGCTGTAATTACTCAATATTTTATTTATGTTTATACTGCATATTCAGTGTTCAAGCTGTTAATACATCTTGTACTTTAATTTGTGCAATATTTTAAGCAGATGAGATCAAACATGTATGTACTATATATATATATATACTATATATATATACTATATATATATACATATATATATATAATATTATATATATATATTACACCACACATATATATATTATATATATATATATATATAACATAATATATATACATATACATGTTTGATCTCATCTGCTTAAAATATTGCACAAATTAAAGTACAAGATGTATTAATACATCTTGTACTTTAATTTGTGATGCAATATTTTATATTTTAAGCAGATAGAGAACAAACGTATAATATAATATATATATATATATATATATATATATATATATATATATAATATATATAAAAGTACAATGAAATATAACGGAACCTGCCTAAAGCATCAGAACATACTAGAGAATCGATCTCAGGAAGTCTTGAAAGAACGCCTGATGCAATGATGCGATATATTTGTTACGGAATGTTGCGATGTTACTGAAAAATTCGACTACTTCTTCCCAAACTCTTGATGATGGAAAGACTTTCGATAATATTTTCTGTCAATGAATGTGACTTGTAAAACCAATTAAATAAGTCGTAAGTGATACAAGAATGAAAATTGTTTTGAACAAATTTACTCATGCAGGCTAATTTTTCGACTACTTCCAAAACTCTTGACGAGATTACTTTCTGTTCGTGAAATTAACTTAAACTAGCAAAACAAATGAAACAAGTCATAAGTGACGAAAGAATGAAAAATGAAAGAATTCTCATTATAAATGCTGACTATTTTCTGAATATTCACTAAACCCTAATTCTGTTTTCACATTCTAAGGTTAGTTCGTATCGCATTTCATTAACGTCATTCACCCTTATCGAGGCGCTCGGCTGGAAACAAAATCTCTCTCTCTCTCTCTCTCTCTCTGCCCTCCACTCCGTCGAGACTTTCCCAGGAGTTCCTTTTCACTTAATATTCTAAAGCCCCACTACAACTACCCTTCCATTCCCTTCTCGGTGTTATTTCCCCATCCAGAACTTTTCCTCCCCCTTCAACTTTCGTGTCTCTCTCTCTCTCTCTCTCTGTTACGTTCGTTGACGATTCACCCGCGATTCTTCTCTTTCTGTTTTCTTCTCGTTGTGTTGTCTGGTTTCTCTTTGTTTTCTCTTTCTTCGTTTTTCATTTGGGGGACGTTCGTGGGTGAACATTATTTTTCCCTTTTGACTTGTTCGTCTTTTGTTCTTCACTTTCGTCAGAATGTCCCTTTGGTTGATATTTATGAGAAATTATGTATATAAATGCAAATATAAAAATGTATATGTATATACATATATTAAATATATGTAAATATATAAATACATAAATATTCAGGTCTCGGCGCATATGAGAGAGGGAGAGAAACTTCTCTCATTCCTTGTACTTTTTTGAGGTACAAAAAATTATATATATATATTATATATATATATATATATATATATATATATATATATATATATATATATATCATATACATTTATATGTAAGAGTCATATCACATTACCGTGATTCATATACATACATCGAGCTACAAATGTCCTTTAATATCTAATTCGCTCTACCTCGGAATTAATATATTTTCATATATGTTAACGAAGGGGAATTTTATATGTATGTATGTATGTGTATTATGTATATATATATAGATATATATATATATATATATCTATATATATATATATATATATATAGATATCATATATATATTTATAGATTTATGTAATATAGATACATAGATATAGACGCACATTATTATAAATTATGTGTTCGTATACTCACCACGATTGCTCACAAATGCGCGCGTGCGATATCGCCCGTTTTCCGTCGCAATAAAATATATATGATCCGCCAAATCCCACAAAACCGAACAGTTAATAGACACATCAAAATTTTTTCCACGCCCGAAAATAAAGCGCAACATTAAATTGAAATGAATGAAAGGCCGGAGCCGCCTCGCACATGAATTCCCACCTCGACTTTATTTATGTTCTTTTGCAATCTAACTTCGCATTTGTCATCCCCTCTCCCTCACCTTCCCCTCACCTTGTCACCGCTAGCTCTCCCCTCGACGCGAGTTGTCAAAATGTTAACAATTTATTCGCGATGCGTCCGAAATGCAAAAGCTTTCTTCAACAATAATGGCAAAATGATTTAGTCATTTGCATCTCTTGGCGACGAGTTGCATTAGGTTTTGTGTTACTGTGTTTGCTGAGCGAACCGCAACAATAAATATAAAATTATCATTATCACAGTTAATAATAATAATAATAATAATAATAATAATAATAATAATAATAATAATAATAATAATAATAATAATGATGAATCTAAGTAACTTTTTCCACATTTTCTGATATATACAATATCCCTGTTTACGACAAGAGGCATTTGTCCAAAACAAATAATTAAACAACCACAATACCCTCTTAACCATGCAGATACATGTAAAAAGTGGCCTGCAGATTCTTTTAATAAATAAAATTATATATATATATATATATATATTATATATATATCTATATATATATAGATATATATATATATGATATATATATATATATAATTATAATATGAACTTTAACGTTTACATTGTTACATAGAGTTCTTACCCAGTATCTCAAGTGGCCTCTTTCGTCTTCATTACTTAAATATTTTATACCCTTTTTACCGGTAATTAAAACGAAATCTTTGACTCTAAATACACGCACTCCAACTAATTCCTTGGTCTTGCCTTATCCCAACCATTCACCCGAATTACTCAAGACGTTTCCTCCTTATCCTCTCCTTCGATCTTTCCCCTTTTATATCCTTTCATATCCTCTTCCATCAAGTTACCCTTTCGTTATTGCTTTTTCTATCCCCTTTCGTCAAATCGACCCTCTCGTCCATTTCAATTACGTTCGCATAATTAGGTCGTGATGGCGCTCTCTCTCTCTCTCTCTCTCTCTCTCTCTCTCTCTCTCTCTCTCTCTCTCTCTTCGTCCTTTCATCCACTTTCCTCGTCTTTCCTTCGATTTCTTTCCATTTTTCTTTTTTCCCCTCATCCATAATCTTAATTTTCTTCTTCCTATTCTCCATCATCCTAAAGCTCAATTTCCTTCCTTTTCTCCCTCATCCTGAAGCTTAATTTTCTTAATTTTCTTTTTCTTCCTCATCCTAAAGCTTAATTTACTCCTTCCTTTTTTCCCTCATCCTAAAGCTTGATTTACTTCTTCCTTTTCGCCCTCGTTCTAAAGCTTAATTTTCTTCTTCTTCTCCTCATCCTAAAGCTTAATTTTCTTCCTTTTTCTCCTTATCCTAAAATTGCTTCTTCCTTTACTCTGTCCTAAATCTTAATCCTCTTCTTTTACTCCTTCATCCTAAAGCTTAATTTTCTTTTTCCTTTTCGCCCTCATCCTGAAGCTTAATCCTCTTCTTCTCCCTTATCCCAAAGCTCAATTTTTTCTTCCATTTCTCCACCATCCTAAAGCTTCATTATTTCTTCCTTTTTTCCCTCATCCTAAAGCTTATTTCCTCCCTTTCTCCCTCATCCTAAAGCTTATTTCTTCCCTTTCTCCCTAATCCCTAAGCTTAATTTTTTCTTGACTTACTCCCTCATCGTAAAGCTTAATTATTTCTTCCTCCTTTTCTCCCTCATCCTGAAGCTTAATATTCTTTTTTCTTTTCTCCCTCATCCTGAACTCAATCCTCTTTTTCTCCCTCATCCTTAAGCTTAATTTTTTCTTCTTCCCTTTTTCCCTCATCCCAAAGACTAATTTTTCCTTTTTCTTCCCTTTCTCCCTCCTCCTAAAGCTTAATTATTTCTTCCTCCTTTCCTCCCTCATCCTGAAACTTAATGGCAACCGGCAAAGCAGCAGCGCAGAGCCTCCTACCGTGACCTTCTCTGAGAGAGCGATTATCATAAATTACACGAGCAGATTACTTTGTGACGTCATTCCTGATAAGGGTGAAGCGACCATACTTGGAGGCACTTCCCGATCGCGTTAAGTCTCTCTCTCTCTCTCTCTCTCTTCTCTCTCTCTCTCTCTCTCTAAGTAAAAGAGATAATGACGCCACATGCTACTCGACAGAACCTACGTATCACAGCTAAATAGGCTGCAATCTTCACACACTTTACACAATCTGTTTACACACCAGTAATATTATTTACCCACAGGTGGAATCGATTAGGAATCTGCGAGTCTGCGACGCCCACACACACACACACACACATACACACACACTCCCAGCTGCCAATTTTCAGTAGCATTCAATAGTTATGTCCGACGTTCTAAGTTTAGTCCTGCTTTTATGTCTCGTCTTTTCGGTTATCGTATAATACATAGGGATCAATAAATATTCTAAAACAGTCTCGTTCACTTTAGCAATGTCCTTAGAATTTAGGATTTCACGTCTTTTCAGGATTCAGTATATGTATAAAGAAATAGAAGATTATAGAACTGACACATCATCCTTATAATTCCCCAGTCATTTTTTATTCAAATTACTTTAATTGATGCTGGTTCCTGACACCGCTAGAATCAATATTTACGTTGCATGTTCGTTAATCAATCAACAGGGTTGAGATTCTATAAACACTACCGGAGTTATCGATAAATATTGATAAGAGATATGAAAACCTGCTTAAGAATTCATACTTGCTCGAGCTTAGACGATACAGTCAAAGCTTAAATCTTATCATCCATTTTTATAAATAATTTTCTGAACAACTATTTCGCCTTTTCCAATATTAACACATCATGCAAATCATGAATGTCGAGAATCAGTATCCCACAGTAACTAGCCTATCTTATATCTGCCATATCTGCCATGTATATAAAGACCCCACCAAAAAATAAAAAAATAAGTTGAAACTCTCCACTGAGCCACCGGAGAGACCATTCCATTATCATTGTCATGTGTAAGGTTATGAACAATTGTTCCATATACTAGTCTTTCGCTCGTCTTGTATCTTCCCACAAAAGTGATAAGACAATTTTCATTAAGCTTCCAGAGAGAGTATTTCCCTACCACTGTCATACTGTAATTTAGACTGATATTTCAGAGTTCAACAACTGTAACCGCAAAACTTTCCCTTTTGATTCATCTCCCATCTTAAAATTCTACTTCAGGGGAAGGGAATATAAAATTAAGGCCCATTACCAAGGGCTGAGACCTATGAGGTAATTCAGCACTGAAATGGAAACTGAATGTTAAAGGCTATAAATATATTAAAGGTGTAAAAAAACCATTATTAGGAGAAAGCGGAAAGAAAAATGGAAGATAATATGAACGGAGGAACAGTAAAAGGAATGAAAGGAGTTGCAGCTAGTGACCGAAAGGACGCTGCAAAGGACCTTGAATAACGGCCTACAGTGCACCGCGTGAGGTACACTGACGGCGCCATCCCCCCTCCCCCCCTAACCCCACTACGGTGTTTACCGAAAGGGGAACATTCGGAAAGGAAGATTACGTTTCTTTCTCTACTATTGGCTTTGCCCAAGTCTTAAATATCCCTCTGGTTCTTTCAGCGCTCTCCCAAGCCCAAGACTTCCCTTACACGCAGGATTATTTCCCAAGGGACGACCCTAAATATACAGAAATACGTCCCCGTTAGTTAATTATTATTCTTTTATAAACTAAGGCCACCCTCTCCAATGCCAATATAGAATTCAAGCGTCCTCATAACGGTCAAATTTGGACGGGTAAAATAACATATTTTGTGGAACGCAACGGCCGTAATCTATGTATGGTTTTGTCATGGGGAAAGTATTCTTTTATAAAAATGGCAGCGCTAGCCATACCTTCGGAATGCAATATGATATTCCGGTATTTTTTGCTCTGGATGATATTGATGTGCGGGTGTGTCTGCGTGAGTGTACGCATGTAAAAAACGGAAGGCTGTACACTTTTAATACCACCCTCTTTAAATAGCTAAGAGTTGCATGGTAAATGATATGATTATATATATAATCATATATGTATGTGTGCATAACTGAATCACGAAAAAATGGAACGTAATGAATATATAAATAGTCAGTATGCAAAGCCTCTGTTCGACATTTGATCAATTTTCGTGTTAATGGCGTTAATTACTTCAGGGTATTTTAAGTATATAATATATATATATATATATATATATATATATATATATATATATATATATATATATATATTTATATGCAATTTGTGATTATATATATACATGTATATTTATATATATATATATATAATATATATATATATATATATACATACATGTATATATATAATCACAAATTGCACGAAGGAAAGAGAAACGACGGCGTTCTGCAAGGCCTTTCGACGTCTTGTCCTTTACTTAGCAGTCTGCCAAGTAAAGGACAAGAAGTCGAAAGGGCCTTGCAGAACTTCGTCGTTTCTCTTGCCTTCGTGGAATTTGTGATTATATATACATGTGTGTTTTATATTATATATATATATATATATATATATATATATATATATATATATATATATATTATATATATATATATATATATATATATATATATATAATTATATACTTAAATACCCTGAAGTAATTAACGCCATTAACACGAAAATTGATCAAATGGCGAACAGAGGCTTTGCATACTGACTATTTACATATATCTGTGTGAAATTTCAGCCAACTTCCTGATGAAATATTACAAAGAGGTACCACTCAACAAAATTTACTGTTCAGAAAAAATCTCCCTTGTTCTAATGTTCTTTTCTTGACGAGCATTAGTCCTGTAACTCGAACGAACAGAAAAACAATAAGAATCAACGATGCAAAGATAACTATGGCTTGGATACACTAAATACAAACAAAGTACAGTTCCTTGCAAGAGCAGGCTACCTTTTCTGTCAATTTAACTAACAGACAATGAAAAAAAATCTTGGATACTCTACATGCTATCAGGTATTGACTTGCTTGCAAAAGCCGACTACCTTGCTCAGTCGATTTGATCCGAAAAAACAGTACAAATTCCATGCACGTTTCTCTACCCAAACAGGAAGATCATACCGGGCCGAAGCCATTGAGAGAGGAATTGCAAAATGAAAGGATTTAACGGCGATCACTGAATTCAATTCCTGCCTCCAAAAAACCGAAAGGAAAATAACCCATCCAGTTTCTGCTCCCCTGTTGTCGGTTGAGACAAGCCGAGCATGATATTTCAAATGAAGATTATATATTTAGCTACAAATGTCCTTCAATATCTAATTCGCTCTACTTCAGGATCAATATATTTTTAAATATGTTAACTGAAGGGAATTTTTTTAGTTAACATATATGAAAATATATTAATTCTGGGGTAGTGCGAGTTAGATACTAAAGGACATTAAAGTAGCTTAATGCGATGAATCACGGTGATTTGATCAGACACACACACACAGATATATATATATATAATATATATATATATATATATATATATGTGTGTGTGTGTGTGTGTGTGTGTGTGTGTGTGTGTGTGTGTGTGTGTGTGTGTGTGTGTGTGTAACGTATAGAACTCCATATTGAAAGCAAAATGATGATAAAACTTATTCGAATATTCAAGTTTTAGTTGATTATAGGAGAAAAAGATCCATTAAAAGGAAGTTTGCCTTTAAGAAGGACGCTAAATCTGATAACAAAAGTAATCGTAAACTTGGATCAATAGTAGTAGTAGTAGTATAATAATAATAATAATAATAATAATAATAATAATAATAATAATAATCAAGCACGCATCAAAGCTTATAGACCATCACTGACGACCGTTGCATGAAACAATTTCGTCAGAGTGATTAGGATAATCCAAGCATAATGAGCGGGACTAAATTACCAGGCACGCCAATTCATTGGACGTTAATTGCCCGTCTAACTGAAAACGAAGCGACGAACTGGTTATATCACCCGTTTCATTTTGATGTTTAGAATGCCAGTGTGCGGGGACATTCATGTGGAAGAAAATTACACACATATATATATATATAGTATATAAATATATATATATATATATATATATATATATATATATATATATATATATATATATATATATATATATTACACAATATATATACATAAACACACCCACATACACAAAACCCCACACTTGTGCGCGAAGGACCCACAGGGTAAAACTAAGGGCACGAAATGAATGACCTTAGGGTTAGTTTCTTTCTCCAACACGCATTTATCTCTTTCTCTTCCATTTATTCCCACATGCACAGAGGGCGCTGTTTGGAATTTATAGACTATAAAAGAAACCGTTCCACGTTCAGGGTCTCTCTCTCTCTCTCTCTCTCTCTCTCTCTCTCTCTCTCTCTGCGCGTGGGAGCTGCCAGACCCTCGCATGCAAACACAGGGAAATTCAGCAGAGCAGCAAGATGAGGTTAATTGGGAGGTTATTAGATTAGGATCATTATGGCCAAGTTGAAAACATCCAGATATGGTGAAAATAGAGGGCGAGACTTTCTTTTCCGTTATTATCCTTTTTCTCTCGGGAAAATTGAAGTGACTACTTTCTTCAGGAAATGAAGAATTGCTCGTGAAGTCATTTCGACTATTCTGTCCATGGTGAGAAAATTAATGCGTATTACATAACCTAGATATGATGAAGCTTCTCTTCGAAGAATTCACTTATCGTCCGAACAAATTGTTGCAGAAACTAAGCAAATTTGCAAATTATAGACAGCCAATGCAGTTTATAACTAGTTCTATCCATCAACTTACTTGACTTCAATTGATCTTTAATTTCTCTTTCCTAATCGTTCAAATACCATTAACTTGTCCTGATATTTTGACACTGAAAAGTTGTCAGTCTTAAAATACGGGTTGCTACGTATAGGTCAACACCCCCCCCCCCCCCCCCCAACTTCTTTGCCAACGCGAAATCAGAGAAATTTTATTTCTTGATAGGAATTCATATCTCGATAGGAATTCATTTCTCGATGTGGTTCGGATTCCACAATAAGCTGCAGGTCCTGTTGCTAGGAGAGCTGTTGATCAGCTCAGTGATCTGGTTAAAATAAGATATACTTAACTTTTTATAGTTCAACGTCTAACCTACGATCAACGATTTCGACGAGATGGAAAACCAGCTTGAGAGTATTTTGAAGTTGATGATTCTAAATTCTGGGCTTCGATTTCAAGATTAATCGCTGATGTTAACAAATAAAGTTTTCTCAAAATTACAAAACTTTTTGCTTGTTTAAATTCTTTTTAATATGGATAACCTTCGACAACAGCTGGTTCAGCCAATGAAATCTGGCAGCAAGGTTGTTGCTGGTGGCAGGTAGGTAAGAAGCAGTGTACCACCCACACACCTGTCGGTAACCAAGTTATTTTTTTTTCTTTGACTGCAAGGACAAAAGTGTTGAAAGTTACCTGTGATGTAAAATACTTTAGGTTTGTATGCATGGGAAAAACTTAAAAGTTGTCTTGAATGGGATTTGTTCCTGTAAGAATACAAATCTGATTTTTAAATGGAAACGCATTTATAAGAGATTTTGTTCCACAAAACACGATTGGCAATGTTTCGAAGGATCAGAACCTGAGGTTATCATCCTCAGCCATATTCTAAACAGGCAAGAGACTGAAGGGATGGCTTGTCACCACCAGGGAATACCACCTTCCCAATCAAGAATACTGAGCAGGGGATGGCTAACTTCTGTAATTTCCTATATTTTCCTACTATACAGTTGGACATCCTAAACTGGAGACTGATAGGAAAGCCAGTGTGTGACTCGCCAAGGAGATTCAGCCTCTGGGAAAGACCCAGGGTAATTCTGTCTTTTCATAACAGAATAATAAATCCAGATCCAGATCAGTTACTGTAAGTATCATTATCCAGGGACGAAAAACACCCTGAACTCAGATATTCCCCTTGTTAATGAAAGGGAGAGAACACGCCGTTCAACTATGAATACAGAATAGGCTAATATGTATATTCAAGAAACAAGAATATATTCCCAGTAAAGCTCCAAGATTTTTTCGCAACGGACGATATTTATGGTTTGGAAAACGCACATTAATCATATGAGCTACCCATAACCAAGCCAGCTTCATCTTATATAAGACAGAAGCAGTTATCGGGAATTATTTAGGAGGAAATACTATTCTCGAAAGTGGGCCACCACTGAAAGGTTTAAGCCTATTTGCTTATCTCATAAGCTTCTTGTATTTTTTTTTTTTACACATTCAGGATCTGAGCTTACTTCCCTAACACAGCCACTTTATCGAAATCAAATATTCCCAGTGAAAGCTTCTCAAGATTTCCCTCGTGTTAGAAGAGAAATGGGATATTAATAAGACAAATCTTCAACATAACATAGAATAACTTTCTGAAATAATATATATATATATATATATATATATATATTATATATATATATATATATATATATAGATATATAATATATATATATATATCTAAATGCTTCTAAACCAAGAACATACACGAGAAATTTAACAGCACGCCTAACAACACGATATATCACGTCAGGCATAATTAGAAAAACATATATCGTAAATAACCAATAACTAACAACAGAAACAACGCCAACTGCTTTCTCTGACTATCAATTTCAATTGTAGCGCTTCCCTCCACTACTCTCAGAATCTGGAAATTTCTTCTCTCAGGTGTAGTAAGAGTACCCGGCTTCCTACACAGTAATTTAACAACTGTGAAACTATTAACGAATGCTTTAAGGAGTTGAGACTGCTTCCCTATTTGATGTTTCTGATGGACCATTGTAGACAATCAGTCGACATTACTGGAATTTTTCTAATTCATGACATAACATGGCGTAAGGTCTCGGAAAATTTCATAGCATAACGAGGTCAGACACTTGCATTGAACGAAATCATAATACGTACGGGCATTGTAAAAAATTTAAGGATTCAACGAAGGAATGACACTTTCCTTGACAATTAGAGCATATTGATATAGATAGATATATTATTGAATTTAGACCAAAGGCTAAGCGATGGGACTTATAAGGTCATTCAACGATAAAATAGTGGGGAATGGTTTGAAAGGTATAACAGGAGGAAAGCCTCATGGTTGCAGTATGAATTTTTTTATTTATATAGATTTTTGGCATTATGCCAAGCACTGGGGCAACTAAGGCCATTCAGCGCTGAAACGGAAATCGAAATTAAAAGGTTTAAAAGGTGTTACAGGAGGAAAACCTCGCAGTTGCACTATGAAACAATTGTTAGAAAAGGGTGGACAGTAAGATGCAAGAAAGATAATATGAGCGGAGGTACTGCAAAAGGAATAAAAGTAGTTGCAGCTAGGGGCCGAAGGGACACTGCAAAGAATCTTAAGTAAGGCCTAGATTGCACCGAATGAGGTGCACTGATGGCACTACCCCCTACGGAAAGTTGCATTAAGAAACAATTGTTAGGAGAGGGTGGATAGCAAGATGGAAGAAAGAGAATATGAACGGAGGTACAGTCAAAGGAATGTAAGAGCCTTGCAGCTAGGGGCCGACAATTAGAACAAGGCATCCAAATGTATTTAGGAAAGTCAAATCAGGTCGTCATTTCGGAGGACCAGTGTAACCTAACATGAGGATCCATCCTAATCAGTTCCGTCCCAGACAAGATATAAGACAGGGGGCCAATGCGTTTCAGCTGATGAAACTGACCAAGGTGCGTGACTACATCAAGACAGAAATGAACCTAACTGATGAGGGGGATTAACCCAGGTAATGACAAGATTAAAGTAGTTTATTATGAGTTAAAGCTGTGCCTCTCGTCTGGACAAAAGGGCATTGCTATGAATCAGTTTTATTTATCTGCAATAAAAAGGATTTGGTCTTTTTATTTATTATCGAGGTGTGTGGTGTGTGTGTGTGTGTGTCTAGAGGGGGGGGGGGGGTGTCGTCTCTTTACGTATATTTATAGAAGGTCCAAAAATAAAGCATCGTAAATTACTATAATAACACAAATTATTCTTTCCTATTGGCCCCAAATAGAAGGGTGCCACTTTTGGAGCCATCTAAAACACCTGCATAACCAAATAGCACCATTAAAGGTTCCCTAGCCGTAATTAAATGTTGAATGGCCATCTCAGTTCCAGTGCCATTTACAAATGCTTTCCAGATTTGTCTTCAAAATTTCATTGACAGCTAAGGATTAATTATGAAGCACGTTCATAAATACAATGTGATTTAATAGCATATAATAGTCGACTTTCGGCAATAATAAGCAATCTTCCTTCATTTGTAACATGACAGAGGAAATGACTGAATTCAATGTGACGGGTACAGTCTTTATGGTTATGCATATTGTGGAAAGGGCGAAAATGCAATTGCAACACTTATATCACTGTGGGAATAATATCATATAAATATTGGGTTGTCCTGACGAGGAGAACAAACCCTTTCGATACAGTTTAACAAAGACGTGAATTTTATGCAGCACTTATTTAATTCTTGTAACATATAACTACCCTAAGACAAAAAGGCTAAGGCATCTTAACCTCCAAATCGCCTGTAGTCTTAAAAAAAATCTTTAAAAAATCTCTTCTTGTCTTCAACAACCTTCGTGACTAAACTATTTCGAATTCCCCCTCCTCCCCTCCACCCCAAAAAACTGCCTATGATCCAGAACGTGTCATTATAACCGGGGGATATGAAAGCAATTTTACAGCAAAAGGGTCCCGCAAACTCCCTGCGGCCAAAGTGTTATTGGCTCCCCAAAATTGATACTCGAAGATCTTAAATGGCTATCAACTCTGGGTAGCGGGGTCGAGGAAGCCTGTAGAATCCACCTGTAGCTATGTTCTGCAAACTTATTTCTTGCTAATACGCTAAGATCTTTGTTAAATTCAAATCAGGGTTCTAACACGTACTCTTGCTTCCGAATTAACGTCATTTCCCTTCATTTTAACTTTGTGTCTAGCCTTTAAAATGTTCCACCTGATTCTATGGATATTATAAGAAAAAAAGAAAACTTAAAACTCACGTGAACAAACCTGCATCAAAACTATCTAAAATTAGCAGTAAGTTATCGCTGCCTCGCTGAAAAAGCGACATTTTAAAGAATGTTCTCCCTACCAAAACGTCTCTAGGCCATGATTAATGGCGATGATATCATGGATTTGACGCCATCATTTTCTAAAAAATTTTGAAAAGGAAAACCAGAGATTTTTGTATTCTAGGACGTAATTATTAGTTATGATGAAAAAATACGATAACTGCTTTCTGTAAATCTAGGCAATAACTCGGCACGGACTGCAGGGAATACGACAGCCACTAGGGATTGGGGCGTCAAATACAGTCGACCCCCCAAAAATAACGGTAATTACTTAATAAGCAAACGATAATACTATAGGAAACTGTAATTTCCAAATAAATACCCGACGCGGAGTTATTACTTAAGATCTACCCTGCTTTCAGTCACAACACAGGAAAAATAAATATGCTCTAAATTTCTTCCGCCTTAAAAGCACTCGACTTTTCCCACCCCATTAAAACCTATTACTCAGATTAATGAAATACAATGAATAAGGTAGAATGACGCCATGCCTTAGCTAATTCATTGTATATGGCAGTCATAGAAGGGAAATACTTCACAAAATGAGAAGAACATTATATTCCCGAGGTATCAAGCAAATTTATTCCATCACGGGCTGCTCTTGTGAACAAGAGCCCGTGCCAGCACATGGCAGGCTTAATCTAAACCAACGAAGCGAATAACTTTAGACAAGGTCTAGAGAATACTCAAGACTAAACCTTAAATTGAGCGGCTAAACGTTCAGGAAAGTTAAGAAGAATGAGGGTTCAACTCTACAC
>NC_061095.1:24943589-24998589 GCF_015104395.2 Macrobrachium nipponense | reverse complement strand
GCAAGTCGTAAGACAAATGCAGTTTTGCAACCACGGGGACAATTCCAAATCCTGTTAGCCTTTCTTGACTACTATGGGTTTCAGATCCGATGGATTAAGGTGAATGGGTTTCTGTCTGGTGGATGGGCGGGGCAACATTTCGTAAAACGATGTTTACCTTGCTTACGTAATGAATGTTTTTCGACTCTTGGCTCGCAATCATTGGCCATGGCGTCGGCTAGATCATTTTTACTCTATAAAAATTAAAACTATCGGGTTTAGGTTATTGATAATGCTGACAAAATTTGTGTGTAGTTGTAAAATATACATATGTCAACTTTCAGCTACATCCGATGCTTTGATAAGGAGCAAAATCCAAAAAACCGTGTTACAGAGGCCCTGAATTTCATAGTAACTCCGTCTACTATTCTAGGACAGTCTTGTACTAACTACGGTCTCCCAGGAACTACTCAGGTGTGTCAAAATGAACTGCTTTGAAGAGAGGAACAGGAGTATGGAGAGTTACGAAATAAGTTATAAAATCGTCTCTTTACTTCCCCCAGTATTACAAATGGAGCTCGAAAAAAGTTCACGTTTTTTTCTAAATAATAATAAATAATAAACTTAGGAGTGTTCTCAGGCATTCTGATAACTTGGGAGTGTTCTCGGGGATTCCGATACAATCTGGGGACCAAATCACTGTTCTGGTGACTCTGTGATAATTTCTCTTTTGTCACATGTCTGATTGGTGACGAATAGTCAATTCCTTGAGCGTCAACAGGAGCCTTGTGATACTGCAGACCAAAAACACTTACAATAGCATTTTTGGAATCAAATTTTTAATCTTATGTCCCGACTAGAATTGAATGGTGAAGGACCATATGGAGTATACTTTAATGTTGCATGATCAGGAGTTATATTTTAAGAAAACTGTATAGAATTGTGGCAAAATTACTAAGAGACATTGATTATGTATTAAGAAAACTTTACAGAACTGAGACTCAAATAAATATCTTTCTCTTTAATGTGAGAAAATCTGTTACCAACGACAAATCCACTTACCTGACATTTGATTCAGTCTTAAATAGCTTATATTTTCCAGGTCTGCATGTAATGAGAAAAATAGAACGGGTATTAGCAACTAAGGCATTGAATACAAACATTGTTTTCATTTGTGTTTTCAGCTTTTCTTCATCAAACTCTTTCTAAGATTAGGATCCGATACTATAACGTACATTTAAACATAAAATTATAGAAATAAATACTGACGTACTTGGGGTGAAACTAAAAATAAAAAACCATAATCACTTTTGTATGTTTAACATCTTTATTGTAGACAAGACATCACTGCCGGGTTTTTATTTTTGGGGGAAAGAAGAAGATAATGAAATAAGACAAGAAAATAAAATGGAGATGAAACTCACCTCGACAAAAAAAAAGTCCTTAAAGTGATCTGGTCACATTCTCTATAACGACATCCTATGAAACAATGATTTGGATTCTACTGATTTGATCCTACTCATTAATACCAGCCCTTTCCTTTTTTTATACAGAAGACTATGTAAACCTAGAAAGTAATCCCAAAGAAAATGAAATTCACTTGTGCACAGTTACAATCGCCATCATTACTGGCTGGGGAGAACCTTCTTTGCATGACAGTTCTACAGTGACTAGATTAGTTCTGGATGGATACGACTATTTATACTCAGCATCCTAAAAGCCTCTTTCCCCCTACAGCTGGGGTTCAAGGGGAATCTCAAGTCGTCTTGACAAACTAGACGTGAAGGCGTTGTCACTGCGCACTCGCGCACACGCACACCACACAGCACTTTTACAAAAAACTTATATCAATACGAACAAAGAGAGAAGAAAAAATAATAATAAAACATTCACATGCCTGAAACCGGAATAGCGACTCGAAGTGCCTACCACATTATTTGTTCTGGGATGTCATGGCTGACAGGGGAAATAGAGAGAGGACTCTTCCGAGGATTTTTTTCTTTAAAAGATACTTCGGGTCAGAAATTCTGGTCTCAGGCGGTGTAGAGTGACGACACACAACCATGTTTCTTTTCCTTTTAAGAAATGAACAGAGAAAAAGACTACGTACGAACATAAATATATATAATCCTATACATGTAAATTATCTAATCAATTTTGCTTGTCTCTTCGGCCTGATCTTTTTAGGAACTAAAGATTACTCATTACTGAAGACTTGTTCTTTTTTATTTTTTTAACAAGTCATTCATATTAAGTTGACACATAATCGGTTTTCATTTTCTTCTTGGATATACATTTTTCACTGACTAACTATCAGACTAACAACATAAAATAACTACAATAAACATTTCAAAATGGCAAATCATAAGGTGTTTTGAGCCGCGACATCACAGCGTTCGAGTTTTGTGTTTATTTGACAGCAACATCAAGAATTTTGAATGGAAACTGAAAAAGATCATATCAAACGAAATAAAGCTTGTGAATCAATGTTGTATTAGCAGTGTGCATATTGCTAACAAACAAATGAGCGTTGCAGGCGTTAAGACTGCTTGACGACAGACAGCACCAGGTTTCGAATCTCTCTCTCAAGTGTGTGTGTGCGTGTTCCGAAAAAAAATAAATAACCGTATTTACAAAGCACAATACTGAATGCACTTTTGAACAATAAAAGCAAAAAATAACATCAAAAGCTTCTCTTGTTAGCATCATGAAATATAGAATGAATCCAAGTTTGATTTGATGAACATAACAGCAACAAAGACAGGAGGGTTCAATGTTGTCTGAATCGGCATTTTGAATCGAAAGAATGGCCGCGGAAATAGATAAAAAAAAATAAAAATAAAAAATGCTGCTCTTTATTCCAGCAGATCTTCGGACCTGTTTGCGACAGCGGCGTTAGCAGCAATAGTAGCAGCAACAGCAGCATCAGCGGTAGCAGCAGCAGCAGTAGCAGAAGCGGGAGTGATGATGACGTCATCCGCTTCGTGAGATGTAGTAGTAGGTCCCTCCTGCTGTGGTGGTGGTTCCTCTTCGCCAAGGGCTTCGTCTCCTTCGGTGTCTAGGGCGGCTGTTGGCAGGTGGTCCTCCTCGGCGACGGCTTCGGCTTCTGTTCCTAGAAAAGCGCGCAACCTAGTCGTATATTCGGAAGGGGGAAAGAGAAAAGGGGGAGAGACCATGCAGCAAAGGTCAACAGAAAATAGGAGGCAATGAAGGGGAGAAGAAGTTATAAATGAAAAAAAAAAAAAGTCAAGGTAGGCTTGCGCAAGGTGTGTCTGTATATATATATATATATATATATATATATATATATATATATATATATATAATATATATGCTTAAAAATCACAGCAGATGCACGTGACTTCATTAAATAAGCGAATACCACAGAAATGATTGGCAGAAATCCAATCGCTTTCGTCTTTACTAAGACATTGTCTTAGTAAAGACGAAAGCGCTTGGATTTCTGCCTATCATTTTCCTGTGGTATTCGCTTATATATATATAATATATATATATATATATATATATATATATATATATATATATATATATATATATATATATATATATATGAATTCTTATCACATCACCGTGATTCATATATACATGCATTAAGCTACAAATGTCCTTTAAGACCGATTTTTTAGTTAATAATAATTTCGTCCTCTCGCGGGTTCGAACCAGCGCCCAGTCGATGACGTCACTGAAGTCCTGATTTCTCCTCAGTCCGCTGGGCGGTGGTTCGAACCCACGAGAGGACGAAATTATTATCAACTAAAAAATTCACCTTCGGTTAACATATATGAAAATATATTAATGCAGAGGTACAGCGAATTGGAAATTAAGGACATTTGTAGTTTAATGATATATATATAAATATCATATATATATATACTATATATATATATATATATATATATATATATATATATATATATATATATATATATATATATATATATATGGTTAGTATGACTGGGTAGGTGGTGGGCAGGTAAATAAGTGCAAGGTCACTCGTCTGCAGACCTGACGTGAAGGAATTGACACAAACTCTTCTTATACGACAGTCAACCAGCCATATAGGAAAGGGTTTGAGTCACTTATACTTCGTAAGGTCTTCGTGTATGTCGTTGTGTACGCGTATTGTGGTTTGCTGAGTGATCCTTCTATTGAAATTATTCTCCAATTTTTTTTTAACAACTCATCTGTTCATTGTCGACTTTGTTTTCCCTTTATTGAAATTCAAAACAGATTACTAATACATAACGAACGATGGTGGTTATACCTGTAAATAACTGACCTTCGAAAACAAAACAAAAGATATGCAATTCATCAAGTTGTTTAATGAAAACACACAATGTAAGAATTAATCTAATTAATTTGTCCACAACCAGACAACAGCATAGATTGAAGTAAGCGGCAAAAGAGCGTCAGAGTTTTAGGTTTTGATTTCATATCTCGCAATCTTTTGTTTTTACTAATACTGGGTTGGTACTGACTTCGGGTGCCTTCCATACAGTCTGAAAGTGCCGAGTTACCTAACCATTAAATGACAACCATGAGGACCAATCAAGCCACCTTTCCCTTCAGTTTATGGAGGTTATATTTCACCATCTGAATCTTTGAACTCTGAGACTTAAAGTTAAAATAATAATTTTGTCTTACAGCTCAAACGAACTCCTGTGAAGTCGATGTTACTCGTCGACTCCAGGCTAACACTATTGCAATTCTATATAGCAAATAATCAATAATAATTTACGACATTAATTATGAATTCATAGTTTTTTTCCAAGATTATATTATCACTAATTTAACCTTCCACGTTCTGGGAATGTATGATTGTCTCATGCAATATGACTCATACATATTCTTTCTGTTGATTGTTCTTTGCTCATACGTCCGTTATAGTTCCAAATGAATTTTCACAAGACTAATGAATAAGTAGCTTTAAATGATCTAAATACGAAATCTTACGAGAAGTCCTTAAAAACCTCCCTATGCTAGAATGATAGCGAAATACCCCAGCATTTGAAATAAGAAGCTATGGATAAATAGTATAATAATGACGGAAATATTTTATGATGAGTAAAAAAAAAACAATAGATAAGTAGTAAAGACGATGGATAGATAATTATATATAAGAATAACAATACGACTAATGTAATTGATCCAAAATGTAAACGCTTTGCAGCCTTGATATTTTCACTATTTTCTTGAATACTTTGTTAATTTATTTTCAAGGAACGACACAAAGACGACAAGAACACAACCCTCCATCAGTACCTATTTCTTTATTTTCTTGGTCAAAAAATGTGAGTAATATTATCAAATAACGACCGAGGCTTCCTGTTCGCTAGCAGTGTTCCTAAATAGTGTATAACTCAACTTTATATTTTATTTCTCTATGTTTTTTCTTGTCTGGTATTTAACGTGCCCATACAAGTTATCTATAAAGTTTATCTCTAAAAAGGGCAGTTCGTGACCTCTAACTTCGCTTAAGAACGAATTATAAATAAATGACTATTTTTTTAGCAACTGCGATCGACTTGCACAATGATAATTGGCAGTATAAGATTAAACCCCTAAATTAACGAGATACTCAAATGTTCGTCTTAAATTGTTAAAATCTATATATGTCCCTCTGAAGTCAAAATTAAAACTAATGATAAATCTAAGATGAAAATGAAACCAACAGTACCCTGACACATCAGAACAGACCTGATAGCCTCTACAATCTGGGCATTTTACCTAGGGTAACGACGTGGCACTTTCCCTAAGTAAGGTGGACCTAAGGTGCCAGATTGACCTACCTCAGGCGCTCCTTCACTCACACCAATCTCACACACGGCGGGAGTTGAGTCATCTTTCGCGTGACGATGTCTCGGTAAAATAAATAAAATTATAATTTTGGGAAATAGAAGGATATTTTCACGTCAGTGGGAGGTTCCTAGCCGCGGGTATGGGTGGAATTAGGTGGATTTGGCTGGATGAAAAATCAGGAATTCTCATAGGAATATGAAAGCAAAACATGTATGAAACCTACATTTGTGGACAGGGCCACTAGAAGAAATGCTTATTATGCATCATGATTACATCTACAATTATGTATGTAATTTGACGAGAAGAACTATAAACATTTTACCTAAAATCTACTTTACACAATAACTGACAATTTGACAAACTGTACAAAACGTGAAGGAAGTTCAGAAAAGATTTTGGACACTGTTGAGTTGTCTTCGTCCAAACTTTCGTTAAAGACAAATCAAGACAGAGAAACGGCTTTTGATTATTTTTCTCAGAAGTAATGTCCAATCACAAGAAAAAACGTCTCACTCTCCATCTAGAAAGATCTGAACATAGCCTACTGTGATGACTACAGAATCCAAGCGTGTCTTAAAATCTGTAGTCGAGTCAGTGACATATGTAGTACAGGCGAGTTTCCAATTAATAAGAGAAGTGAGTAGGAAGAAGAGCTAGTTTCCAGCTGGGAAATAAAGCAAACAGAAGGAGTCAGCAGTAATGAGTCAGATTATGTAGGGGTTACTGTACCCATTTCCTTTCCAGTAACAAAAATAAATAAATAAATAAATAAATACAGTCACAAACTTGATCAAAACGTTCACTAAGGAATGACACACAATATCACGTCTTGATTAAACCTACAGGTGTCTTTTTGTTACTGCAAATCGTCAGTAGTACGTAACCCCTTACCAGACTAGAATACTTTAAAAGGGGATTCTTATGGATCAAAAGGGTGTACATTATCGTACATCTCATCTGGACAGAAACAGGGGTGTAATTTGGAGCTTTCGTAAATTTTTAAAAATCCAGCTCTTGGACTTAAATTAGTGAAGTTCAATTTCTAACACTATTTACAGTAAAAATGATCACCTGTTGAATACTCTCTCCAGATCAGATCGCTCAGCAGCTGATAATACAAAACTCTTTAATGTCTTTAGAGTGAATAAATGACAAGTGTTACTTGACACAAAAGATTAGGCAGTAGTTATTGTAAATCATTGTTAAGAAAACAATTTCCTCTTAGAAAGGAATTTATAGTAGTATGGTTCACGACTAATATTAGTTTACTGAAGGATTGTTTCAAATACCACACTTTTAAGCGAAAACTTAATTTCCTCTTATATTATAGTTATAATCATCGAAAGATTAACCACTGACAGCACTTAAGATCTTATCAGCAAATTAAGACATAAATAGCAGCTGTGATATACATTTATATATCAATAGGAACAATGTACAGTAGGAGGTCAAGTATACATACCCACATGAGATCCGGAGAATGATGGACTAGCTACTGCTTCTACTCGGCTAAAACAAAAGCAACAAGATAAAGCTAAAGCATGCAGTCTGGACTAGAAGAAAAGTCTTTTTTGTTTCAACTTCATAATAAACATCACATTGCATATTTACATCAGCCCCACCCTTCCCCTAAAAGAACTTTGATTATATCGACATCTTGATTTTTATAAATAATGCGATTGGCATTTAACCAAGTACATTATATCAAATCATAAGTAAAATATCCTAACATTTATCTTTTTTATTACCTATCACCTCATACCGCCTGAGAAAAAAAAAGCATATTCCTATTCTTGATTTAATGTAGCATTTTTTTTTTTAACATTCCCTGATTCTGTAATGACCGAACATTACCGACGGAGAAATTCCCTGAATAAAGTTTACTGGGAACTCAGCGTAAGTAAAGGTGGAGTCTCAAGTCCTGTTTTGATTAGATTCAACCAAAGAAAATCAAGCGTCTAGTGAGTAGCAACAATCTCTGTGGACAACAGGGGGCAGCAGCAGCAACTCCCATGCTACCGCAACACTACCAGGGATCAGGAAATGTTTGGTGGTCTCTTTTGTAATCACGTGTCAATTGTGGCTGTTAAACGCTCGAGGAATGATTAAGATGGATACAAAGAAAAAAATAAAAGAAGTGTGACTGTGTATCATTATTTTACAATCTGCATTCATGGGGGTATTTAAAAACATACCTGAAGACTTCTTCTGAGTTACATTGCGTAAAAATGCCCCAACGGCCATAATCTTGTTGGTAGCAGATTGCAATTTCTTAGCGGCTTTGCTAGGCTCTCCAGCTACGGGAGGGTGAACGAAAACGGAGTTCCCCTTAGAAAATGGACCTTTTACCTCTCATCTTGTGGGACAGGGGGTGTAAGCATTACTGTACTTGAACAGCTCACACACTCAAGGGAAGGCAAGTAAACGGAAAGGTTGGCCACACGAGTCTGTCAGCTGGATCTTGTGACTTCAAAGAACCCATAATCAATGTGCTCGAGTTTATGGTTTTTTATTTCTCTCATTTATGGCGAGGAATTAATCTCATATATATATATATATATATATATATATATATATATATATATATATATATTATATATATATATATAATAGCTGGAAGGGGCCAAGGAATCCCAGGAATACAAAAAGGTCACGTTGGATATCAGTGTGTCATTTGCATATATCTGCAGAAAATGTTGGGAAAACTGCCAATTTGTAAGATACATATAAAATCTACCACGGCGATCCCGTTTATAAAAAATAAATTATTTCAGATATAAAATAAAAACGGGTGTCAAAGACGGAATTTTTCGGGTCAATTTAAAACTATCAACCTGTCAGCTCTGTGTAATATTAAAAAAAAAAATTTAAATTATAAATGATAGAAAAACTATAGTGGACCTAAAAATTCTTTGGTATGATATCAAAGGATGGTCTGTGAGATGTGGATTACACAGTTCGTTGATTTAAATTCATAATGGGAATTTGGGCCATTGCATCAGTTTTAAATGTGTCACTTTGCTTATCACGAGCACATCTTTATGCAGGAGATATCATAACATAAACCTGTAATCATCAACAGAACAATAAATATACTTCATTTAACCTATGGAAGATTATTCTCCCACATAACCCACCTGACAGAGTCTTTATAAACGTGCCCCGGGATTAGTGACATGCTTATACCACCCTCTGTAAGTTGACGGTATATATAAATACCTGAGTTGTGTGTGTTTGGCATATTCCAAAAGGTTGTGGACTGCACTGTTACAGTCGAAACAAAGTGGTCGCTTTCATTTTCCTGTGTGTCTCCATTTGGCCCTTCAATATACACAATGTTGTTTAGAGACAGTCAGATTCTATATATGCAGTGGTATGTTTTCTTCAAATTAATGATAATTACCTTATTAAAACAGTTGCTTAGGATCAAAAGTCATTTAAGCTTCAGTATACGATCTCTCTACTGATTAGTTATGGAAATAAATATTAATAGACATCAAATCGTTTAATTAATATATAAGAAAACGTTTAATTAAGTCGTATTTTCCTGTGTAGTCGACACTGATATATTAATTATCACAGTTGAACACATGTGCATTCATCTGTTTGTTTATATGTGTATACATACAAACTAATATATATATATATATATTATATATATATATATATATATATATTATATATAGTTATATATATATATATATCATATATAAATATATATATAGATATATATATAATATATTATATATATATTATATAATATATTTATATATAATATATATATATATATATAATATATATATCTATATATATATATATATGATATATATATTATATATATGTATATCAAATCAGAATGGGTTAGTTCTTGGAATTCACAGAGAACCTTCCTAAAATTAACTCAAGTGTAGCATTCCTTACCGTTTAGATACCGGTTCTTACTATAGTGTGGCTTAATTAATATCCTATATGCTCATTGGGCCTAGTAATCAAGAGTCCACAAAGCTAGAGCAAATTAAACCTTCTACTGAAATTAGTTTGGAGATACATCTGCAGCATAACCTTTAAGACAGCATCACTCTCTTTTTGGTTAGCGCTGACTCTTCAAGGTATATAAATGTTTTCCATTACCTGAATGAAAAGGAAAACGAACAATGATATTTTTAATTACCTGATATTATGTTCTAATTCGTGTGGTGGTTAAGCAAATTACAATGAAACAAAGCAAATGAAATCAGCTTTCAACGTTTGTACTTTACATGACGAGTTACGACACCAAACGTAGTTACACGTGTAATTTCCCGTTTTCGTATAATGCCAAATTCGTAATAGAAAACGGTATTTTACAATCTTAATATGGGTGACTCGTACAACCCTCCATATGTTTTGCCATGCAAAACAATGTTGTAATTTTGAGGGAGTCATTCACTTTATATACAATATATATACATATATATATATATATATATATATATATACATATATATATATATATATATATATATATATATATGTATATATATATATATATATATATATATAGATATATATATATATATATATATATATATATATATATATATATGTATGTATAGCCAGCTGTGGTTTAAGGTTATTGCAGCTTAGCATATAATTGTCATACTGATAAAAACCTGAATCTCATCTATTTCTAATATACGCAGTTGAAATGATTTCACATAAGGGGATAGTTGCATCTTGCAGCTGCTGTCCACAGGTTACAAACCTATGAATCTAATTTTAAAAATTATTTTATCAATGACTGAGAAACTTGTTAGACTTTCATGTTTGGCTATTACGATTTTTTTTCTTCTCGTTTTAGCAGTCCGTCATCTTGAACAAGTGTTCCTTGCAGGGAAGGCAAACGGTTTAGAATGTCTCCGAAAGCATTTGAGCAACCCGTTAACCTCTGTTGTACAATCTTGTATTGTTAGAGCCAGTGCCAAAGAAAAAAAGTGCAGTTCTGCTGTCCTACTGACATGGCAATATGCCACAAAACCCAGTTAAACTAACATACTGTAGTTGAATATTTGGCAGCATGTACTGTGTTCGAGACCACAGAGGAAGTAAGAGAAATATAAGCGATTCTTTAAGAGTGACCTTTACAGGAACAGATCAAATGATATAAGTGACATTTTCCTCCGAATTCTCGAACAGCCCTTTACGATCTCACAGATGGGGAGTTGCGGCAACACTGAGTACTGTCTGCAAGCTTAAACTATGGCCTCATAAGAAACTAAACATAAAAATAAAGACTTAAGTTTATACAGAAAAAAAAGCAAGTACGCATGCAGTGAGGTGAAAGGACGGTAAATAGCGAGTTCTTGCTTCAGTCACGATGTTGTACAAAACTCAGAAATAGTAACAGGAAACTTCCATGGAATGTGGTAAGACTTTTACTACTACATTTTTCTAGTACGGCAAAAAAATGTCCTCATGGACTTGACTCCAATTGCAGGGCACACACTCGTTTCTATATATAAATCGTGAAGCGTACAGCAATAATTTTAGAATAATCTTTAGGTAAGTAGAAAAAACATAAACATCTCGTTTTATACCTTTTCCTAACAAATTAAAATGAGAAAAAATATTAGTGACAAAATTATCACAATTAAATCATTACATCGAAATGTGAAAAGGCAAATTTGACACACGTTTCCCTTTATTTCTTCATAATTATAGACACAACTGTGATATGACTGAAGCATGAGCTGTCGAGAGAAGCAAAAGTCAATCTAAGACAAGCCGGGGCATATTTCTAGGACTGAAACCTCAAATTTCTCATAAAGGGACTCAAAGACCTTCCCTCCTCGTCAACTATACTTATCACTTTCTCAAACTTGGAGAAAGTGGGAGGAAAGAGAAAAAATAAGATTTTTTTTTTTCAACTGTTCTGCGAGCATTTATAACTTGTCTCATCGGAAACTGGAGTGACAACACTTCTATAATTCATCTGAAGGGTACTACACTGAACACAGAAGTCAATGAACTACGACATCGGCATCACCCTCTGTTCTGTTTAGAAGGAGTATCCCAAGAGAATTCCCATTCTCATTTCCAAGAGAATTCCCATTCTCATTTCCAAACTAAAACGACAGAAAATACAGATTATTGAAGCAAGATCAAAGTTTCTAGCTACACAAGTCATTTCTGAGGGAAGCTCGCGCTTGTATCTGTTTGCGTACAGTTTACTGCGGCAGCTAAGGTAATACAGAGTGGTTTCTAATCATACAACATTATTTATTTATTCTTGAAAATCCACTGAATTAGGTGCAACGTTTCTCAGAGACTTCTTTCACAAGTTTCCAACAAGAATCATCATGCTGCTACAACCATCAAAATCATGCTTGCCACTACTCATCTGATACAAGCATGCACTACGTAAACTGTACCTTTGCGATATCTAGAAACTCTGAAAACTGAATAACTACTGCTTATGAATATATATATATATCATGGTTTTATTGTCTGTCAAGACTTTATCCATTAAAATTTCAGGTTTAAAGTCGATTTGGTTCTTTTAGAAAAAAAAAGCTCGAAGTACACGTCTGCGTTCTTTTGGTACGTAGCTAAAAGTCCCCCTTTCACAATCACGTCAGTATAAGTATATAAAGCAAAACAGACAACAGAAGAAACACAATTTCTGAATCTACTGACAAACCTAAAAACGTCCTCTTAACACTACAAACTACTCTATCTTATTGCATTCGGTGCTGTTTTTCTCAGTTTGTCCCAAGATAAGTATAATTTCTGTGAGTCTTTATCTAGTCATCATCTGGAAAGAAAATGGTCATCTCAGAAGGAAAGCTGGCCCACATTAAAAGTCACTCCCTTAAGAATCTGTCTTCACTTAACAAGGCAGTTCCACTTTGTGACAACCAGTTCTCTCCAGATATTTTCAGGTAACGTTCGTCTAATGGAAAAAAAAACATGCAGTCTTGGTCATTTTGTGAAAAATTTTTACACAAGAATTAAATCTTGTTAAAGATTTTTCCCTAGGCCATTTACTTCCAACATAGGACTCCTCACAAAACTATTAGTAGTATTGAAGAGAATGAGTACAGAGATAAAAAAAAAAAAAACCTATTTGCATTATCTATATCCTGTAAACATTGAAATTTTGTGAAGCGTCCTTATGTTTCATGGGAAAGGAGAAAATTCGAGGGAGGGCAAGAAGGAGAGAGAGAGAGATATATATATCATATGAAGGATGAGAAGACGTAGAGAGAGAAGAGAGAAGATGACGATCGTAGAACTTTGCTGCAGGAGCTGGAAGGCTTCTTGATGCGCCAACTAACCTAAGTCATCGGCGCTACCATCAGCAGGAGCCATTTGCGACCAAAAATCTCCACCAGCAGGTACTTCACACTCAGGCTCCTTAACATTCTCCTCCTCCACAACAGCTCCAGCATCATCTACAATAGCTGGTGGAACCTCCTCCACCTGAGGTGCCACGCTTGGCTCATCCACCTGGGGTTCCGCTTGTGGCCCTACGTAAGTAGTGGTATAGCGGGTCTCTCCCTGGATTTCGTCAACGTGGCACTCCACTTGGAGTTCCGGCTGGGGTTGTTCCACCTGGGGTTCTGCTTGAGGTTGCTCCTCTATGGCTTCCTCAGGAGCAGTCTCCAACTGGACATCCTCAACCAGAGGTTCTTTTGGAGGTTCCTCTGCGTGGGATTCCACTTGAGGTATCTCAGCCTGGTATTCCTCTTGAAAGACCTCAGGCTGCTGGGATTCAACCTGAGGTACCTCAGTCTGGGATTCCACTTGAGGTACCTCCTCTGGAATCTCCACGTGAGGTTCCTCCTTCATTTTAGGGGGTTCTTCGACTTCTACCGGAATCTGCTCATCCTGTGGGGGAACCTGTAAAGGGGATTCAGAGGGAGGGAGCTCACCCAGGGATTCAGGCGTCACACTCACACCCTCACACACAACCTCGGTCGATGACTCACATTTGTCAGCAGCGGACTCACTTTTCACCTCAGTAGCAGGCTCGGCAGGAGCTGGAGTAGGAGTGTGCTCCTCAGCAGCGGCAGGAGCTGGAGATGGAGCTTCAACCTTAGCAGGGACTTCTACGGGTGCAGGGGCAGGAGAATCTGTCTTGAGAGTGCTGCTCTCGGCCTCCAGGCGAGCTAGTTCTGCTTCGGCGGCAGCAAGGGCGGCCAACTCAGCCTCCATGGCAGCCTTTGCGGCAGCTCTCAGCCTCCAGGCGAGCTAGTTCTGCTTCGGCGGCAGCAAGGGCGGCCAACTCAGCCTCCATGGCAGCCTTTGCGGCAGCCTCCCGTTCAGCCTTCCTCTTCTTCTTCTCCAGCTTCTTCAGTTCCTTCTCATCCATGTCCTCGGTGATGGAGGAAGCTTCCTTGGCAGCAGACTCTACCTCTGAGGTAGACAGTTCGGATGTGGGAGCGGCGGTTGACGCTAAGGCAGCTGTGGTAGAAGACTCGATGGCGGGAGTCTCGGGGAACTCGCGCTCCTTCGACTTCTTCTTCTTCCTTCGCTCTTTCTTGTCATCACTTTCCTCAGAGGTCCCATCAGTCAGGGGCTGTGGGGTAGCTAGAGTTAGAACGAGTCAAGGCACATCTGGCCGCTTACCTGTGTCGTGACGATTCCCACTATACCTACTGTCAACAAGCAGCAGAGGAGCAAAATGACAAGTACTACAGATGCTACGGAAACAGCCACAATCCTTACCTAAAATCTAGTGCAAAATATGCAGAAACCCCGAGAAAAATATGAAAAAACGCTAGAACACCTCTGGTATTCACTGCTTACTTTGTTGATAAAGCATCTATTCAGAGCAGGAAAAAAAATCTTCCTTCTTCTGTGAAGTAATTCTGCTTGAAGCTTTTCATCAAGCTCATGTTGTGCTTCCACAAAGCTACGAAACCTTTAGCTGGCTTTTTAGCCGAGTGAAAAAATACAACATGCAGCACTTAAAAATACTCATATGTGCAAAAGACAAAATATATTTTCAGTCCATTTGTACTCCATAAAAAATTCCTTTGAAATAGTATTTTATTCACAGAAAATCTTTGGATAAAAATATTCATATCCATCAAGGGTGTAAAAATGCATTTTCTTTCATGACCATTATCCTGAAGTAGAAATATGGATGGTCTGTATTCCACAACTTTTTCACTTTCTTATTAATGATAATACTTAAAACTGTTATGTTTGAGAATCGCTTGACATGATGCCAAAAGTTACTGAAGTCTAAATATACAATCAGTCACTCTTGTAGACTGAAGTGCTCACGTACAAACATCAGGAGTCCTACGTTCAATTTATTTCATTCACGGAGGAAACCAACTACAAAAAAAAAAATCTTAAAAACAAAGCACCTAAGAAAAAATTGAAAAAGAAAGTCCCTTTTCGCTTTCAAAATCATTCCGAGAACAGCTTCGTGTTTTTCACTCTCACCTTCAGAGCAGATTCGCTGAAACGAACGTGGCCGGAGTCCTATGGGATAAAATGACCATTCAGCAAAGGGCCAAAAAAATTATTACTGATTGCTACTGAGACAAGCGTGTCTGTGTCTGTCGAAATACTGAGTACTTACGTGCAACTGCAATCTATTCAGACAATAGAATATTTGTAATGAGGAAACAAACTCGATTTTATTTTTCCTTTTAGCGGTCGAAACTAGCGCAAAACGGCAATGCCAATTTAAGAGAGAGAGAGAGAGAGAGAGAGAGAGAGAGAGAGAGAGAGAGAGAGAGAGAGAGAGAGAAATATAGTTAATCTTGCTTTTCACAGGCATCCTCATCCGAGACTGAATTAGGGTTTGTGGACATCAAAGTCGACCCAGAATAGCCTTGCGTGTCATACAAATGAAAAGTAAAATTGGGCCTTCTCTGGCTGAGTTGCACAATGCACGACAAGCCAAAAGGATAATACGATAATCAAAAAGGATTGCTGACAATAATGATTGTGGAGCACAGATTAATATATATATATATATATATATATATATATATATATATATATATATATATAATCCATCCATACCATCCTCGGAGGAAGTTTATACAATTTAAACTTTATTCATTTTCAACTCACGAGCACCTGACTGAATGAATATTCCACGAAATACAACTTCATTCGCCGACATTATTAAGTCTCTCCTTTCATCATTTCTCGGGTACAGCTAATGCTAAATTTGTCATCCGTCACCGTTGTCGCCTTTTTATGTTGCTAACCGTCGGCTGCCTGGTCACGGTTTTCTATGACCTTCCCTTAAACTATCGCAAATGAAATCATATATTAGTAGGTACCATTTAACGGTATGAAAAATAACAAAGGTTTGGCATCTAAGAAGGGATTGGTCGCCGAGTAGTAGGACCAATTTCATTTACATGTGTAAGCATGAAACCAGACACGCTTCTACAAAGACATTCGTTCTTGAAAAAGAAATTTCACAAAATCCCGCGATTTCTGTACTACGGTCGTAAACCTGCAAGATATTTCACATCGCAATGTCTTATATAAAAGAAAGTTAATGTCTATCAAGACGAGCATAAAGAGCCCGTTTTAAAAAAAAGGCAAAATCAAAGCGCATGAAGATGTCCACTTCATAAATACAGTTATAGAAAAAAAGACAGCACTAAATCGCTTTATCTCTTGAAGGCCAACGAAATGAACATAAGGCCAAATCTGGTGAGTCTCTAAGGTTTCGTTAACTTTTTTTCAACCTTCATGGAAACTGAAAGGATTGCGAAAACATTTCCATCTGACCTCTGAGGGAGTTCAGACTTTTGAAGTAAAGCAAGATTCATCTGGAGATGAAAGACAAGGGGAAAGTTAAGACAGGAAATAATGTTCAAATCTGCAAAATAAATATGACCAAAGCCAATTTACTAACAAAGCAGCTTAATAAGACAGATTATTAAATCAGTCGAAGAGAAGCTTAACTTAAGCTCTATAAGAACTTGTGCCGAGTAATAAACATTATGGAGCCACCTTGAAGAAAATCGTGTTATTTCAGGGTTATGGAAGGGTCAGAACTTGTCTAAACTTATATAAAAAAAACTGATCCATATACAGCAATTTATGGAAGCACAAAACACGTGTTCAAAAGCTATAAAGTTTTGATACCAAATTTGTTTTCTGAATGGCTAAAAATACGGTTTTTATTAACTACAAAATTCTTTTTCGAACTGTGAGTTAAGTTTGCAGGTCTTGGAAATCTTAGGTAGTGAAAATTCTACTTTTATTTTCATTTGTATCTCACCCATCGCATGTGTCTTATATCATGGAAATCAAGTTAGAGAACGGCCTGCTTTGCTTGTCAGTTTGTTTCTGAACAAGCAATATGAAGGATTAATGTACAATTTAAACTAAATATTCCGAGAAACTAATTTTTTCATGACATTAGCGAACGCCTGAGCTTCAGATGGCTACCACACTGATACTTAATACACAAAATGTGTTTTCGAAACAAAGCATATCCAGTGAACCTGAAGGGGTTTTGAAGCAGAAGAATGAAATGCCTGTTACTCTGATGCAAACACTTCATAAATGCCATGTTTTATTTACTGAAGAAAAGCAATATCAGAGAACGATTTATCAGAGACCAGAAGAATTTCAAGTTTCACGCCTTACTTGAGAACTGAAATATTACAAATAAAAACGATTGGCCTGAGAATGAACTTGGGTAAAAAAAAGAGGCAGTCTTCTTCGGGAAAAATTGAATTTAAATGCGTCATAACGTTCTGCAGGGTACCTGAAATTTAACAAATGACGTACAGGAGTTCGTTTTATATTTGGAATTACACAAATTAAACACTGTCTTGACGAATTACTACGAAGAAACTACTCCAGCCGAGAACTGAAACTATATAAAAGCGATAGTTTCCATTCTTTCATGTACATCAGAAAGTGAGATTGAAAATATTTAACAAGTAGGTACTGTGGGGTTTATAAACGATCGGTACAAATATTATCAATTTAGTTTTATAAAGGTAAATTAAAGATAAACGATTTCACAAGTCTGACCCTTATGAACCCTGAATTTTTAAAATTCTTAACACTAAAGAAATGAAACATTCAGAACAAATATTATAAACTGAAATCATAACTGCTGATCTACTGATACATTCCAAAACAAGTGAAAAATTAAACATTAAGAAGCTTTTAATTATTCATGATAAATTAAATGACATAAAACATGATAAAGAACAGAGGTTGAGATGGTGATTTCAACTGCTGTTAAACAAAATTAAACTGAATTACAAAACATTCATTAACAAACAAGAGCACCCTGTATATTAGTGTCTTGAATATGAAAGTTTTTAGCTTTCATTATAAAGCAACCCATGGAGTGGAAATGCTTGTCAGTGTTCGTAATTCGAATCACTTAAATATTGTTGAAAATTTAAGACTTGACGCATGTCATGTTTATCAATATTTCCGTCTCTATTTTTATCTGCTTAATTTGTCAATTATTTATTTACATCTTTTTACCTAATTATGGATTAAGTAACTTGGAATTCAACGGGAAAACTGAGTAACTTCAACTAAACTAAAATGTACATTAATGAAACTCTCCCTCGTTCTTTATCACGACACTCAATTCCTAAGTAAACTGATGAATTAAAAAAAAAAAAAAAAAATTAGCAAGTTTTCTAATACATCTTATGCTAACAGTAATAAATAACTCAATCGTACCTACAAATAATATTTTCGGCTGACTTATAAGCTGTTAGGTGAAGAAAACCAAATATAATTCTAATCACTAATGTAAATACAGAAGCAGCTATTTGCTTTCTAAAACTGATTAGTACTAACACAGTTATCTGACGTAAAGCGTAATTAATCACCAATAAAGCATTATGAAACAGCTAAAGTAAATCTTCTAAGTTAGGCGAAAAACAAAATCATATTTCTTGGAGGTAAAAGGAAAAAGAAAATTGGACAGTTTCCTGTTCCTGAGATTAAATCGAGATCAACTTTTATCACATTTAAATATTCACAATCTTTTTTCAAGTGTGCCGAAAAGTCTAGCGCATTGAAGTGGGCGCATGATGGTCCACATCTAAAATACGGACAGTCATTTTTATCTGAGCTGGGGAAACCTAGATGCAGTTTTCATAAGGAAATCTATGTACATTTGGACAGCAACCTGCTTATTTCGGTGGTGGATGTCACTCTGAAAGTCAGGGTTTAGAAATCAAATATAGATAACCAAAAATGATGGATCCTCTGATTATTTCAATCATGTACATGGAAGCGCTTTCTTAGTACTGCCTCCGCGTGTTACTTCAGGATTAAGTTGAGATCGTTTTTCATTTCATCTCAACGATTTCAAAATAAAATGTTCTCAACTTCAGGGTCAAGTTTGTTTAAAAAAATAAACTTCGATATTATGGTCTTTAGGCAATCAAAAATCAAGTACATTGCCTAAAGAAACGACAACAAAAAAATCCACATTTCCAGATTAACGAAGAGGAGATCCTATCCTTTCTTTAATGCTGGAAATATTTCTCGGGTGCGAGTATAACTGGAACCAGTTGACAATGCAGGTAGAACTATGGAATACTCCAGTGCCAGTAGTCTTTGTTCGTTTGCTGCCTGGTCGTGAGGGAAATATAATGATCTTTAAAATTCTGGAAGGCATTTCTCAAGAGTAAGATATGGCAGAGTCACTGAATGGTTCCGCAAATCTCATTCTTGAGGGCTTCTTTATTTCATTTAATATCTATAACTCCAGATAACTGCTCCCTCCATTGCAAACAACTCGAGAGAATAAAGGCAAAGGAGTGTTTACCTATGGGATAGAATCCAGAAGACGACCGACTTAGACGTGACACAGGAGTGACTACTTACTAAGTTCTTGAGAGATCTTTTAGAAGTCAGACGTCCGTCGTTCTAGCTGGGACTTTCGACTATAGTGACTGAGTTTTAATAGCTAGAGATGGCCACGTAAGGAATGGAAAATGCAGTGGAATCATATATGATGATCCCAAACCGAGTCGTGAAATCTATTAGGATTGTTTTCAGTGTAATTAACATTTCTCAACTAATCCAAAATGCTTTGTGATTCATGCAAAACATTTCGTCACTTAACTACAGTTCTAACCATACTCTTTCTGAGAATGTGTTCAATTCTTTCCTAGAGCCTGAATTCCTTGTCATTGAAAATACAGCAGCTTTATCTAAGTAACTTAATCTTACTTGGCCACTCTCGAAGGAAGGATTAGGTTTTGGAGAAATGAGTCTACCGAAGATAAACACTCTTGTGTTAGACGTGACTGGGGCAGTCGTCTTCTCACTAAGCCCATCCCTCACTCGCAGGTCTTTTGACATCAAATTCGACCCACGCTCTCCCTTGACTGACTTTGGCATCTCTGTCATGCAAGGGGGCGTGGGTGAATGGCCCAGTCCAACCGACGAGCGAGAGAGGTCTACAGTCCAGGATCCTTGCCTCCAGTCGTTTCTCCTTTTTGAAATCTTTCTGTTTCTTTTGATGTCTAATTGATTTGAACACAACTTCGGGGGGATGCCAAATCTTTGGCTTCGAGGGGAACTGGAGAAGAGTGTGCTGGGAGGCAGGAGCAGTCATAGGTCCCTTTCATCAACTCACATACATTCCTTACTGCATGGTAGGTAGGCGGAGTTGATACATATGGCGATTTTCTGTTGACCTTACCACAGCTTATTTCAAAAGCACTCTGCAATACTTATGAGATGGCCAATCAACTCAACCATCAACCCCTTCATCAATCTAGGCTTCTGAGGGTCAATTGGTAACCAGAAAAATGACATATGCATAAGATTAAATTGCTTTGGTCACATTGTAGACTCAACTCTTAGTCATTTATTTGTTCCCTGTCCTCTACAGTAGATCCTGACGCTGGTACCTGGCTTTATCTATGCATCTATGGAAGAAAGTGTATCATGCACCCAAGCCATCATAATCATACTACTCTATATCTCATGTGAAATTTTTTTTCTATTCTTGCTCAGGATGTTTCTGTCATTGATTATTTCAGTGCCTGTCATACTACCCTAACCTCTTAACATCAACTTTCCTAAAACAATAAATCCAAATAAGAGAGTCTTCCATTTTCTTTACCTGCCTATCTAGTGTGATCTTAGTTTTACAGTATTTAGCCCTACTCTGCCTCGCATCCAGATCACGAGTGACTTTCACTTCATAACGATAAATCTAAATATCCAGACTGCTGATCAACAGCATTTTTCACTAAATGTCAATGAAGTTTACTGTGTACATTCCTTTTTCTTCTCACAGTCTCGTGACAACAGTAGCTGACACTGTCAACCCTTTTCGAATGCTATACCACTCTAAATGGCACGTTATTCCACGTATATCCAATATATACTTTTAAAAATTCCTGGCATTATTTTTCCTGAATATCGAGAAACGGGATGAATGGATGCCTAACTTTATTATATACTGTCCAGCATATAAAATGTGAGATCTATAAACCCATGAAAGATAGGTCGCAAGTGTTTTGCTCATATAAATTTGAGAGGAAAATTCTTCTAGAAGAAACAACTTTTACCCTATCCTAAAATCTTCAGTTAGTGATCCAGAAGGTCTAAATTAACTGTAACTTTCATATACATGCATACATACATAATTACAGACATACATATGCCTGTGAGTGTTTGTGTGTACTTGTTTTGAGCGTACCAAAGTGTTTTTATTTTTTCTGTTTAACTTCATTTTAGTTATCTACTCGCCTGAGCTGTTCACTCAGTCAGGTTCGACTACGTTTCTACAGGCTATCCATTCGTATATTCATCTACCTGCCTTCTCCATTAAATTATTTTACTTATCCATCTCATCTCCAATGTCATACATCAGCATACATAATGATTCCTATACCTCCTCTTCATACTCTGGGTAAATAAATTCTAAAAATGATGTGGCGTCACTGAAGTCATATTAGAGCTACGATGAGTAACAGCAGAAAGCTCTTTGTTAAAGTAAGGTAGGGGGGATTGCTGCAAATATTGCTTTGTGGGTGGAATAATGAGATTTTGAAAAGAGCCAGTTACATACATTTCGCCGTCAATACGTACCTCTGCTTCACTTATGCTCTCTTTTTATGATTGAGTGAGTAATCAGGTCTTTATCTGCATTGGATCAGCGGAAGTTATGGGTTAGCTCTCAAAGCAGGTCGTGAGTTAGTCTTTATGGCAAGAAGCTGTTAGGAGATTTTTTTTTTTTTTTAGTCATGTTACTTTAGTAATTCAAAGGCGTTTAAGAGGAATCATAAGCTCGGCTGTTTTTTTATTCTTTTTTTTTTTTAGAACTGTCATCGTCAGTCAGTCAGACACAATGACTGCCCACCCCCTAAAAAAAAAAAGTACCCCCCAGCACACTTTCCAACTTCGCCTGCCGCCCTTCACATCACCTTCCTCTGTTTTGGGAAAGGCCATGGGATGGGCCCTCGGCGGGATTCTGAAACTCCAAGCCATCTAGCGTCTGTCTCACGGTCTTTGTTGTGGTCCCCCTTTCCACCCATGATCTCGAGTAACAACTCGACGCAGACTCCCGTAATACAGCCAAATTCTCAAAACCAGCGGAAAGCCAACGCCCCCAGATCGAAGACCTCTGGTCTTATATTGGCGCCATCGATTAGGCAACAGCAAGTTGGCTTTCGCGGGTCCTGAATACACCGTGAAACTCATTTTCTGCTCTAATAAAAGACTACAATTCAACGGGACACTGTCAAGCCCTCACCCCCTAAGATATTCTTCATTAAAGCAGAAGTTCACGTTAGTGTGCGTATTAAGGGAAGTTGCCAGAGAGTTAGATACAGCGGACGGGATCATGAGCAGCGGCGGACGACAACAAACCTGAATTCTGTCGTCTCTTAAAAGTCAAGCGACAGCTAGGCGTGACATCACTCTTCTAAGCACAATCATCAACATCTACAAGATAAAAAAAAATAACCCCGGAAAGAGAGCAAACTCCTCTACGCTATCGTTCTCGCTCTTTCTATAAAGCTTGACGTCACAACCTGTGGACACAGGACTTGATGAAGGAGACTCTACAAACTAAGTCCGTGAGACGGACACTAAGATGTTATTCTGAGAGAAATCTGTGACGAAGTAAGCCAGTCCATGCGAAGTGGCGGCTTCGGCCGGGTGGCTCCACGCACCTTGGCTTCGTCCCCGAAGTAGTAATAATCACGCACCTTCTCTGCCACATAATCCTTCTTTCGGGCGGTATAACCATAAGTTGAGAAGAAGGAGGAGCCAGTCTCTACCTTTGAGAAGGGTTTTTTGTCGGGGGCTGGGGATCCGAACACGGTGTCTGGCTCCTCCCACTTGGCTCCCGCCAGTTTGTCGTAGCGGGAGCTGGTGTCTGACGGCACTGAAGAGACGAAGGCAAAATGCACATTATATATTGGGAAGGGAAAATGGCGTCGTGATCTTACTGATAACATAACAGAGACAGACTGACACAATCATTCACACTAGATAATGAACTGTCCTTTTTATTTCATGACTTCCTTAGAAACATGAAGGTATTTCGGTTTATTACTTGTTCATTGGACAAAAATGAAGGTTTCACTCAAAAGACAAGATACTGAGCGACGTGATACACTGTTCTGAATTCACAGGTCAGCAATTTGAGGAAGGTATATTGAAATCAAAACACTACTACTACTTCAATTTACAGTTTGTGGGAAAACGTGAGAAATCGTCATGCACCTTACCTCGGCGAACAAAAAGTGGATCGACAAAGGAAATGACATACATACAACAAACAAATGCATTAACAGACAAATACACCCAAGAATTTGTCTCCATGCTTGACTGAACACAGAGAGGATACTGAAACCTCGCTTATCATGTCAAGAACATGATCATAAACTAAGGCCTCAATGAACAAAATCGGCGGACGTGAAGGTAGACGAAACAGAAGAATAAAACTTACGTCACCACAAGTGAAGGGAAACAATTCGAAGAGAAACTGAGCCAGATCTAGTGCCTTTCGAGTTAGATGTTTAACTTGACGTCTACTAACCAAGCATATAACTTTCGTCGGTGTGAAAGTTATAAATGAAGACTCTACTATACTGTTGTGTGGAAAGCCTTTTGTTAATCAAACGCACTTTACACATAAAAATCTGTTGATCTGTTTTAAAACCGATTTGTTTTTAGAAAGCACTTCAAGTTAATACAACCAGAGTCATTTTAAAGACTACTTTCAATTTACACGATTAGTTTTAGCAAGTAATAAAAAGCCATTACTACGAGTCATTATAACTATATAAAAAGGCCATAAGCTTTATTTAAACGTCGTATTTTAACGTAACAAAGTCATTCTGTCTAGATCTGATCATTTTCAATGCGAGCATCGAATTCTAGGGGTAAAGATGGACACTGTTTACACTGGAGAGGGCGCTTGTTATTTAAGACATTAACTGTTTAATTCAGCATTCTCAGAACATCTAAAATGGAAGGGAAAGAGTAAAAACATCCAAAAAACAGTCTAAGAAGTCTGTTTGCCACACAGTCGGGCAGACTGGGAAATCCAATCCAAAGTCAAGTGCACGTGTAGGGACAACCCATGCAATATATACAACAACTAATCTACCAATGTACGATAGTGTTAACTGGAAAACAGCGTGATCTAAAAGCGTTTTTTTTTTTTTTATCTCAGACTTATAACCCACCGCGTACGACTACCATGAGGGGAATAGATTCAAGATACACTATAACTATATTTAATCCAAAGAGAATGAGAGAACTATTTTAAAAAGTAGATTATTATCTCAGGGTAGCGATGCGTTTTGGGTTATAAGCAACGTAGCGTTTTTTTTTTTTTTTAAGCATCGAGGCGACTCATCTACGGCAACCATCATGTCAAGATATAAAACTCGAACACAGACCCTTGAAATCGTCAGGATTGTACTGTTTAGGCTTCCAGTAATCTGTAATACCAATGACGTAGGAATAAGTCAAAAGAGAACCGAAAAAAAAATCGGATAGGAAGAAAAGAAAAATCAAGGTTAAACGTAAACATAAAGTGACGTCGAGGATAATCCAAAAAAGGTGGGGGAAAGATAATACACACCAATAATTAAAATTGGAACAAGGTCACCATATACGTCTGACCTGTTGGGCGAAATTCGGGAAAATCTGGCTTCACAAAAAAAAAAAAAAATAAATAAATAAATAAAAAAACTGAAAAATAAAAAAACAAATATATTGACAGATACGGGACTCCCTTTGCAGGAAAATGGTCCACGAAATCTGTAAATCTGAGAGCAGTTAAAAGTAAAACATAAATGTAAGGGTAGTACTTAAAAAATAAAGTATGCAAACAATAAAACCAAATAAAAACCAGAGGCAAAATTATCATAGGTAAAATCAAATGAAAAATGGGGATGCATTTGGATGAATACGATAAGGAAGAGCAACTAATAACTGAAAATGCATAAATGACAAAAGATAAAGAAATACAGCAAGAAGTAAACGTGAATGACAAGTACGAACGAAACAGTAAAACGTCAAAAATCATACGTATACTCTTCACTATCAAGTGAGGTAGATGCGTCCTATTTTGGCTAAGATATACCTCTTGCATTTCATTACTCTACAACTTCACTGAGAGAGAGAGAGAGAGAGAGAGAGAGAGAGAGAGAGAGAGTCAGCGGGGCTAGGTTTGGAGGTAAAATATTTGAAATGCTTAGCAACTGCTATATATATATATATATATATATATATATATATATATATATATATATATATATATATATATATATATATATATATATATATATATATATATATATATATATATATATATAATATATATATATATGTGTGTGTGTGTGTGTGTGTGTGTAGATATATCTATGTCTGGAGGGGTAAATCTTTGAAATTGTTAACAATTGCTATATATATATATATATATATATATATATATGTGTGTGTGTGTGTGTGTGTGTGTGTGTGCGCGCGTATATATATATAGTAATATATATATATATAATCTATATATATATATATATATATATATATTTATATATATATATATATATATATATATACCTAGGCCTGGAGGTAAAATATTTGAAATTGTTAACAAAATGCTATATGGTTCCAGAGAGAGAGAGAGAGAGAGAGAGAGAGCCCGTTTGGAAGAAGGAACAAGAGTAATCACTGAGGGGAAAATACAGAATAAAAAAAAAACAGAGAATTTCCCCGAAATCTGGATCTGAGGATCGGTCTCTTAACCCTTGGCTGAAAGGGCGGATGATGACGCCAATCAGATGTCTCGTGTTTCCTGAGAATGATTACCTTGTACGTCCTCTGTCAACACTGCGAGGAAAACCCCCAAAAACTCTTGTTTTCGTATCTTCTCATTTCGTTTATTCCTTTATATTCATTCCCAGCTTTTGGGAAAATTCCAAAAACTGTTGTTTTCCTGTTTGTTTCTCTCGGATTTAAGAAAAATCTGTTGTTTTTATATCTTCTTATTTCTTTATGTATTCATTCTTAGCTTTTGAAAAAAAAAAATTCCAAATCACTTGGTTTCCTGTCTCCTCGTTTTGTTTACTTCTTTTGGGTTTTCAAAAAATGGAAAAATTGTTGTTTTCTATCTTCTCATTGTGTTTATTTCTTTATATTCATTCTTAGCTTATTTTTATTTCGATTGAAAAATAGTATTGGGGTCGCAACGAATGGCAACTGTGGACTTTTCACTACAGCTCATCTTTAACTTAAAAGTTTAAACATGACAACCGTTTCCCTTCGGTCAGAATAGGTCGATCACTGATTCTTGACGGAAGGAAGGCATCTTATATCCAACATAAATTACGTCCTCGGGCATAGAACAAGCAGAGAATAAATCTAATTAATTTCTTTAATATATCAAAGCCGAGGGAAAATCCAACCCGAAGAGTACCGATCACTAAGCTTAAACTTGGAGTCAAGAGATAGTTAGACCAGACAGAAACAGTTCCTGTTCATCTGACAAAAGAAAACTCGTGATTGGTGCTCGGGCACATCTTGAATTGTTCATGGGAGTTCGTTTCCAACTGCACACTCTCGAGCAATGGCAGCCTGATACGAAATAGGAAAGGACTGTCTTCTGTCATCTAATTCGTACTAAGAGGACTTTAGGGAGTCAAATAATATATTTTTTCCTTATGTTAAACTAGACCATTTTTCTTTAAACAATGCTCTTTTTCTTCATTTTTAATAACGTATTCTTGGGTTTTGTTAAATATTAAATTTATGCAACAATATAGATGTACTTTTTGCCCTCTTTATAGCCCCCAGGTCCTTCTAAGTATTAATCAAGAGGCATGTTACCTAAAGTCTGAAAAACTTCTCTTCAAATTACAAAGAGATTTAGCCCAAAATCAAACTTAGAGAACAATGCTATCAATAACGTGACTCCTTCTATAATACAAAGCTGTTACTGTAAGCGAAATTCTTATTCTTTTGATCCAAGTGATTGCTTGTCTTTTCCTAGGTCTTATGTGTAGACCTTTCAGCACAGAAATGTTAAGAGACGCCGTCAATATAATTACATACTTAACTATACTTGCTAATTATCAGAACGAGTGATTATGAATACATATCACATAAAATAGCTAAATAGAAATTTCCAGAGAGAGAGAGAGAGAGAGAGAGAGTGAGAAAGGGGGGAGAGAGAGGAGAGAGAGAGAGAGAGAGGAGAGAGAGAGAGAGAGAGAGAGATAAGCCAAGTAAGACGCATCTTCCTGTCCAATAATATTCCAAAGAAAAATCTTTAAATCTAAAGTATGCGTATGATAATACAAAAATAAGGCTACACATGACATAAAATATTACCAAAGGCTTCGTAATACAAAATACAGTTATACTAACATTATAATATTACAGTCGGAAGATGAAACTTTAATTTACTTCATTTCTTTGACATGCCATCATGCCTCAACAGCTACATATATAATATTTTAAAATGTATACAAACATTTTTATACAAATGCAGAATATATATGACCTATATAAGATATATATATATATTATATCCATATATAATATAATATATAATTATATTATATATATATATAAATAAATAATATATCATATATAATGATTTTTAAGAAGAGGTTACATCTATTCAATCAAGATAAAACAAGTGTGAGAGCTTCTGTAGGAAAATGCCTCTGGTAAAACCTTTTTAAGGAAAAAATGAGACAATATTCATGACAAAAAAATATAACACGAACAAACAAAAAATAACACACACCACATAAAAATATGAATACAGACACTAAAAAGAAAATACGACATAAGGTGAAAGATATGACAGAATAAATAAGATCAATCAAATGAAGGTCAAGATAGTACATCAATCAGTGTACACAAAACATACGGTGACCGACAAGAAAAAAGTACATAAAAATAAGACATAATGAAAAGACCATAGTGCGAAAGATTGCAAGGATTAAAATAAAAACTGGCTTGCATCTACGCAGGCACAGAACCAAATCAAAACAGGTTAAACTAAACTACAGGGGAATAAAATAAAATCTACAAGCATGAACTAACCAGCAGTTTTGGACGAGTCGTATAAACGCGGACAATAATACTCTGCAATTTAACATGGGAGAGAAAAAGAAAGAGGGAAAAACTGAATGAGATTTCATGGAAATGGGTGGGGTTCTTACAGATGCCTTGGATATTCCTCGATGTTTTTTTTAAACATTATAGGTCAGCACCAAACAAAATCAAAACAAATGAAAGATGTAAACCAGGAAAAACAAAAGTAAAACTCCTAAGCATATATCGTACGTTAGAATATGTAAATGTTTTTTCACAGTAGATTAAAACATATTTATTAGCCATGTCCAAGAATTCAATGCAATATTGTAAAGCGTTGTCTTTTTATATTAAGAGAAATTTTCCAAAAAACATGTCTTTACTGAAGCTTATTTTCACTTGGACATAACTAACTGTATATTAAAAATGTAACCAGTATTTACAGATATATAGAAATCAATCAATGAAATGCATAAGGTTTCTAGAGTAACGAGCAGATACACTTGTTCATGTTTGCTTGAGTGTTATTCCCCTTTGGTGTAATTACAATCTATGCAGTTTTTCATGAAATTCTCTCTTCAACATACGGGTAAGGTTCTCCGAATACTGACAACCTGCATCATATCAGATAGCAAAACTTCATGTGAAACTATTATACACATTATCATGAAATACACCACTTGGGCCACAATCTTTTCAAAGGTTTCAATGAATATTCACTGATCGCCTTTTTTTCTCAAATTTGTGCAATAACAGTGTACGTGTGACTTACGTTTGTTCTTTCGCGGCATGTTGAAAGATTTCGTCGAATTCTCGGATAGGTAATTATTGAGATAATTACAAGAAGTAACTACGACCTCATATATTTTTCAACCTCGAAAAATTCTTGTGTTCAATCTATCTTCTTCACTGACTTTTCTCTGTTTTGCCACAAATAAGCTCCATCAAGCCGATGACTACAAGACCATTCATACCTTCCACAACAAATCCCACTAAAATAATTTCACATGTGTTCTTTTTGATTCCAAATCAATGAATCATCCTTATTTGCTCCAGCTATTGTGTTTGAAACTCTTCTTGGTTTACACTCTCAATCATGAGCCATCTCTTGTGACTTCCGATCAGATGAACGTCAAATACTTTCAGACCTTTAACCTTTACTCTCAAACACAAATCCCCAAAACGCTGGGGAGTCTTCTTATCTATTCTCGTCCATTCCAACGTTTAAAATTTTAATACGAACGAAGAAGGCCTTTCTCATCCCGATCGACCCTGGTTTCGCATACTACTGGCATTTAGAGAGCAGACATGAATTTAGAATGCTATAAGCTGTTCAAAACTTCACTTCATTCTGAGTCTATTACATTCCGAACTACACATGGCAATGGTTGCTTTTTCTGGATAAGAAATAATAATGGAAGACATATATTTTGCAACTCTTCATTTTTCCATGCACGCATAACTGCTATTTCTAACCCCAACTGACAATGACTCTATAAATCACTTTCCCTCTTATATTTATATACAAGTCAACACTAGCTGCTTATAAAGATTCTATGAACTCTATTCAAATAATTCTAGGCACGTCATTCAAACTTCTTCTCCTCGAACATTTTCACGTCGATATGACCGTGAGGGTAACGTGGCACTCATCTCCTTCTCCTCGTTCGGACTCGATGACGCGAGGAGAACCTTCAATTTTTCAAAGATGACATTTTCCGTCGGGATTTATCGGAGCCCCTTGACCTAAAAGAAGGCGGCACCTGTTGATGTAGACGCCGAAAGGATATTGCTAACGTACTGGAAAATACATTAAATTTTCTGCCCCTTTTTTTCCTGACTAACCAATGTATATCAGTTGAAAGAAACAGCCAACAGGAAAATATAAATGGGAAATATTATTGTCAAATATAAAATATAATTCTTCTGTTCTCACTTCAGTACTATTCGTCACACGAAAGGAAAGTTTCACATCATTACACTCAGCTGAACGAATTCGCGTGTTACTAAGTTTACAGATATGAGTGTAAAATCAAAATCAAATGGGGCTAATATATATATATATATATATATATATATATATATATATATATATAATATATATATATATATAGAATAAAATGAAAAAAATATAAATAAGAAAAGCCAATACAACTTTTCCAAGATGAATAAAAAGAAAGAAAATCACAAGAGAGAGAGAGAGAGAGAGAGAGAGAGAGAGAGAGAGAACTCGGGCTGGGGAACCACAAGCTCTCCCAACGACTCGGCCACTACCAGCAACACCAGTATACTGAGTCATTGTATCTCAGTCGCCCGACAATATTGCCTGCTGGTCCTCCCTCCTCACCCCTTTCTCCCCCCTCCTCCTCCTCCTCCTCAATAGTCCCTGTTTCTTTCTATATTTTTCTCTCCTGACGTTTTGTTTTCAATCTTTATTTCATCTTCTAAAAGAATACGATGGGACCCAGAATATGAGTTTCGATAATACATGAAGGAATATCATAAATTTTCTAAGCAGAAGTATCATCAATAATAATTGTAAAGAAAATATCATTAATCCTAAATAATACATCGAAAAAGGACAGCCAACGAGAGAAGGATTTTTATGGTAATAGTAGATAGGAAACTGAAAAAGTCTACGGTCAAGACTAGCCACGTTTCACTACCAACACCTTCCCGAGGTCATTTTTTTCCCTTTAATCAATCGATTTCCCACAAAGAAACGAACTATCTATGCACAAAGATGAAACGCCGAAAGATCAAATCATGAAGGATATTTATATCGTATGATCTCATTCGATACGTGATCGTAATATCGAGGATAAACAGCATCATTAGCTCTGAAAAGCAAATTTATGGGCAGACTCGCACATCCACCTACATTGACCTGGTAAAAATAAACTAGAATAATTACCCTATCAGAGGATTTCCATTTAATAATATCCAAGATCCTGCCGGTAAAAATAACACTAATATTCCTTGAGTCTCCGTCGGCTAACAGGATGTTTAAATCAACATAAATTGTAACTTATTCCATCATTATTTCTTTTGGCTCCGTCTAAATAACTTCCAACGTGAACTGATTTACCTGAAATAGCAATGAAGAAATGACTAAGATTTTGGACCCGAAGACTGTATCGATTGTTTTGGGGCCTTCATTGGACATTTTTTGCTTAAAACCTCCCGAGAGGCTTAAAGTAACGCAAGCATTTCTTCCTCTCTCTGCTTTCCCGAAAAGAAATGTGACAGGTATCCAATATTTAGATATAAAAACACAACCAAGATGCGACCACATAACGATGACTGATTTTCTACGAGTTACCATTCCATACAGATAAGAAAATAAGAAAAAAGAAGTTGACAGGTATTAGCATTTATGAGTATTTTCTATTTCGCTGTCAAGTTTGTAATTTGATATTCCCTTTCAAAACCCGTCATCTCACGTGCGAAAAACTTCGACGTCAATATATTGGAGATATTTTCTTGTTTAACATCGAGTTGGTTCTTTGACATTTCCTTTCACACATCCTCATCTCACGTGCCAGAAACTTCGACGTCAATATATTGTAAATATTTTCTTGTTCTCCTCCATTAAGTTTTTTGAAATTTCCTTTCAAAACCCGTCATCTCACGTGTGAGAAGCTTCGACGTGAATTCGCGAGAAGACGTGAAAAGAAAGAGAGAAAATAAAAACAATCACGAACGTGCCCCACCAATCCCCAACTAGCCAGAATCAATCAAGACGAGGGATCCTACACCGCCACTTTTCGTCGTGACAGTAAATATGACTCTAAGGTAGTGGTGCCTTTAGGAGACGTTCTTTCGATCGTGATTTTTGTTTGTTCCTCCCCCCACCCCCCAGCTCCTACTCCCAACCTCCCTAACCCCTCCCCCCACCCACGAACATCTCCCACCCCTCAAGTGACGTTAAAACCGAATGTGACCTTAGCGTAGTAGCGTCATAAAGGCTCACTTGACCGTGAACTTTCTTTGTTCCATCATCACCCCCCCCCCCATCCCCGACCAGCCTTTCTCTCCCCGCCCCCCACCCCGCCCCCGGAAACCCCCTCGCTGCCAAGCCCTTCATACGAGCTCTTAAGCTGTTGCTCAAAGGGCTCTTCGTATCCATCGGCCATTAAAGACTACAAAGACAGCGTTCAAAGACCCATCCTGCACTTTTATAGAGACACGACGAGATGCCACCGAGAGCCCTCAACACTATACTGAACATCGGTTCCAGCTGCCTTTTTATCATTCATTGCCAGTAGTATATGAAACAGGTCGGTTTTAACAGTAGAACCTAATTACTTTTATTATACTGACACCCACCTATGTAGCCATGTATACATTATCCATACATATATATATATGTATATACATACGTATATTATTTACATATTTGATCATTCAGAAAACGCTGATAGGAAGTTCATTGCAAAGTGTTTCAATTACCGAAGCCCAAATAAACTTGAAAAGATTATCCTGGTATTCACACCTGTGTAAGCAGCCTTCCCGAAACAAAAATAAATGTCAAGAATTGTTATCCAATAAAGTAGAACATTAAGAATAACAACGCAATTACGAAGCAATGTCATGCAATAAGCGACATGGTCTTACCGTTGCTGAGTCCACAGTACTCCATGCAACTGAATATTACACAGTTTCTGGGGTAATGGTCAAGTAAGTGTTTGGTGGTAATAATAATATAATAATAATAAAGATGATATTCGTAAAGAAAATGAAAATGTTAAAAATTATTGGATATAGGTAAAAATATGTACAGCTCAGAAAAATACATGCTAGCTTTTGATTAATTTAACTTTTATATAATTTTCTTATATATATATATTATATATATATATATATATATATATATATATATATATATATAGATATATATAATATATATATAAGATATGGTGAAATGAAGGGTAAGTCTGTAATTATAAGTCATCCTAACAAAACGGTAAGTACCGGGCAATTTCCAAAATAATTCCTTCAATCACAGTGATGTTTTTGCTTACAACTAATTATATTTATTTCAATGTAATATTTGCTACTGATATACACCCGACTAACAAGAGATTTTATTAGTATCTTCGACTACTTTTCAATTTTCTTTTCAAATTCCTTTTATATTACTGTGAGTACTACCAAAAGCATTTACGATGAATTAGATTTGGTTTCTTTTATAAATTATATTACATATAAATAAATATTACTATTTATATATATATATATAAATATATTTATATATATATATATACATATATACACACAACAACAAGTAGTATATTATATATATATTAGACAAATATTTAATATATATATAATTAATTATATATATATATATGTATATATATATATATAATATATAATATATTATATATATATATTATATTATTTATACATATAGGATATATAATATATATTAATATATATATTCTATACCATAATATATATATACATATATCATATATTATATACATAATATATTATATATATATATATATAATATATATATACAATATATATATATATATATATATAGATATATATATATATATATATATATAATATATATGTATATATATATATATTATATATATATATATATATATATAAACTAAAGAACAAAACCTGAATGGGTGATTAAGTGTCGTAGTGTAATAAAGTTATTCAAAAGAGGATCGAAAATTAAACCATCATAAAAACTTAAAATAAAAAAAAGAATTATTAATGAATATTCTAAAACCACAATATTATCAAAACAGTCTGAACAAAATGCTCGAGTCTTTGATAGATTTCGACAACCGAGGGTGTTCAACTTCGTTCCAATATTTCCTCGAAGAAGAGGGAAAGACAAGTGCCAAAAATCATGCAGGTCTCTCGAAAGTCGTCTACTTACCGGTACTCCTCGATGCCTCTGCAAAAGAAAAATGTCCCAAAAGTCTAAGTAACTCAGCAGGCCACAAACTTCGAGAAAAAAGGCGGTTACAGTTATCTATTAGCAACAAAACTGTAGATGTTATTGCATCTTAAAAATAGCGGATCAGTCTTTACTGGAAGTGGTGTTGGTGATAGAATGGGCTAATCTTACTTTGACAAAATATCGAAATAAGCCGATATTCGCATGTCAATTTGATACTAAGCTATTAGAACAATAACGAGATCTGAAGAAAAATAGACAGAACATAGAGTCTTGTCATCCATTTCCTGCAAAGTTTAAACTTTGCTGAAAATATTAATGATTTGAAATTTATCGTTGGATCTTTAAAAAAAACTAAATTGAGTGTTTTGTGATCCTGATTAGTCATTCCAGTTAAGACTGATCTCCATCAGACTACTGTAAAAAAAATATAAGCAATGTGCAAACATATATAATTTAAGTTATCATTTTAATTCAGCATTTAATATGAAGAAAAAAGAACTTTATTTTAAAGAAAAATCTTGTTTTTCAAAACCAGTCTTAAATTGAATCAAGACTTAGCTCAAAATACCGTGAACTGAAAAAAAAGAGGTGATTCTAAATACATTTAATTCAAGAAAGCATAACATTTACACCAATAAAAAAATGAAAAGCTGAAAAGAAAGAGCTATTTAACTTCATACATAAAAATATCATTATATTTTGGCAAAATTAAAATTTTACACAATATTTATGGGTTTTTCCGTTCTTGATATTAGATTTGATTAATCCCGTAATTACATATGTAAGTGTTTTGAAGCTGAAAAGCTGCTGATTCAAAAAATCTGAAAGCAAAAAAGCCCTAAAATTGCTAACGATTATACTGCATTCTCAAATGCTTTTCATCTCACCATAAGCATCATATACTTGCCACGGCCATTAATGCAACCATCGTTCTTGCAAGATACAACAGAAATAGAGATATTTAACAAAATTTACTTACGCATCCTAGTGTGAGTTTTGCCCTTCCAGACGACCTATATAATTGACGTAGTCCGAGTTGTTTTTTATGCATGCACTAGTGTTGCACATTAACCAAAGGAAACCGAGATCTTTAAAGATATTTCACGCTTAATGCTTCTGAGCACTTTTCGAAAGAAAGCAGATGAGAGCAGCGAAAGTATTAGATACAAGACTCCGTTACTAAAATTTCACTTTGGTTTATTGCAAATTGCCCAAAAGCCTCTACCAAAACACCTTGGGATTCTTCGTGATGACTTACTACGTTGAAGACCTGCTAGTTACAAAAAGCCAGAATAATCCCATCATAAAGTTCCTCTAAAAGCCGATCTACACTTGTAATTCAGCAGGTTAAAATCTACGCGCTGGATGAGAAACAATAAGTCAAGGACCAGTTCGTTTACTCCGGAGACGCCCGAGAGAGAGAGAGACCTGACCCACGGTCACCTTCGTGGGTCTTCGCCCAAAGTATATACTTACGCTTCAGTGGAGGTGGTTTGTTTTCTGGGTTCCTGTAATTCTTCAGGTACTTCCCGAACTGATCGGCGGTCATGGTTTCGTTGAAAAACTGGTGGATCCGATTGGACAGTCGGTCCCTCAGGATCAGTTTCTCCTTGTCTTTCTCTGACGGTGCAAGGGGGAGGATTTGGGGGAGAGGGTAAGTCACATGGTGCGGTAACGGGACAGTTCGATGACATCGTGTGGTGGGGAGGTGATGGTCTATCATGCAATATGTATGGTGGGCCGTGGTTCAATGTGAACGAAAACTGAGGCAATAATCCCTAGACTACTTTACTCATTACTGAAGTAACTTGAGACCTCATGGCCCTTTGAAGTATATAACTAGTGAATTAATTACCATTTACCAAATGGTTGTATGATGTGAAAACTTGAAAATAAATTTGATTACAAAATAAGGAGTTGGGATGTTTCATGACAAAGTATCTCATTTCACTGATTTATACAAAGATAAAAGAGTCTTAAATTTCTTTTGTTTAACTGTAGTACTTTTTCTTAGCTAGTGCACAGAAAAAAAATAACAGATGAAAGTCTGTTTGAAAATTATATAAATATGAATTTAAATAAGATAAGAGATGATACTGTAGACTATTACTAAATTTCCTAAATACTACTGACACCATAAAACTATTATTTCTCTACCGAAACATCTTCAGCATACAAAGGTGACTATAGGACTGAGTGTTAGGTTAGTACGTCCTTTTAGAGCCAGTGTTAAGCTGGTGTTAGGTGAGCATGATTTAGTTCACGGGGTTAGTAGTAAGAAGTGGAAAATAAATCTGGAAACGATAAAGAAATCATAAACAGAACCAAAAAATCATAATACCTTGACTTGAAGGGAGAAATATTTCTCAGACAACCCATCTACTATTTGCGGCTTTTGGGCATCAGTCGGTCATGTTTCCTGTTAAGTTTCCTGTTTCTGCTTTTCAGTTTCAAGCATTAAACGTCAATCTTTTCCATTTTCGAACTTACACGAACCATCTTTCCTACATTTCGGGACGTTGCTCTATAAAGTACTCATTGTCATCCCTTCTAAACCGAGAAGGATATCATAGCGTTGTATCTGCTCGTTACGGCATACTGTTACAAAACGATAATGCTCATAGTCAACAAGGAACTCAAAATCCCAAGACCAACACCGACTCCTTTGGTAAAGCAGTATAATTTCTTACTAACGTATCATCAAGAACATCGCATACCAGTCTATGAACTACATCTAAAGTCACATAGTTGATAGATTTGTGTGTGTCATATTTTGAAAGTTCTCTCTGCAACTGCTCATGAGCGCCGACGAAGGCCTGACTGGAAGACTTACCGGCGGCAGTACGCGTGGTCTTGTAGTGGCTGAGACACTTGATCCTAAGGTTGTCCTTGAGGTATTCGTCTTCAGGGTAGTAACGCTGCCTGCGGGAGGCCAGCTTGGGGAGCTCGGTGAAGTCCAGAGCTGTCAAGGTTACCCCAAAAAGTTTTACTGACCTCGTTCGGGAAAGACCCTCATCATAATAAGTTCATCCCCTCCGCTCAGGTCTCGTCCCGGGGGACGTCTCCGTCATTCTAGTCACGCTCTTCACTAATAGCTGTTATTCTCCTTTCACTCTATAACCTCTTTCAGTGCGAACTCGTTTCTTTTGGTCTTTCAGAAGCAAGGCGTGTTATGTATACGGTATACGTGTTATATGTGACAGTCTAGTCGTGGTGATAAATAAGAGCAGTGAGGAAGGGAGCTGATAAGGCTGGACATCAACAAGAGAAACACTGATATGTAGAAGAAGAGGTCCAGTCTCTTCTGAGACTAACCAGAAGGTAAGATGGGGCATTCAGAAGTCTCAGTTTTCCTTTCTTAAGGAATAATGGGGAAAAAAGACACAAGTAAGAGAACACACGGAATTCAGGCAAGGGATGCTGCAGCATTTACTGGCCAACGAGTTATGGTTTCCGGCTTTGATATCTTATATTTTAATACCAAATTAAGTAGTGTACGTGGACTTAATATTTAGAAGCAGGGTACAGACGAACACACAAGACTGACTCTGACAGAGTGATAGGGCACACCGACACAGAGAAAAAGCGAACATTGCCAAGATAAACTCAAGAAAGAAAACAAAAGAAGAGGAAACTCCACGAGGAGTTTCCTGTTCAAATTGGTATACCAAACTTCACCACCCACAAACACAGGATTTACATAACGTGGTAACTATCACAGCCTCTGCGTCTTCCTTTCTCCTCCCACTCCATGATCTACCCCCATCGGTTTCTCCTTCGATCTTGGAGTCTCTGCCTGACTTCTGGCGTTTTTGACACAATCATCTGCAGGTATTTTTCTATTCTCTAACTCTCTATCTATCTCAGTTCATACTATTTATTTATAACTGCATAGTACAGTCGACGTTTCGTGTGTGGTTTTTGAGTCAGGCTAAAGACCTCTGTTATTGAAAACATTATTTTCGGAATTTCAAGTTACCGAGAAGTATTATTTTCGTTATTTATAGAAAGGTGAAACAAAACGAAAGTCCTCATAATATAGAATAAATAATGCGATAAATTGATATATTAGCCGAAACAGATGATAGAGAAGGCAATAGAGTATTCTTCTTTCGAGAGCTATGCATTTTAGAAGTATTTCTTGGAAATCTAAATATGGGTTGTCCTTTGAAAATTAAGAAAATAAAAGAAAAGTTATGCTATCTTCAAGTTAAGAAGAAAATAAAGAAAAAACTTGATACAAAAAGTGAAAGTGTTACTTACTGAAGGCAAAACAGTATGAAATTAAATATAATATAAAAAGAAATGTAAGATATTATGCGTTATGAAAGTAGCTTTTATTTATTAGATGTTATTAAACATGTTTGCTGACACAGCATAATCATATCATCAGGGTTATGAGAGCGTTCAAAGCAGTTTATTAATGAATGTACATGTAAGTTTATAGATATTTCGTTAACTACCTAATATACACATGTAATATTTATGTAAGTATCGGCAGGTCTATAACACTACCTGCTTATCTATCTAACCCTCATGACAAATTTCTATGCGTTACTCTTTGCAAGAATCTTCTTCATAACATACATACACACATACATACATACATACACACATACATACATACATACATACTCATATGAATTACTTAATAAGCAAACGACTGTGACACTAACCCCAATGATATGACATTATTATGAGAAATAAATGAAAATAACATAATGTTGAGAACTGTTAATTCATATTATTGGAAATAGAAGTAAGAAACTTCTTTTTGTTAATTAAGTTCAGTTATAATCAAGATTGATGCTTTCAAAATCTTATAAGCTTCCGGTATGCGGATTGATAACTTTTGATGTTGATGATGATGACTTTTTCTATTATAAAAGCTCATACTCTTCACAATTCACATTGTTTTTAATGAAGCGAAGCAAAAGGCTTGATGTCATGCAAAAGAGATCTTTGGTACAGTCAACTGCTGTCACTAAAAGCCTCTTCAGTCTGCACAAGTTTTTCGTTGACGAGAAATCGCAGTCATTTTAAGACCTTCATAATCTTTAGCGAATTTGCTTCATTGCATTTAAGCCTTATACTGAAAAATCCTTTGAAACCTTCCTTGTGAAAATACAGACGTTTTCATGACTAAAATTAAAGATATTTCTAAAGAACAATCGTTCCGCAATAGCAAATTGATGGATATATATTTGAGCCTTTGGAACTCGATACAAATTTCATTAACTTGTTAACAAAACTGGAATAAAAAAATCGACTACAAATTTGGAAACAGCTCATATGTATTCGTTTTAAGATCTCGTATCCGTCTCGCTCCATTAGAAATTCATAATATTATAAGAGAGGCCATTATAATTAAAAAACTAAACTCTACGAAGTGATATCTTTGCTATAACTGGCCCCAGACACAACGCTGTTCCAGACAAACAATGTTTCCTTGATGCATATTCTCTTTTACCCGAAGTTATGAGCTACGCTACGTAAATATGTTTACACAGTCTGAAAAGTGACCTTTGCAAAGGTTAAATGAGAATTGGCGCGAAGGCGAATATTACCATATATATTGACAGCTCTCTCATTCATTTGCATCTCCTTAGCATAAAAGGGCCAGTCTCGTTTTGATGAATGGAGGAATTTCCACTATATTTTCCCGCTTACGTATGTACTCTAATTCTCGCTGGGAAAGACACGATTAAGCTTTCCGTCATTTGACAGCGATAAATACATAGAAATGTGTAAATGCATTACACTAGGCATACGTACACATACATACTTCAATGCAGACGCACTTAGATACATACACATATATAAATACATATAAGAGTATACATACACAATGTAAATACAGATACACATACACGAGTAAAAGAGACATCAACACAGGAGAGGTAATTAGGAGATAAGTTGCGGTACCAAACACAGCAGCTTTAGCAGCAGTTGTAACAGCAGCAGCAGCAGCAGCGGCAGCAGCATGGCAAGCAGAGAAAGCAGGAAGGTGTTGATGGAAAGGATAATAAAGATAATAAAGAGAAAATACAGAGATAATAAAGAGATTTAAAGACAGACGAACCGGCAGTTTTTGTACAGATGAGAGAGAGAGAGAGAGAGAGAGAGAGAGAGAGAGAGAGAGAGAGAGAGAGAGTTAAAACCTAAAGAAAGAAATAATGAAAAGCGCGCGTAATTGCAAAGAAAAGCGCGCGTAAGTGCAAAGAATTCCGTGTGTGTCAGCAGTCGAAGAAATGGTTCGTGGGCGTTTGTTCCCCGATCTTCTGAAAAGAGGAACACGCCCCCTGTCGCAATCAGGTCTCGTCGGTGATTTTTCAGAAATATGGAAACAAACGCCGGTTCTCTGTGCCTTACCGAAATACATTTGCAACTAAGGCTGTTTGTCATTGAAAAATATGTATTTAAGTTTCAAACAATATGTATTTAGTTTCTATATTGCTGGGTAAATTCATCTACTTTCTCGTCCAACTGGCCCCCACTGTTATCACTGCATTTCCCTGCTTAATATGAATATATGTAGATATAAATTCTAATGTTAAACATGAACAGCAGTTGTTCTTTTCAATCTTCTCTCGTAAGGCACAGAACGAAAAGAAGAGGAGGAAAATAGAAAACGGAAAATGGAAAACGAAGTGGCAGCAGATGTATGCGGAAGAGAAAATATATATATGGAAAGTACAGTGTGATGATGAACCAGTTCGAGACTGAAGGGCGAGCAGTGGGGACCTACCAGGCTTCTCTTCCTGATTCTTGATGGTCTCCTCGGTCGTCCGGGTCACGCTTTCGGGGTCGTCGGACGGGTAGCGGGCCCGGGCCCGTCGCCTCCACAGCGGTTGGCCTCCGGCAAATTCGACACAAGCAAAATGCCTGGGCCCTGTGTACCCAGCTCTCGGCATTATATACATGTACAAGAAATATTTATATACAGAGAGATATATATATGCATGTGTCTCGTGCTACACCTGGGAGACAAAGTCGGTGAGCACTCACTCAATGTTCCGTCTCACTCACTCGCTCTCATTCATTCACAGTCATGGGGTCAGGGAGGGGGGAAACGTATTATGGTTATTCATGGTTATGCCTTAATCATAGAGAAACAATGATATGTATATGCTTGTGCAATCGGCATCAATAGAATTCAAATATTTTGTGCCTTGAGATATGTGTGCATGGAATTCTAATTTGCTCAAGTAACAAAGTGGTGGGCTTTTCCACATTGAATTTACTTTAATCTAGTGTCCTGTAATTCTTTCAATATTCTTAACAGTAATATATAATAATGGTAAGTACTGAACATTATATCAGAATATTTAAGAAATATCTACTTTAATCCAGTCAATAACTGAAATCTTTCCAGACATCTTAAGAGGACTTGAAAATGTCAACAATTATTTCGATTTTTTTCTCACCCTTGGAGTAAGCCTTGTCTCCGTCGGCGGCAGCAGCGCCAGCCCTGTTGAAACGAGAGTCTGGTTAATTCGGAAAAACGCCCAAATTTATGAATGAAAGGTTGAGAGTTAAAGGCATAATTCGCACACAGATTATATCAGAAAGTAGTATTATCATTTCACAGGGAAAGTGAAAGAAGTTGGACAGTAATGGACAAGTGGTAAAAGGCAGACGATACTTAAAGGTTAGGTGCTGTCTCCCCAAAACTTTCCCAGTGCCCCAAAACTTTCTCTATGCCCTCAAACATTCCCTATGCCCTCAAACTTTCCCAATGCCCCTCAAAACCCTTTCCCAAAATTCCCCACCCCAGAACTTTTCGCAAAATGCCACAAAGCTTTCTCTAATGCCTTCAAACTTTCCGAATGCCCCAAAACTTTTCTCTATGCCAAAAAAATTTCCCAATTCCCAAAACTTCCCTATGACCCAAAACTTTTCCGAATGTCCACAAAAACCTTTCTCTATTCTCAAACTTTCCCAATGCCCCAAAACTTTCTCTATGCCCTCAAACTTTCCCAATGCCCCAGAACTTTCGCAATGCCACAAAGCTTTCTCTATGCCTTCAAACTTTCCGAATGCCCCAAAACTTTCTCTATGCCACAAAAATTTCCCAATTCCTCAAAACTTTCCCTACGACCCAAAACTTTCCGAATGCCCCAAAACTTTCTCTATGCCACAAAAATTTCCCAATTCCCCAAAACTTTCCCTATGACCCAAAACTTTCCGAATGCCCCAAAACTTTCTCTATGCTCTCAAACTTTCCGAATGCCCCAAAACTTTCTCTATGACCCAAGACTTTCTCAATGACCAAAACGTTTCCCAGGGCCCAAAAACTGTACCTTTGACCCAAAAATTTCTCATTGCCCCAAACTCTCCACATAATCTAAAACTTCCCTATAACCCAAAATTTTCCCAGTGTCCCAAAACTTCCCCATGCCCCAAAACCACCACAAGACCAAGAACTCACTTCCTTCTCTCTGGAACGATGATTTCCGGGACGGGTCCTGATGGGTCGAGGGAGAAGGCGATGGACTTGAGACGGATCCTCATGTTATCCACGTGATCCTGGAGCATCTGTGGTTCAGAGAGACTTGGATAACGGGCTTGCAACTTAGCCAGGTGGCGGTCACCCTCAGTCTCCCCTGGGACGTGTAAGTGGGCGGGGGGTTCGATTCCTGGGGAGCTCTGTAGGTGCGCCTTACGGAGACGGCGTGGCTGCTCAAGATATGAATCGTCCACGTCATTGACTGACATGGGTGGGAGGTCGCGGAGGGCAGCTACTGAAGGAGGTGGCATGGGCACCAGTGCTTGGTGGTGGTGGTGGTGGTGTGCTGGTGCTCCCTGAGGACGTTAGTAGGTTAGTGGCTGAAGCTACAGCGCTTTACAATCGTGGTTACATGCCTCTACAGCAGAGAGAGAAGTCAGGCATCTTAAGAGCCTTCTGGTCATCAAGTCAAAAAAGTGCTTCGTTGCTACACACTAATCCCATTTAGCGGGAAAGTTTCCAACTGTTAATTTTGCTTAAGGAAAAAAATCTTTCACAAAAAAAAGTCATGAAAGAAAAATATCAGAAGTCGGTGTCAGAAGCTTATAGCTTCACCTAAAGTAACACAAGAACGGATTATTGAGAATCGTTACGACAAAACATGACAGAGATGCATGAACTAAGCTGACCACCAAAGAGTGTTAAACATAACGATTTCTATGGCAGTCATGAAGCACAGAAAGTCAGTGTACAGTAGATGCAGCGCTGTTGGTCAAATATGCCAATGCTCTTCCAAATAAATGAATAGTATACAATATAAACATGTCATGGTAAGTATTGCTCCTATAAATAATCACAAAATACATGTAAATAAACATACTCATTAAACAAACCAAATATATTCATGTTCCCCACAACAATCACTTGAAGAAAAAAAGTGTTTGGTGATTAATATTTTACCAGAATTTGTTTAATTTGTTGAATAAGTCTGATATCCGTTTTAGAGTAAAAAGTGGCAGCAGTGAATATAGGAAGGAGGTTATCAATTTTTAATCAATGAATGAGTGTGAACGACTGCACGAGTTGAATTTTGCTCAACAAAATACTGATGCATGTTACATTAACACTTTTAACAAACTACAATTTATCATTGAGATATTACCTTAAGGGTAGTAATCATATGACAGAAGCAACATTCCAAATGAAAATAATTGGTATCTGGTTCGTGACAAACGATTACATGACCATGGCTTTAGAACTTGCATTACATAAGAATAAATATGCCTTCTTATATTCACTTGATATAGATCAGAGTAAGGAATACGTACGAGTTTTTGCCAAACAAAATAAAACAAACTTATAGCAACAGAAAAGAAGGAAAACTAAAGAACCAAAGATTCAACAGGAGTTTTATATTTACAAATATTCATTGCTTTTTACTAAATAAAACTTCATTAAATAACAAGCAACTACAATTTCTAAAAAAAGTGAAAGTTAGTCAACTGATAAATTAGTCCTAGAGAAATCAAAATACTGAGACAACACTTCATACAGCAAAGGATGATTCATTCACAAGTAAGAAAAATAAAAGCAGAAAAGTATGGTTAATATAACTCAAAGAAAAGCATAACTAAAATGAAAGCATAACTAAAATGAAAGCAGGGAGAGGAGTCCAACTTAATGTAAGCTAAGTGCAATCAGAGTAGGTGGCTGTAATGATGGTATTTAAGTGCAATGTGAAAATAACCAAAATGAAATGTAAGAAAGGATCAATAATGATAGGATAAGGGAAATCAGAGATAAATTAAATACAGGAGGATTAAACAGATTAAAGCAGGAGGATAAGGGGAAGGGACTATAAAATAAAAAGCGTTCCGATTCAATACAATTAAAATCAACCAAGGTAGAATTAACATTTCTTTACGGGGCTGGTCACGAGACTCATATCATGTAGTCAAAATAAAAATGGCTTTTGAATAAGGTACGGGGAGTCAACCGAGAATACAGTGAAATCAATAATAGTTTGTTGGGAACATTAAAATAATAAATAAGATACCTGAAATAAAAGCAGGGAGAGTAAAAAAAAAATGGTGCAGCCAAAATAAAAAGAGAACACAAATACTGTTATTGGAATAAGGTCTGGTGCTAAGCCAACTGAAATAAAAGCGAGTGAATTGGTAACAGGGCAAATGGGGAAATATAAGTACATGAGGGAAAATTAAGAAAATGCACAAAAAAAGTAAATAAAAACTGCAGGCAAAATAAAAAAAAGCTATCTGGAACTAAAAAATAAAATGAAAAAAAGCAATAGGAAATATTAGTAACAGTTGTGTGTGTAAAGATGTGGATATATATATATATATATATATATATATATATATATATATATATATATATATATATATATATATATATAGTATATATATATATATATATGTATATATATATATATATATATATATATATATATATATATATATATATTGTGATAGTACTGAATGACATGTCTCACCATATGGTATCATACATCAGCACATGAAACTCCATCCTGAGATGTGAAGGGGCGAGGGGGGAGGGGGGGGGGAACAAAGTGTCATAAAGACGAGAGAGGGAGATAAGCAAGATAGAATGGAGATAAGAGAGCCCTGATATGTGGTAAATTGAAGGCAGAATGCCAGGTAGTCTAATAATAAAAGATGATTACGTCCTGATACCAGATAAGAACGCTTACTCATCTGCCCAAATTGACTCTACAGATAAATTAGGCATACGGTCAGTCCCGGTTTGGTACAGTAACTACATTCACCACAAAAGATTGCTAATGTAAAATTAAAGAGGGTTGGTAACATTCCAGGGGAAACGTCTCATGTACAGGGAATGCTAAGAATCTACAAAAGGCAGACGCTGGTCGTGAAAAATGTCTAAGGAACTACCAATATAATGCTAGACAAAAATTATCGTCCGCAGGGCCTTGGTACCTACAAAGTCAAAACTGAAAATATTAAGTACTAAAAAAAATGTGCCAACCGGAAAGAGAGGTACGGAAAACAGGGCAACAAATTTGGAAGTATGGAACAGTGTAGAGCATTATGCTAAGATTTGAAAAGTACTAGACTTATACGGGTTATATACCCTCATATCTGTATGGAATCTAATAGAATTGTGTGACTGATTTATTGTGAACTTTGGAGCATATCTGAGGCGCAAGTATACAAACACACAAAGCCATCCATTGCATGTTATGCTATGACACATTATACAAAAATGAAAGCACTGTAACACTCAGTTAGTGTTCAATATTAGTCTCCAAAAATGACTTTTCATTAAACAAAAATATTGTGATTCCTAGCTTCAGTATAAGCTAGTCATGTCCATGTGATAGAACATGGAGTAACCATTGCATATCTTGTTTTCAAAAGCAACAGAAGAAACCACAAGTCAGAGAGCACAAAATGGGGATACCTGATTTGGTTCATTCTGGTATCTTGCAAAAGTGTCCTTAATACACTTAAGTAAAAAAAATTTTAAAATTTTATATTTAAGATACATTTTATATTCTGCAGCTCAATTTACGTTGTTCATTTATTAAATCAAATATTACATCATTCAAATTTTTTTAAAATAATTTCCACTACGATCCCACTGTTATCAACATACATAAGACAATATGTTTGATAGAAAGTTGCTCAGAGAGAGAGAGAGAGAGAGAGAGAGAGAGAGAGAGAGAGAGAGAGAGAGAGAGAGAGAGAGAGAGAGAGCTGAAAAATTTTGAGTGATGTTTTTATAATTATTTTATGAATGAAATTTCAAGATAGAAATCCCATTTTTATACTGCTTACAAAGCATTTATATTTACAACAAACATTTATGCTGGAACAATCACATTTCTTAATAGCCCCAGTACAGATTTTTATACTTTTCCTGTGAGTTTTACTTTTATTTCAAGATGTCAAAATGAACTCAAATCAGCATCCACACTGAGTCAAAAGACGCCATCAAAAAGCATTCCTCAGAGAGCAAGTGCCCATTTCAGTGTCTTGGAATTATGCTGAGACCCAACTCATGGGTTACCAGGAAGACCAGGGGAAGGGGTAATGCTTACCATTTAATCTCAAATCAAAACAAAGTCTCGCCCAGGGAATCGAACATCAACCACTTCTTAATGAGATACGTATCAGTCATACTGAGTATAATCTAAGTTTTTTTATATTATTTTCTTGCATTTTACTGCAATGAATTTAACCTAAATGAAATTATATCCTAGCTTTATTTGCTTCTCTGAAGATAATTAGCTCATATATCCAATGTTGACACAGTGCTGCAGATCTTAGCATAATGAAGCTCTGTGAAATTAATCTTATTTGAGTGGAGAGAGGAACCAGGCAGGCATTAAGACTTACACACGTCGGGGATTTGCTTCTGTTGTAGCTTGTGACCTTTGTTGGGGTTGTGGTGGAGGTGGTGGTTGTGGTGGAGGAGACGATCTGAGTCACGGAAAAAGACACAAACAAACAAATTTCAAACACGCCATGTGCGGGAGGGACTTCGTCTCGGTTTACACCAAAAGTACAAATACTTTTTTTTTTTTTAATGGGAAGGCAAGATGGCAACCATCGAGCCTTGGGTGAGGGAGATGCTGCAATCCACTGCGGTTAAGAAAAATGGGAGGACAACAATTATCACAATTCTGGAAGCAAGGTGGCATCATCATTTGTCAGCACTCATCGAGACAAGTGCTTTTGCCATGAGAATGACTCGTGCAAAACAAAACAAAAGAATTACTTAATTTTTTTTATAAGAAAAATCTGTCAACTTTTTAGCAAACTGCTACTTCATAATGTATAGCAGGTCTTTATTGGTTATCATACAGATTTGACGCCAACGATTATTTTTTTATGATGATTTCTCATAACAGCTAACTTAACTGTACACAATATCCTTACATCAAAGTTTATCTTCAGATATTGTATTATTGCAAGAGTCACAATCACGGCTAAAACTTGAAGGTTTTCCATCTGAAGCAAATCTCCTTTAGCTTACATGCTTGGTATACAAACGGTTTAGAGCTGATGATTATAAGCAAAATTCGAGACGAGCAGACTTTCTCTTTCTCGAATATCTCATGGCTAATAAATGGATTAATTCAATATCCCCTATATTAACAAGCAAGTTTCGTGAACTGGTAATGCATCTATATTTAGTCAAGTCAAGCAATGGCGCAGGAAAACTCCGAAAAGGCTCAGGGGACCAAGTTGATGCTGCTGAGGCACAGAAAGGTTTGTACAACAGTCTGGAGGGGTCGTGACACATGATCAAATAATAAACAATCCCCATGGAGAAGAGAATTAATTGCAAAAACCAAAGATGTTTAAAATTCGCAATTATTCCTAGGTAAGTGATGGCATTAGCTCACAGAACGGTTCGAATCTGCGAATGTACCGCCAAGGATAGAAGAAAAAGGAGGACCTACTTTATCTCGCATGTCCATGTCGTTCAGGGAGTCGGGCATCCTCGAGCGGTGGCGTGGAGTGTAGGTGTGCTCAGGCAAATCTTCGTCCAGGTAAGTGTCATAGCGGCTGGAAAAAATAAGAGGTATTTAGCATCCAAATATCGCTGAACAGGAGAGACTTATAGATAACAAAATATGAATGTAAAAGGATATAACGTTCAACTATTTATAATTCAGAGAGATAAACAAATTAGCATTTAATAAATGGCACTTTACGAAAAGACATCTTCAGACCCTCACTCACCTCATCCTGGGTGGGGGTGGGGGGTAGCCGTAGCCATAACCACCGTAGCCGCCGTAGCCACCTCCATAGCCATAATCGTAGTCGTAATAAGAAGGAGGGGGTGGGCCCATCCTAGGGACCATACGGGGTGGGGGGCCCATAGGAGGGTATCCCTAAGGTGTAGAAAAAAGCACGTCATTATAAATATCCTTCGAAAGGACACTTGATCGAAATGGAAGAGCAAAAGATTCAACATATTCGCAATATTTCAAAATGGAAAGAATAAGACGGACAGACAGACAGACGCATGCCAACTGAAAATAAAGCAGTAATATAATTTTGCTTCTGCCAGAAAAAATTAAGATGTTCGTGGATGGAACCACTACGGTTTTAGTCGGAATGAAGTCTCGAATGAATGGTTTGTTTTTGCAAAACAATAAAAACAAGGTTGGATTTCCCATACAGCGAAAAGCACAACACAAAATGAAGTGAAATAAACAACACACAGAGGGTGAAAGGTGTTTAAAATATGATGTCACACTACTTAAGAATGGGAGCACCATACATATGTGCATATATGTTAAATGGGAAAATGGGAATGAATATATATGTATATACATAAATATATATATATATATATATATATATATATATATATATATATATAATGTGTGTGTGTGTGTATATATATATATATATATATATATATATATATATATATATATATATATATATATATATATATATATATATAATTGTTGAGCGTAGAATATTAGTACAAAGCACAGTTAGCGTAATTCCAGGTAACCGTAATAACAAAAAGAAGCTTTTAAATAACAAGATCTTCTAACTGGCGTTGTTAAAGAAAGAAACGAAGAATTCTATGACCTATATCGGTTAGGATTTTAAATGCTAATTAATTAAGACGGTTTTCGTGGTCTGCAGAACTAATGAAACAAACTGGAAGCTTTATATTAGTTCAACTTAGGAGCACGTTGTCAGGACAGATATTCAATTTGCGGTTGCAATATTAATTGCACAGTTATTCAGAGCGTAGAGTCAGTCAGGCTGCATTTACATGATTAATCATTGCAAGTGACATACTTTACATAAAGCTACGCTGAAGTTGTATTGCCATTTGCAGGACGTTCCATACAATATGAAAGAGTTGCAGTTGCACTAGTTGCACTATTAATTGCTAATTGCTGGTTAAAAGAGCAAATCGTAGCCATCAGGTGGTTAAGATTAAGCAAAGTAAATTGTTAATGTCTGCCCCGCAGTAACAGTGAGTCTGCAAAACATTATTTATAAGCAACTGCTCTTGTGTCGAATGCCATTGCCGATCATCTGTCGACTGTCACGTGAGTCTTCAATTATAATATCTCGACGTATTTCGTCTAGAAGTTATTATAATGTCAGTTAAGCTATGCCTACATCATTCGTCCAAAATTACCATATCTATTCATTTCTGAGCTTATTTTTCGTTTATGATTTTTCACCAATTAATCATATACTCTCCCACCACGATATTGCCCTAAAATATAAAGAACCCAGGTTCATAATCAGTCTGTATTCATTAACCCCGTTTTTTCAATTTTGGTTTCAACTGTCCACGACACACGTTTTCAAGGTTATCAACTTCCTCAAAGAAAATGTTACCTCAAGTGGTTAAGACTGACATTGGATCTGACAACATACAGTGGGTCTAACATATATATATCATTCAGTCGTCCCCGTATGACTTCCAGAAACCCGTCACATAATAAGGGCTTCTGAGTTCGACTACAAGAGCTGCTGAGGGCCGATGGCAAACGTTCTCTTCGTCTCTGAAGTTGGAGGGAAATAGGGCACTCGTTCAGTACCCTTCAAGCTGGTTCACTTTTCCATGATTAACTGAATTTTTTCCATGATGAACTAATCACTATTGTGCCGTAAGTATTTTCGAGAATGATTCACAAATGACCGAATTTTTAACAAAGATGTCAATCAAACTGATGTTATTTACTGCTTTCACAATTGACAAATAACTTCTGCAACAGCTTCCCAATATAAAACCAGGATGGTCATAACCAAATTACCATTAGAGATACAAATGAAATTGAAGTTATTCGTGGATTCTACAAATGACACACAATCTATGCACAGCTCCCAAAAGTAAATTGACGATCACTTCCTTTTCTTCTCTTCCCGCTAACTACGAGAAAGAGACGAAGAGAACGGCACCCTTTTAGTCGTGAGTGCTAGAAGCTTACCCCGCCGAACGCCACCTGGCGACCCACCCTTCTTAGAATCCTCCTCACTGGAAGTGAAGGAAGATGGAGAGAATATTGCGGTGGTGATACGTGTACCTATGGGTCGCGTCCAGGAACCCAGAGATAGAAACAAACTCGATAATATTGCGACACTTTGGTGGTGGACGTCATGGCTGACATTTGTGAAGAATATGATGCAAGGTGATGAAATTTGGGACAGTATGAATGCAAAGACCACATAGAACATCCTGCTGGGGAAAGATTGTCTGCAAATCTAAACATTGATTACGGACATGACAGGATTTGGTTACTTCTTAATTTTTGTCCATTCTCATCGTAAAGCAAAATGCAAAGGACTTGATTGGAATGTTTTGTCAAACAATGGAAACATTTATTTCAGTTCCAAAAGAAGGATATCAGTTAATTTTTAATTACCTAAATTATGTCTTAAATCACAAAATTTCACATTCATCTGACTTCTTAACAATTCATTACTACATATGAACAGTACGTTGATCAGGCAAGTTCCCTTTTAAGTTTCTTCAATATTTGTCAAAAATAAAGGAAAAAATCTTGAACATTCACTGCAAAATGAAAACAATATATAGGAAATAAGCCCCCTAAGAGGGAGCAGACCTGAGTACTGGGATTAAAAGCAGTGAAACCCAACACCGCTTGGCACTGCCCCAGAGCCAGTGACAGCCCAAAGGTCACTTTCGAACCCCTGCCAAATACATGTCACATCTTCAGTCCCTCTCGTTATCTTGTTCCTCAAAAAGAAAGAGACAACAAACATCCCCTCAACTTCCACGGCATGAATTACGAGTATTAAGTGGGCCCCTTTGTGCGGAGAGGTGGTTTAGTTTGGCTTAGTTTCACAGTGAATAGCTGTTTCGATGCATCAAACTCCACTATGCGAGGAATTTCTGCAACGGCCAGGCGATGCTTCGCTCTCCAATAAGCAAAGGAATGTCTGTTGAAACTTTGCGTTTTCCAACAATATTTCACTAAAGTAACAAAAGTTAATGGCTACGTTAATTAGAGAAATCAATGCATATTCTTCTGAGAGTCTTCAGGGAATCACTAAAATATAACTATTAAACATTTGCGACTATAATTAACTGTTTTGTTTTATACCATCTTTGCATCGAAAAGCATTTCAAAAAGAAAATCCGAATCAGAAAAAACTCTGGGCTGAACAGTTTTGTTTTCATCAAAGTGGTGCTGGATATTCTCTCTTCCAATATTGATAAGATACTTTCCTCTCCCTCTCCCTCTATCTCTCCCTTCGGCAAATTTGCAAAGCGATTACGCCGGGACTAATTAAAAAAGAAAAGGAAAAAATGATCTGTAATCTAAGTTATTGATGGCATCTCAAGGATTCGTTTGATAGGGAACTTTGTGACTTGCTTCGTTGAAAATGTGAGATGGTAGATGGTAATTCAGCCTTCAATTATAGTGGAATTTCTAAATCACTCGAGTATTTATTGAATACATTAAAGTAATGTTTTTTTTTATCCAGAAATAATTCCTAAGCTAATTCGGTGTTCAAATACAGACTAGTTCAAATTTACAAGGGCATTAATGTTTCCTCTAGGATTTAAAGGGAATTTTCAGGAATTTATTTTTCAATCTAATACTTGGTAAGTTTAGGATGTTGCATTACAATAAATGAAATTATTCAAAATAACCTTTTTTTTAACAATGTTCAAAACTTTCCAGATTTGATCGAAAGAAGCCCTTTTAAAACATGGAAAAGATGAAAAATCTTATTTTATGTTCCTCTAAATGTATGAAATATTTCTATAAATATAAAAGATAAACGATTATGCTCTGTATTATTCTCCAGACAGAAGCCTCCTCAGACTGATCACTGATCTTCGTGACAACAACAGACTTGATAACGTGACTCTATGCGTTCTCTGCTCCTGCCATTAAAAGCATCCATCATTCAGGTCGATGGATTTCCTGTCATATGTTTCAACAGTGACTCCGCGAAGACAACAGTCGTGCATGATTGCGGTTGAAGAATTTAAAGATTTAGTCTTTTCGTTTTACACTGGATGCAGTTGAGGGGGTGTGATCAAGATTGAATATCTACTATATATACAAGCATACTTTTATGATATAACTGTGTCATTTTTTTTAATATTCAATAATACTAACCTACAAATGTCATTTGGTATCCAATCTTCTCCACCGTGGAAATGCTACTGGAGGGGAATTATAATTGGTAAGTGGTTCGTCACTCAGAGATTCGATTCCCTATTAGCAACAACCTCCAACTGTCAAGAGCCGAGTGGTAGAGCACGCGTCACTGAAGTTGTAGGTTGTCGCTGTCAGGGGATCGAATCTCCCGGGTAACAAAACACTTACTAATTATAATTCCCCTTCAGCATTATTTCCGAGGTCGAGCGAACTGGATATTAAACGACATTAGTAGGTTAATGTTTGTGAATACAAGCATATAAATTCATGTATATAATGATAAAATCAATATGAAAACGAAGTCCAGACTACATTAACAAATCAAAATGTCAGAGTCACTGGAAGCTGTTCCTTATGAATGTCCTGAAAGGGAAAAATGTAGATGGCACATATGAATAAAAAAAATATGGAGGCATAAGAAATGATTATGAACTGGCAAGAAAAAGGTCATGGCGTTATCCCTACTTTTGGTCCCAAATGATAAACAATTCAAAAGCATTCACCCAACACAAGATATCATCTGTCCTTGATAATGGAAGCATATAAACTAATTTTAAAGCATCTTCCCTCATTGACGTTCAGGTTACAATGAGGTACTAATTCTAATGGTATTGCTGCAACTACACACAACATACTATGTGCTACGAGAATATAAGCAGTTTCAATGACAATCAAATCACATCTTGCAAGCACGAGGAAATTATACAAATTCGTAAAAGATGAAGCATTCGAATGTGAACCAAATAAATTAACCATAAAGCGAAATATAAACTGAAACGTACGAGATAACGAAAGGAGAGCGCTTAGTTCTTAAATTTCAAAGAAAATAATAATAATAATAATAATAATAATAATAATAATAAAGGCTACTGAGCGTACAACAAAAAATAAAGAACTGAAGAGCAAAGCAACGTAAACCCACATCGCAAAATGAACGAGAAGCTACGAAAAGAAAAATTATATTCGAGAAAAGAAGCAGCCTCAGATTTCGACGTTCTTGGGAGCCACCGCCTTACCCTCCCCATGGGTGGCAAAGAGCTCCTCGGGGAATTCCGAAGGGCCACGCGGTTGAGGATGAGCTGGGTAGCTGCGGAGGGGCGGTATCCTGTGGAGCGGATTGGCGAGACTTCTCGGTAGTCGCTAGTGATGGAGTCCGGGATTAGGGTGGAGGAGAGCGTGGAGGATGTCGTGTACGGGGTATAGGTGTCCTGGACGTGTAGGGAAGAAGAAGAAGAATCAGTCTTTGACTCTCGTGATTGTTTACACCTTAAGTCTTCATAGGACCTTGTCCAATGCAGAATGATTGGTTCAGGTTAATGTATTTGGTTAATGATTATTAATTGTTGAGGTTAATATATTTGGTAGATGATTTTAAATTGTGGAGGTTTATGTATTTGGTAGATGATTTTAATTGTGAGGTTAATATATTTGGTAGATGATGTTAAATCGTGGAGGGTTTAGTATTAGGTAGATGATTTTAAATGGTTGAGTTAATATATTTGGTAAATGATTTAAAATTGTGGAGGTTAATGTTTTTAGAAAATAATTTGCAATTGTTGAGGTTACTATATTTGGTAGATGATTTTAAATTGTGGAGGTTTATGTATTTGGTAGATGATTTTAAGTTGTTGAGGTTAACATATTTGTTAAATGATTTTAAATTGTTGGGTTAATATATTTGGTAAATGATTTTAAATAGTTGAGGTTAATGCATTTGGTAAATTATTTTAAATAGTTGCGGTTAATATATTTAATAAATTATTTTAAACTGATTTTATGACTTTGTGATACGCTTTAAAAGGTGGATGACAATATATTTCACCCTTTTATTGAGCAGGAACTTTAGAAATGACACAAAATCACGTGATTTGTGGAAGAGGGATGATGACATCTGAACTTTGTATATCTCTTCGTGTTTAAGCCGAGTCGACACGTTTCAAAATGGATCAAACCATAAAGGACATAAGTATATCAGATATATTCGAGTGACTTTTGCTTAATCGCACACGCGCAAACACTGGATACAGTCTGCGTGGTCTTATATCTGCTAATATATATATATATATATATAGATATATATATATATATA